>NC_134353.1:12090431-12390431 GCF_048569485.1 Anomaloglossus baeobatrachus
ATATGACATAAATACAAAGATGATAAAATGAAGGTGTATTTATTCAACGCATTTCGAAGTGTCTCCCTTGTAACACCCCGGGGTCGAGGGGTTTTCATCTGACACGTCGCCGGGCCGCGGGGTGCAGATCCTCTGCGTCGTCACGGGCTGGCCTTGCCCGGTTTCATGACCCCGAGACGTACAGGAGGGGAAGGATGGCGGTGGACGGGGTGGTAGGATGGAGTGAGAGGGCAGTGGAGATGGTTAGGAAAGTCTTTTTAGATCCTGATGCCACTTCTGTTTCCTGGCCAGGGATGGGCTGCCGCTGCGGGTGCTGCTCTCCAGGGCTGATGGTGAATGTCACAGCCGGGATGGTGTCGCTTCCCACAGGCGGAGCGGGGTTTTCCAGGGGGGGATGATTGAGAATGGACGGGGATAGTGGAAATCCCTGATGGTGCCACAGTGCTGGGTGATGGCGATGGTAAAGGAGAGGCAGAGACAGGGGCTACGGTTCCAGGTCTTTACTAACAAGTAGTTCAGGCGCTGCCCCAAAGTACCCTTCTCTGCCACAATGGGCTCCAACCGATCCCGGATAGTCATCGGTCACCACCCCCAGTGGTTGTCCTAGCGACTGCTGAAGTCCCATGATTTGTGATGGCTAACTCCCCTGTCTGCCCTAGTCCACTCCCCTGTGGAAAGCCGCTTTACTGTATTGTTGTGTGTGTGTGTGGTTTTGTGAAGGCACCAGCAGTTAACCCCCTCCTGACCTGGAATAGATGTTACCCTCAAAAGAAAGTATAATACCCTGTGGCCTCAGGGGTGCCACACCCCACTTTTTCATCAGGAAATCCACCAATATAGCACAGTGTTTTATTGGTGGATTCCTGATCAAGAAGTGGGGAGACACTTCGAAACACATTGAATTAAACCACCTTCATTTGATCATCTTTGAATTTATATCATATCTTCGGCAGCGCAGTATTAACTCCACATCTCATTTGTTCCAAATATAACCCTATGACAGCGGGCGCGCTGCTGGGGCCTAATGGTAGACCCACACACAGAAATGGTAATATTCGATTGGGGAAGGTTGGAGGAGGGAGGAAACATGAGGCGTTCAGTTTTTGACAGGTTCAGTTTTAGATAGAGGGAGGACATGATGTTGGAGACAGCGGACAGACAATCACTAGTATTTTGTAATAATGCAGGTGTAATGTCAGGAGATGATGTATTCAGTTGGGTGTCATCAGCATAGAGATGGTACTGGAAGCCATATCTGCTGATGGTTTGTCCAATGGTGCAGTGTATAGAGAGAAAAGAAGGAGGCCTAGAACTGAACCCAGAGAAACCCTGACCGTAAGGAGAAGAAGAGAGGAAGAGGAGCCGGTAAAAGATACAGCGAAAGAGTGGTCAGAGAGATAGGAGGAGAACCAAGAGAGAACGGTGTCCTTGAGCCTGATAGAGCGGAACTTAGTGAGGAGGAGCCGGTGATCCACAGTATCGAATGCAGCAGAGAGATGCAGGAAGATCAGCAGGGAGCAGTGACCATTAGATTTAGCTGTTAGTAGATCATTAGAGACTTTAATAAGAGCAGTTTCAGTTGAGTTCAAGGAGCGGAAACCGGATTGTGCAGAGACGAAGTGAGTTATATGACAGATAGCGGATTAGATGGGAGTGGACCAAGCGTTCCAGGAGTTTGGAAATGAATTGGAGATTAGAGACTAGTCTGTAGCTAGCAGCACAATTTTGGTCCAGGGATGTTTTTTTAAGTAATGGGTGTATGCTGGCATGTTTGAAGGAGAAGGGAAAGACACCAGAGGAGATAGAGAGTGAATATTGTAATTAGGTGAGTGGTGACAGCCGGGGTGACAGATTTAAGGAGATGTGAGGGAATAGCGTCACTGGTGCAGGTAGTAGGGCGAGAAGATGCGAGGAGCCTAGTAACTTCTTATGTGACCGGATGAAAGAGTGAAAGTGAGCTCGATGAAGTGTAGGAGGGCAGACAATGTGCGGTGTTATGAGGCTGTAAAGAAATGTACTTGTTTATATGGTCAATTTTTCTTTAAAATAATTGACCAAATCGGCTATGCTGAGGTTGGTGGTTGGGGCCAGAACTCTTGGTCCGAGGAGGGAATGATAAGTATCAAAGAGTCATTTAGGATTGTTGGCTAGGGAGGTGATGAGGGTGTTGAAGTACGCTTGATTGGAGAGGTGGAGAGCAACATTGTAAGTTTTGAACATAAACCTATAATGGATGAAATCTTTGGCTATAATGGATTTTCTCCAAAGACGTTCAGTGAACCTGGAGCAGCGCTGGAGAAAATGCGTTTGCAAAGTGTGCTGCCATCTGTAGAGTTACTCTGCGTGTAGCAGGTGCAGCTTCATCCAGTGCTGCTGCCATCTGTAGAGTTACTCTGCGTGTAGCAGGTGCAGCTTCATCCAGTGCTGCTGCCATCTGTAGAGTTGCTCTGTGTGTAGCAGGTGCAGCTTCATCCAGTGCTGCTGCCATCTGTAGAGTTACTCTGCATGTAGCAGGTGCAGCTTCATCCAGGGCTGCTGCTATCTGTAGAGTTACTCTGCGTGTAGCAGGTGCAGCTTCATCAGTGCTACTGCCATCTGTGCCGAGTTGCTCTGTGTATAGCAGGTGCAGCTTCATCCGGGGCTGCTGCCGTCTGTAGAGTTACTCTGCGTGTAGCAGGTGCAGCTTCATCCAGTGCTGCTGCCGTCTGTAGAGTTACTCTGCGTGTAGCAGGTGCAGCTTCATCCAGTGCTGCTGCCATCTGTGCCAAGTTGCTCTGTGTGTAGCAGGTGCAGCTTCATCCAGTGCTGCTGCCATCTGTGCCAAGTTGCTCTGTGTGTAAAAGGTGCAGCTTCATCCAGTGCTGCTGCCATCTGTGCCGAGTTGCTCTGTGTATAGCAGGTGCAGCTTCATCCAGGGCTGCTGCCATCTGTAGAGTTACCCTGCGTGTATCAGGTGCAGCTTGATCCAGTGCTGCTGCCATCTGTGCCAAGTTGCTCTGTGTGTAGCAGGTGCAGCTTCATCCAGTGCTGCTGCCATCTGTAGAGTTACTCTGTGTGCAGCAGGTGCAGCTTCATGCAGTGCTGCTGCCATCTGTGCCGAGTTGCTCTGTGTGTAGCAGGTGCAGCTTCATCCAGTGCTGCTGCCATCTGTGCCGAGTTGCTCTGTGTATAGCAGGTGCAGCTTCATCCAGTGCTGCTATAATCTGTAGAGTTACTCTGTGTGCAGCAGGTGCAGCTTCATGCAGTGCTGCTGCCATCTGTGCCGAGTTGCTCTGTGTGTAGCAGGTGCAGCTTCATCCAGTGCTGCTGCCATCTGTGCCGAGTTGCTCTGTGTGTAGCAGGTGCAGCTTCATCTAGTGCTGCTGCCATCTGTGCCGAGTTGCTCTGTGTGTAGCAGGTGTAGCTTCATCCAGTGCTGCTGCCGTCTGTAGAGTTACTCTGCGTGTAGCAGGTGCAGCTTCATCCAGTGCTGCTGCCATCTGTGCCGAGTTACTCTGTGTGTAGCAGGTGCAGCTTCATCCAGTGCTGCTGCCATCTGTAGAGTTACTCTGCATGTAGCAGGTGCAGCTTCATCCAGTGCTGATGCCGTCTGTGCCGAGTTGCTCTGCGTGTAGCAGGTGCAACTTCATCCATTGCTGCTGCCATCTGTGCAGAGTTACTCTGTGTGTAGCAGGTGCAGCTTCATCCAGTGCTGCTGCCATCTGTGCCGAGTTGCTCTGCGTGTAGCAGGTGCAGCTTCATCCAGTGCTGCTGCCATCTGTAGAGTTACTCTGTGTGTAGCAGGTGAAGCTTCATCCAGTGCTGCTGCCATCTGCAAAGTTACTCTGTGTGTAGAAGGTGCAACTTCATCCATTGCTGCTGCCATCTGTGCAAAGTTACTCTGTGTGCAGCAGGTGCAGCTTCATGCAGTGCTGCTGCCATCTGTGCCGAGTTGCTCTGTGTGTAGCAGGTGCAGCTTCATCCAGTGCTGCTGCCATCTGTGCCGAGTTGCTCTGTGTGTAGCAGGTGCAGCTTCATCTAGTGCTGCTGCCATCTGTGCCGAGTTGCTCTGTGTATAGCAGGTGTAGCTTCATCCAGTGCTGCTGCCGTCTGTAGAGTTACTCTGTGTGTAGCAGGTGAAGCTTCATCCAGTGCTGCTGCCATCTGCAAAGTTACTCTGTGTGTAGAAGGTGCAACTTCATCCATTGCTGCTGCCATCTGTGCAAAGTTACTCTGTGTGCAGCAGGTGCAGCTTCATGCAGTGCTGCTGCCATCTGTGCCGAGTTGCTCTGTGTGTAGCAGGTGCAGCTTCATCCAGTGCTGCTGCATCTGTGCCGAGTTGCTCTGTGTATAGCAGGTGCAGCTTCATCCAGTGCTGCTACAATCTGTAGAGTTACTCTGTGTGCAGCAGGTGCAGCTTCATGCAGTGCTGCTGCCATCTGTGCCGAGTTGCTCTGTGTGTAGCAGGTGCAGCTTCATCCAGTGCTGCTGCCATCTGTGCCGAGTTGCTCTGTGTGTAGCAGGTGCAGCTTCATCTAGTGCTGCTGCCATCTGTGCCGAGTTGCTCTGTGTATAGCAGGTGTAGCTTCATCCAGTGCTGCTGCCGTCTGTAGAGTTACTCTGCGTGTAGCAGGTGCAGCTTCATCCAGTGCTGCTGCCATCTGTGCCGAGTTACTCTGTGTGTAGCAGGTGCAGCTTCATCCAGTGCTGCTGCCATCTGTAGAGTTACTCTGCGTGTAGCAGGTGCAGCTTCATCCAGTGCTGATGCCGTCTGTGCCGAGTTGCTCTGCGTGTAGCAGGTGCAACTTCATCCATTGCTGCTGCCATCTGTGCAGAGTTACTCTGTGTGTAGCAGGTGCAGCTTCATCCAGTGCTGCTGCCATCTGTGCCGAGTTGCTCTGCGTGTAGCAGGTGCAGCTTCATCCAGTGCTGCTGCCATCTGTAGAGTTACTCTGTGTGTAGCAGGTGAAGCTTCATCCAGTGCTGCTGCCATCTGCAAAGTTACTCTGTGTGTAGAAGGTGCAGATTCATCCAGTGCTGCTGCCATCTGTGCCAAGTTGCTCTGTGTGTAGAAGGTGCTGCTTCATCCAGTGCTGCTGCCATCTGTCCCGAGTTGCTCTGTGTATAGCAGGTGTAGCTTCATTCAGGGCTTCTGCGTCTGTAGAGTTACTCTGCGTGGTAGCAGGGTGCAGCTTCATCCAGTGCTGCTGCCATCTGTGCCAAGTTGCTCTGTGTGCAGCAGGTGCAGCTTCATCCAGTGCTGCTGCCATCTGTGCCGAGTTGCTCTTTGTATAGCAGGTGCAGCTTCATCCAGTGCTGCTGCCATCTGTGCCGAGTTGCTCTGTGTATAGCAGGTGCAGCTTCATCCAGGGCTGCTGCCATCTGTAGAGTTACTCTGTGTGTAGCAGGTGCAGCTTCATGCAGTGCTGATGCCGTCTGTAGAGATACTCTGCGTGTAGCAGGTGCAGCTTCATCCAGTGCAGATGCCGTCTGAAGAGTTACTCTGTGTGTAGCAGGTGCAGCTTCATCCAGTGCTGCTGCCATCTGTACCAAGTTGCTCTGTGTGCAGCAGGTGCAGCTTCATCCAGTGCTGCTGCCATCTGTGCCGAGTTGCTCTGTGTATAGCAGGTGCAGCTTCATCCATGGCTGCTACCATCTGTAGAGTTACTCTGCGTGTAGCAGGTGCAGCTTCATCCAGTGCTGCTGTCATCTGTGCCAAGTTGCTCTGTGTGTAGCAGGTGCAGCTTCATCCAGTGCTGCTGCCATCTGTAGAGTTACTCTGTGTGCAGCAGGTGCAGCTTCATGCAGTGCTGCTGCCATCTGTGCCGAGTTGCTCTGTGTGTAGCAGGTGCAGCTTCATGCAGTGCTGCTGCCATCTGTGCAGAGTTGCTCTGTGTGTAGCAGGTGCAGCTTCATCCAGTGCTGCTGCCATCTGTAGAGTTACTCTGTGTGCAGCAGGTGCAGCTTCATGCAGTGCTGCTGCCATCTGTGCCGAGTTGCTCTGTGTGTAGCAGGTGCAGCTTCATGCAGTGCTGCTGCCATCTGTGCTGAGTTGCTCTGTGTGTTGCAGGTGCAGCTTCATCCAGTGCTGCTGCCATGTGTGCCGAATTGCTCTGTGTATAGCAGGTGCAGCTTCATCCAGGGCTTCTGCCGTCTGCAGAGTTGCTCTGCGTGTAGCAGGTGCAGCTTCATCCAGTGCTGCTGCCATCTGTGCCAAGTTGCTCTGTGTGTAGCAGGTGCAGCTTCATCCAGTGCTGCTGCCATCTGTGCCAAGTTGCTCTGTGTGTAGCAGGTGCAGCTTCATCCAGGGCTGCTGCCGTCTGTAGAGTTACTCTGCATGTAGCAGGTGAAGGTTCATCCAGGGCTGCTGCCGTCTGTAGAGTTACTCTGCGTGTAGCAGGTGCAGCTTCATGCAGTGCTGCTGCCATCTGTGCCGAGTTGCTCTGTGTGTAGCAGGTGCAGCTTCATCCAGTGCTGCTGCCATCTGTAGAGTTACTCTGCGTGTAGCAGGTGCAGCTTCATCCAGTGCTGCTGCCATCTGTAGAGTTACTCTGCGTGTAGCAGGTGCAGCTTCATCCAGTGCTGCTGCCATCTGTAAAGTTACTCTGTGTGTAGAAGGTGCAGCTTCATCCAGTGCTGCTGCCATCTGTAGAGTTACTCTGCGTGTAACAGGTGCAGCTTCATCCAGTGCTGCTGCCATCTGTGCCAAGTTGCTCTGTGTGTAGAAGGTGCTGCTTCATCCAGTGCTGCTGCCATCTGTGCCGAGTTGCTCTGTGTATAGCAGGTGCAGCTTCATCCAAGGCTGCTGCCATCTGTAGAGTTACTCTGCGTGTAGCAGGTGCAGCTTCATCCAGTGCTGCTGCCATCTGTGCCAAGTTGCTCTGTGTGTAGCAGGTGCAGCTTCATCCAGTGCTGCTGCCATCTGTAGAGTTACTCTGTGTGCAGCAGGTGCAGCTTTATGCAGTGCTGCTGCCATCTTTGCCGAATTGCTCTGTGTGTAGCAGGTGCAGCTTCATGCAGTGCTGCTGCCATCTGTGCCGAGTTGCTCTGTGTATAGCAGGTGCAGCTTCATCCAGGGCTGCTGCCATCTGTAGAGTTACTCTGCGTGTAGCAGGTGCAGCTTCATCCAGTGCTGCTGCCATCTGTGCCGAGTTGCTCTGCGTGTAGCAGGTGCAGCTTCATGCAGTGCTGCTGCCATCTGTGCCGAGTTGCTCTGTGTGTAGCAGGTGCAGCTTCATCCAGTGCTGCTGCCATCTGTGCCGAGTTGCTCTGCGTGTAGCAGGTGCAGCTTCATCCAGTGCTGATGCCGTCTGTGCCGAGTTGCTCTGCGTGTAGCAGGTGCAACTTCCTCCAGTGCTGCTGCCATCTGTGCCGAGTTGCTCTGTGTGTAGCAGGTGCAGCTTTATCCAGGGCTGCTGCCGTCTGTAGAGTTACTCTGCGTGTAGCAGGTGCAGCTTCATCCAGTGCTGATGCCGTCTGTAGATTTACTTTGTGTGTAGCAGGTGCAGCTTCATCCAGTGCTGCTGCCATCTGTGCAGAGTTGCTCTGCGTGTAGCAGGTGCAGCTTCACCCAGTGCTGCTGCCATCTGTAGAGTTACTCTATGTGTAGCAGGTGCAGCTTCTTCCAGTGCTGCTGCCATCTGTAAAGTTACTCTGTGTGTAGAAGGTGCAGCTTCATCCAGTGCTGCTGCCGTCTGTAGAGTTACTCTGCGTGTAACAGGTGCAGCTTCATCCAGTGCTGCTGCCATCTGTGCCAAGTTGCTCTGTGTGTAGCAGGTGCAGCTTCATCCAGGGCTGCTGCCGTCTGTAGAGTTACTCTGCATGTAGCAGGTGAAGGTTCATCCAGGACTGCTGCCGTCTGTAGAGTTACTCTGCGTGTAGCAGGTGCAGCTTCATGCAGTGCTGCTGCCATCTGTGCCGAGTTGCTCTGTGTGTAGCAGGTGCAGCTTCATCCAGTGCTGCTGCTATCTGTAGAGTTACTCTGCGTGTAGCAGGTGCAGCTTCATCCAGTGCTGCTGCCATCTGTAGAGTTACTCTGCGTGTAGCAGGTGCAGCTTCATCCAGTGCTGCTGCCATCTGTAAAGTTACTCTGTGTGTAGAAGGTGCAGCTTCATCCAGTGCTGCTGCCATCTGTAGAGTTACTCTGCGTGTAACAGGTGCAGCTTCATCCAGTGCTGCTGCCATCTGTGCCAAGTTGCTCTGTGTGTAGAAGGTGCTGCTTCATCCAGTGCTGCTGCCATCTGTGCCGAGTTGCTCTGTGTATAGCAGGTGCAGCTTCATCCAAGGCTGCTGCCATCTGTAGAGTTACTCTGCGTGTAGCAGGTGCAGCTTCATCCAGTGCTGCTGCCATCTGTGCCAAGTTGCTCTGTGTGTAGCAGGTGCAGCTTCATCCAGTGCTGCTGCCATCTGTAGAGTTACTCTGTGTGCAGCAGGTGCAGCTTTATGCAGTGCTGCTGCCATCTTTGCCGAATTGCTCTGTGTGTAGCAGGTGCAGCTTCATGCAGTGCTGCTGCCATCTGTGCCGAGTTGCTCTGTGTATAGCAGGTGCAGCTTCATCCAGGGCTGCTGCCGTCTGTAGAGTTACTCTGCGTGTAGCAGGTGCAGCTTCATCCAGTGCTGCTGCCATCTGTGCCGAGTTGCTCTGCGTGTAGCAGGTGCAGCTTCATGCAGTGCTGCTGCCATCTGTGCCGAGTTGCTCTGTGTGTAGCAGGTGCAGCTTCATCCAGTGCTGCTGCCATCTGTGCCGAGTTGCTCTGCGTGTAGCAGGTGCAGCTTCATCCAGTGCTGATGCCGTCTGTGCCGAGTTGCTCTGCGTGTAGCAGGTGCAACTTCCTCCAGTGCTGCTGCCATCTGTGCCGAGTTGCTCTGTGTGTAGCAGGTGCAGCTTCATCCAGGGCTGCTGCCGTCTGTAGAGTTACTCTGCGTGTAGCAGGTGCAGCTTCATGCAGTGCTGATGCCGTCTGTAGAGATACTCTGCATGTGGCAGGTGCAGCTTCATCCAGTGCTGATGCCGTCTGTAGATTTACTTTGTGTGTAGCAGGTGCAGCTTCATCCAGTGCTGCTGCCATCTGTGCAGAGTTGCTCTGCGTGTAGCAGGTGCAGCTTCACCCAGTGCTGCTGCCATCTGTAGAGTTACTCTATGTGTAGCAGGTGCAGCTTCTTCCAGTGCTGCTGCCATCTGTAAAGTTACTCTGTGTGTAGAAGGTGCAGCTTCATTCAGTGCTGCTGCCGTCTGTAGAGTTACTCTGCGTGTAACAGGTGCAGCTTCATCCAGTGCTGCTGCCATCTGTGCCGAGTTGCTCTGTGTGTAGCAGGTGCAGCTTCATCCAGGGCTTCTGCCATCTGTAGAGTTACTCTGCGTGTAGCAGGTGCAGCTTTATCCAGTGCTGCTGCCATCTGTGCCGAGTTGCTCTGTGTGTAGCAGGTGCAGCTTCATTTAGTGCTGCTGCTATCTGTAGAGTTACTCTGTGTGTAGCAGGTGCAGCTTCATCCAGTGCTGCTGCCATCTGTGCCAAGTTGCTCTGTGTGCAGCAGGTGCAGCTTCATCCAGTGCTGCTGCCATCTGTGCCGAGTTGCTCTGTGTATAGCAGGTGAAGCTTCATCCACTGCTGCTGCCGTCTGTAGAGTTACTCTGTGTGTAGCAGGTGCAGCTTCATCCAGTGCTGCTGCCATCTGTACAGTTACTCTGCGTGTAGCAGGTGAGCTTCATCCAGGGCTACTGCCGTCTGTAGAGTTGCTCTGCGTGTAGCAGGTGCAGCTTCATCCATTGCTGCTGCCCGCCTGTAGAGTTACTCTGCGTGTAGCAGGTGAGCTTCATCCAGGGCTGCTGCCATCTGTAGAGTTACTCTGCATGTAGCAGGTGAGCTTCATCCAGGGCTGCTGCCATCTGTAGAGTTACTCTGCGTGTAGCAGGTGTGAATGCTCCTTTGTCTTTCCCATGTTGACCAAGTATGAGTGCTGTTCACAAATTTGGGGAGGGTCTTAATTAGTCAGAAAAGGCTGGAAAAAGAGATAATTATTCCAAACATGTGAAGCTCATTGTTCTTTGTGCCTGAAATACTTCTTAATACTTTAGTGGAACCAAACAGAATTCTGGTGGTTTGAGGGGTTGAATAATAAATGACCCTCTGAATAAACATTTCACAATTTTAAAAAAAAAAAAAAAAAAAGAAATAACATTCTTTTTTGCTGCATTTCACACTTCCAGCTGATCTACAGTCCAAATGTCACAATGCCAAGTTAATTCCGAATGTGTAAACCTGCTAAATCTGCAGGGGGTTGAATACTACTTGTAGGCACTGTATATTCCTATACGGGTGGTAAGTGAGAGTGTCCTGGGAAGTTAACAGCTGTTGACAAACAATGAAAGAAGGTTGTGGTCAGAGAGCGGGGATAATGGGGGCATAATTTAGGGTGACGCAATCCAAGTTATGCATTCACGTCTTAAATCCATCTGCATTCCAAATCAAGGGTCATTTGTCAGGCATGCATGGACCTGTAGAAGCACTTGTCAGTGCAAAATGGCCATCGTCCTGGGGAGCCTGCACACATTTTTTCATAAATAAAGCTGAAGTTTTTTATGCACACTGAAGTGGAGCCGCTCATTTTTCTTTTCCACAAATGTGAATTTTCATTGGAAAGGAAAGAGTCATGGATGAAAGAGAGTTTGTTCCATGCTGATCGTGGGTTCCAAAGGGCACAGTTAAAGGAGGAGGAAAAGAATTTCTTCAGCTCACCTGCTACCCGGGCTGCTGATCCTTGCGGGTGCCTGGAATCCACCGGTAAGTCCCAACCGGTCAGGAACAGTAGAAAAGGAAAGGAAAGGATCCGGCACAACCTCTTCTTAGAATAAAATCATCATAATTTTTATTTGAAAGTATTAAAAACAAAAACAACAAAACTCAACAAAAAAGAGTCCTTAATCACTTATGATTAAGGACTCTTTTTTGTTTTCATGCTGAAGTCCGAAACACGTTAAGCTCCCATGGATTAACATCTCTTTCGGTTTTCACGGATGGTATTTTTAATACTGCAAGGAATAATGAGATTTTTGGGTTTTCTGAATGTACCAGGGAAAGAACTGAACTTACTATTATAAGAAGGTCTTATATTAGGTGCAATATCTCCTGCTAAAAGGAGAAGGAGAATAGAGGACTGATATGGATGGAGAATGTGAGCTGTACATAGGAGAGGGGAGGAGACAGGGACTGATATGGATGGAGAATGTGATCTGTACATAAAAGAGAGGAGAGAGGGATTGATATGGATGGAGAATGTGAGCTGTACATAAAAGAGAGGAGGAGAGAGGGACTGATATGGATGGAGAATGTGATCTGTACATAAAAGGGAGGAGGAGAGAGGGACTGATATGGATGGAGAATGTGAGCTGTACATAGGAGAGGGGAAGAGAGAGGGACTGATATGGATGGAGAATGTGATCTGTACATAGGAGAGGGGAGGAGAGAGGGACTGATATGGATGGAGAATGTGAGGTGAACATAGGAGAGGGGAAGAGAGAGGGACTGATATGGATGGAGAATGTGAGCTGTTCATGGGAGAGGGGAGGAGAGAGGGACTGATATGGATGGAGAATTTGAGGTGTACATAGGAGAGGGGAGGAGAGAGGGACTGATAGATGGAGAATGTGAGCTGTACATAGGAGAGGAGAGAGGGACTGATATGGATGGAGAATGTGAGCTGTACATAGGAGAGGGGAAGAGAGAGGGACTGATATGGATGGAGCATGTGAGCTGTACATGGGAGAGGGGAGGAGAGAGGGACTGATATGGATGGAGAATGTGAGCTGTACATGGAGGAGGGGAAGAGAGAGGGACTGATATGGATGGAGAATGTGAGCTGTACATGGGAGAGGGGAGGAGAGAGGGACTGATATGGACGGAGAATGTGAGCTGTACATGGAGGAGGGGAAGAGAGAGGGACTGATATGGATGGAGAATATGAGCTGTACATGGGAGAGGGGAGAAGATAGGGACTGATATAGATGGAGAATGTGAGCTGTACATAGGAGAGGGGAGGAGAGAGGGACTGCTATGGATGGAGAATGGGAGCTGTACATGGGAGAGGGGAGGAGAGAGGGACTGATATAGATGGAGAATGTGAGCTGTACATAGGAGAGGGGAGGAGAGAGGGACTGATATGGATGGAGAATATGAGCTGTACATGGGAGAGGGGAGAAGAGAGGGACTGATATAGATGGAGAATGTGAGCTGTACATAGGAGAGGGGAGGAGAGAGGGACTGATATGGATGGAGAATGGGAGCTGTACATGGAGGAGGGGAAGAGAGAGGGACTGATATGGATGGAGAATGTGAGCTGTAAATGGGGGAGGGGAGGAGAGAGGGACTGATATGGATGGAGAATGTGAGCTGTACATAGAAGAGGCGAGGAGAGAGGGACTGATATGGATGGAGAATGTGATCTGTACATAGGAGAGGGGAGGAGAGGGACTGATATGGATGGAGAATATGAGTTGTTTATAGGAGAAAGGAGGACAGAGGGACTGATATGGATGGAGAATGTGATCTGTACGTAGGAGAGGGGAGAAGAGAGGGACTGATATGGATGGAGAATGTGAGCTGTACATGGGAGAGAGGGACTGATATGGATGGAGAATATGAGCTGTACATGGGAGAGGCGAGGAGAGAGGGACTGATATGGATGGAGAATATGAGCTGTACATGGGAGAGGGGAGAAGAGAGGGACTGATATGGATGGAGAATGTGAGCTGTACATGGGAGAGGGGAGGAGAGAGGGACTGATATGGATGGAGAATATGAGCTGTACATGGGAGAGGGGAGAAGAGAGGGACTGATATGGATGGAGAATATGAGCTTTACATGGGAGAGGGGAGGAGAGAGGGACTGATATTGATGGAGTGCACTGAGTGTGGGAAAGAGCGGTAGAAATTAGGGATTGAAGCAAATAACATATATATGATACCAATGTAGTGGGTGGGCCTACCCCTACCAGTACCAGCATAGTTAACCCGGAATTTGTAATAATAAAAATGCTGATTTTTATGATGTTATGTTGTGTTAGGGCACCCCCTAGTGGCCGGGTGGGACGGCTGTCGCCACCGGGGAGGATGAGCCGGCTGTAGCATGGGGGGGAGTGTGTGGAAGTGTGTAGTTAGTTGGATCCAGGACAGAAGGCTGAGAAGACCAAGGGGGCAGAGTGTGTGAGCGGGACCATCAAGGGGCGCCGGAGAACCAGGAGGGGAACGAAACCTCGGTCTGAAACCACCGGTGTGGGTCCGGTGTGCAGGAAACCAAAGTGTGGGAGCCCGGCGAAGTGGAGTACCCCGGGTACATTCCCACCAGAGGGTGCGTTAGGGCAGGCTGCCCCCAGCTCCATTGAAGTGCCTGATGCTACTGCCGGATTTTGTTGTTTATTAAAAGATGTCGTTTTTAACCAGCACCCTTTGTCTGAAGATCGTTTGTACGACATCCGGCGAATGCACTGTCACACTCTGCCCCACCAAGTCAGTCCCCGACCTTGAAGAAGTGGTGAAGTCAGGGATCAGCCTCAAAACCACTGCCACGACTACAAGGCCGGAGGCGACCCTGGCTCATCACTTCATGTGGCGTAGTCGGCAGGATGAGATTCCCCTGCCAGGAACCCAAGAAGCTGGAGATCAAGTAGTGCCTGGGGCACAGGACCCCGACTGCGAGAGAAGATTTCCAGTCCCCTGGTGGGAAGAAAACACGGTGCCCGCAGCGTTGGACCGGGCACAAGATGGCGACAAGATGGCCGCCATCTGTGAAACTGAGGAAGAAAGGGCGCGAAAAATTGGCGCCAAAAGAAGAGCCTGGGGCTGGCCGGTGCCGCAGAAGAAGCACAGAGTACTCCGCCCAAAGAGGGGAGGCGTCAGCCCCAGGGCACGAAGAAGGAAACATGAAGTGGGCGATATATTGAAGGAAAAAAAGAACCGCCGCGGAGGAGTCAAGATGATGTGTGAGGCTGGGTGTGGAGCCTGTTTAAGAGCGGGAAACCTAGGCCCGCCTTCACTCCCTCCAGTCTCAGCATTGACGCCGCCGCCATTGCCAGTGACACAGTACGAGAAAATAATGGAGACTTCCGGTCAACCAGAGGATCTCGCCACCGTGATGGCCCTGACCAGCCTGGGCCGGGGGCGTCCTAAACCCGCTGCCGCAGCCGGAACATTTTTGCCAGAGATTCCGACCGTGCCCGGAGAGTCAACACGCCCGGAGAAGGTGACTTGGATGACCACCTGGGACTCGATAACCGGGGGCACGACCACCGAGGTGCGAGCCACGTATGCCACCCAGCTACCGGTAGGAAACCGCCCCCTGGAGATTACCTATGCCCCTGTGGGAACACCCACAGCCACCGCATCATCTAGCCCCGTGCGGGAGTCGGCGGAGGAATTGGCTGAGCGGCTGGAGCAGGATCATCTGGGCTTCTTTTGGGACCCTGTGACCCCGTCTTCCACCTCACACCCCAGGTTCCCGTCTCCGGTACCAGATCCCGTCCGTGAGCGGCTGCTTGCAGAGACCGTCGTCCGGGAAATGATGTCCGGTCCCGGCGCTGAGGAGCTGGCCCTGCAATTCACCACTGGGATAGTGGTGAAATTCAACCAGCAGGAGGGCTACGGATTTATCCGTGAAGCCCACACCGGAGACGATTACTTTTACAATCGGGTCCACTTGGACGTAGAGGGACTGCCAAAACGGCTCCACACTCTGTACCCGGGAGAGAAGGTGCAATTCTTACCCGAGGCGGGAAGTCGCGGCCTGTTCGCGGTGGGAGTGAACCGGATGCCGACCGCCCGGGAAGCGGCTCAGTGGCAGCAGGAGCTGGAATGGGAGGAGCACCAGGAACGGCGCCGGGGCCAGCCAAAACCCTTGCCGACCGAGGCCTCTCATTCCAGGCGCACCGTGGCGGTTACACCGGAGGTGCAGTCGGGCCCGACCGTTGATCCGGAAAAGGGTACCCCGGTGGTGGCGGTCAATCAAAGTGTGACCAATCGTCCCGTGATCGTCTTGGACGTACTGCAACCCGCGCCTCAGCCACCCAGGGTAGCGACGCCATCACCCCCGCCGGGGACTGAAGAAGCCGCGCCAGCGGAGCCACCTTTTGCTCCTGTATCATTCCGGCGGATACGCCGCCAACCTGGACAGTCCCTGGGTGCCTACATCCAGGCACAGGCAGAAGAGTGGAAGCGGTCCTGGCCTCCGGAATAGATTCCTGCAGGTATCTTGTTTGAAGACCGGTATCGTTCATAGACCGGCAGAAGTTGATGTTTCCAAATGGTTAAAAGTTTTAATTGTCGGCTGCTCGTCATCTAAGACCGGGAGCGCTGTTGAGCCTCCGGGCGCCATCTAAGACCGGGAGCGCTGTTGAGCCTCCGGGTGCCATTTAAGACCGGGAGCGCTGTTGAGCCTCCGGGCGCCATTTAAGACCGGGAGCGCTGTTGAGCCTCCGGGCGCCATCTAAGACCGGGAGCGCTGTTTAGCCTCCGGGCGCCACCTAGAGATCGGGAGCGCTGCTAAGCTGCCGAGCGCTGGACTGGCGCCTCTTTTGCGGACGGGCCGCCTGTGATGGACTGGAGGTTACCACCATGATGTTTATGTTTTACAGTGTAAATGGTGTTAGATAGAGCCTTGCCGGGAGGCTCGGATTTTAAGAGGGGAGGCATGTAGTGGGTGGGCCTACCCCTACCAGTACCAGCATAGTTAACCCGGAATTTGTAATAATAAAAATGCTGATTTTTATGATGTTATGTTGTGTTAGGGCACCCCCTAGTGGCCGGGTGGGACGGCTGTCGCCACCGGGGAGGAGGAGCCGGCTGTAGCATGGGGGGGAGTGTGTGGAAGTGTGTAGTTAGTTGGATCCGGGACAGAAGGCTGAGAAGACCAAGGGGGCAGAGTGTGTGAGCGGGACCATCAGGGGGCGCCGGAGAACCAGGAGGGGAACGAAACCTCGGTCTGAAACCACCGGTGTGGGTCCGGTGTGCAGGAAACCAAAGTGTGGGAGCCCGGCGAAGTGGAGTACCCCGGGCACATTCCCACCAGAGGGTGCGTTAGGGCAGGCTGCCCCCAGCTCCATTGAAGTGCCTGATGCTACTGCCGGATTTTGTTGTTTATTAAAAGATGTCGTTTTTAACCAGCACCCTTTGTCTGAAGATCGTTTGTACGACATCCGGCGAATGCACTGTCACACTCTGCCCCACTAAGTCAGTCCCCGACCTTGAAGAAGTGGTGAAGTCAGGGATCAGCCTCAAAACCACTGCCACGACTACAAGGCCGGAGGCGACCCTGGCTCATCACTTCACCAATACATAGAGTGAAAACATTATGAAGCACACCTGAACTTAAAGCAAGTTTGTTTGTTTGTCTGTCTTTATGATGACACTCAACAGCCAACCATCCATAGATTCTGTCATTGCTTGATCTGTTTACGATCAACATTGCGTGCAGCAGCCACCACAGCCTCCAGACACTGCTCCCAGAGGTGCACTGTTTTCCCTCCCTGTAGATATTACATTTTATATGGGACCACACGTTCTCTATGGGGTTCAGATCAGGTGAACAAAGGGGCCATGTCATTATTTGTTTATCTTTTAGACCTTTACTGGTCAGCCACACTGCAGAGTAGTTGGATGCATGTGATGGAGCATTGTCCTGCATGAAAATCATGTTTTTCTTGAAAGATACCGACTTCTTCCTGTACCACTGCTTGAAGAAGTTGTCTTCCAGAAACTGGCAGTGGGTCTGGGAGTTGAGGTTCACTCCATCCTCAACCTGAAAAGGTCCCACAAGTTGATCTTTGATGATCCCAGCCCATACCAGTGCCCACCTCCACCTTGCTGGCGTCTGAGTCGGAGTGGAGCTCTCTGCCCTTTACTGATCCGGCCTCTGGCCCATCCATTTGCCCATCAAGTGTCACTCTCATTTCATCAGTCCAGAAAACCTTTGAAAAATCAGTCTTAAGATATTTCTTGGCCCAGTCTTGATGTTTTATCTTATGTTTCTTGTTCAGAGGTGGTGGTTTTTCAGCCTTCCTTACCTTGGCCATGTCCTGAGTATGGCACACCTTGTGCTTTTTGATACTCCAGTAATGTTGCAGCTCTAAAATATGGCCAAACTGGTGGCAAGTGGCCTCTTGGCCGCTTCACGCTTGGTTTTCCTCGATTCATGGGCAGTAATTTTGCGCCTTTTTTTGCCCAGCACGCTTCTTGCGACCCTGTTGGCTATTTGCCATGAAACGCTTGATTGTTTGGTGATCACGTTTCAAAAGTTTGGCAATTTCAAGACTGCTGCATCCCTCTGCAGGACATCGCACAATATGGACTTTTCAGAGCCCGTCAAATCTCTTCTGACCCATTTTCCCAAAGGAAAGGAAGTTGCCTAATAGTTAAGCACCCCTTATATAGGGTGTTGATGTCATTACACCGCACCCCTCCTCATTTCAGAGATGCACATCACCGGATTTACTTCATTGGTAGTTGGCTCTCAGCCTATACAGCTTGGAGTAGGACGACATGTATAACAAGTGTCATGTGCTCAAAATACTCATTTGCCTAATAATTCTGCACACAGTACATGTGTATAGATACACACACTGGCTCTGCCTCCCTCATGCTGCTCAGTCACACACACATTATATATACATAGTACACGGTATATAGTATATACACACACTGGCTCTGCTACCCTCATGCTGCTCGGTCACACACACAGTATATACACACAGTACACATTGTATATAGTATATACACACACTGGCTCCACCTCCCTCATGCTGCTCACAGAGTATATATAAACACTGTACACATGGTATATAGTATATACCCACACTGGCTCCGCTGCCCTCATGCTGCTCGGTCACACACATAGTATACACACACAGTACATATAGTATATAGAATATACACACACTGGCTCTGCCGTCCTCATGGTTCTTGGTCACACAGTATATACACACAGTACACAATATATAGTATATACACACACTGGCTCTGCCACCCTCAGGCTGGGTGCTCAGTCACACACACAGTAGACTCACACTGTACACACACACTGTGTGTGTGCATGTGGCAGAGCATTGTGCATGGGCGTGCGTGTGGCACAGCATTGTATGCATGCGTGAGGCAGAGCATTGACTGCATGCATGTGGCAGAACATTGCAGGTGGGCGTGCATGCGGCAGAGCATTGCTGGCCCGGGGCATGCAGAGCGCTATGTGGGGAGCACTATGCAGCTGTCCTTGGTGACACTTTAGACATTTGTGGTCACCAACAAAATGGCTCTGCACTGTGATTGTTACGGGGGGCTGTCTGATAATAAAACCTAAAGGAATATCAGACAGTCAGGGTCCACCGTGCAAAGACTCTGCTGCAGACTATGGCAGAGTGCAATACCTCTGTTAAACTCACAGAGGAATATAATTAATAAATAAGGCAATTCCTCCCTTACTTGGAGGGTGTGTGGAATGATCTCTGTTAATGATCACAGAGACAAAAGCAGTGAGTGTGAAATGGCACCTACCTAGCTCCGTTCCTCTAGTGGTGCCAGGAGACGGACAGCAGCGTAAGCCGCACAAAGCTCCTACCTGCATTCGCTCCACTAGTGTGCGAGGACACGAACCACTAGATATGGCACCTGCCTAGGTCCGCTCTTCTAGTGGTGCAAAAGAGACGGACAGCAGCATAAGCCGCACAAAGCTCTACCTCTGTTCGCTACCCTAGTGTGCGAGGATACGAACAACTGCCAGACGCAGTATAAGGAACGTTACCCCAGCGGCAACGTCCACCTACGAGTAGAATCACAAGGCCCAGCCGGACCATGTGCTTCAGGCACCTGCCTATGTCCGCTCCACGAAGATGTAAGGATACGGACAGCAGCCGAAGCTGTAAGGTATAAGAACGCTACCCTGCCGGTAGCGCTCACCTAACATAGACAGAGAGAT
The DNA here is from genome assembly GCF_048569485.1 of Anomaloglossus baeobatrachus. Classification (NCBI taxonomy): domain Eukaryota; kingdom Metazoa; phylum Chordata; class Amphibia; order Anura; family Aromobatidae; genus Anomaloglossus; species Anomaloglossus baeobatrachus. The sequence continues at coordinate 12,109,361 of NC_134353.1, forward strand.
GCCTGGAGGGACGTGCACAGAGCGTCTACTCTTATGCATGAACCAAGAGGACTGAACACCAGGCGGCGTGCGTCAGGGTCTTATATAGACTATGTGCCTCATCCAAGATGGAGGACACCAGAGCCAATCCGCTGCCAGAACGACAGGAATGACGTCACGCTGGCCTATCACCGAGCAAAGCGTCACAAGCACATGACCAGTGACCAATCGGCATACAAGGTGTCAGAGACATGTGACCACGTGTCACAAGCACATGACCAGCGGCCAATCAGCTTAGAAGGTGTCAGAGACATGTGACCTCGTGTCAGCGATGATGTCACCCGCACATGTGCAATGGCTCCAAGATAGGACTTAGTCTCCAGTGCTTGCACATGTGCAGTAGCAAGAAATCCGAAGATAGTCTCCAGAGCCACAGCAATCGTAACAGTACCTCCCCCTCAAGGGCCCCCCTCCCGGTGAAGCAGGTAATCGGCAACTAAGTCGGGAGCATGGACAGCCTCCTCAGGCTCCCAAGAGCGATGTTCCGGGCCGTAGCCCTCCCAATCTATCAAAAAGAACCTGCGCCCTCTAACCATCTTAGAACCAACTATGGCTCGTACGTCATAGCTAGAGCGAGAGGAATCAGAGGCAGGAGAGTGCACTTCACGAGCGTGAGGTAAAATAGCCGGCTTTAGCAGTGAAACATGGAATTTGTCATGGATCCTAAGATGGACGGGTAACTTCAATTGGTAGACTACAGGATTTATCTGTCGAAGAACCTCATAAGGACCCAAGAAGCGAGGAGCAAATTTGACAGAGCTCACTCTAAGTTTCACGTGTTTTGCAGAGAGCCACACAAAGTCCCCTGGAGAAAAGACAGGAGCCGGGCGACGAAACCGATCGGACACCGTCTTCATACGGTCCTTAGCTGCTTGGATCGACTCTTGAGTCCGATCCCAAACCTCTCTGGCATTAGTTGCCCATTCAGCCACAAGAGGAGGAGGTGCAGCAGCGGGAAACGGTACCCTAGGGTGTTGCACATTATTGAGTACGAATGGTGTCTGCCCAGTGGCCTCAGCCAGCGAATTGTTAAGGGCAAATTCTGCCCAGGGTAGGAGGGAGGACCAGTTATCGTGGTTCTCAGCAACAAAGTGTCGAAGGTATATAATCATGGATTGATTGGTACGCTCAACCAAACCATTGGTCTCCAGATGGTATGCCGAAGAGACATTCAACTCAATTTGCAGAAGGCTACAAAGATCTCGCCAGAAACGAGAAGCAAATTGCGGGCCTCTATCAGAAATGATACGATCTGGCATCCCGTGAAGAATAAAGACATGCTTGAGGAATAGTTTGGCTAGTACCCTGGAAGATGGGATTCTCGATAACGGTACGAGATGAACCATCCGGGAGAAATGGTCCGTAATGACCCACACAAATCTATGTCCCTGTGAACACGGAAGATCACCCACAAAGTCCATGCCTACCACCTCCCATGGTCTATCTGGCACTGGTAAAGGATGCAAGAGCCCAGCCGGTCTCTGCCGTAACGGGCGGTTTGCGAGCACACGAGTAGCAGGAACCGAAATATCTCTTGACGTGGCTGGCTAAGTGTGGCCACCAATACCACCTCTCGAGTAACTCTCGTGTCCGTCTAATACCAAAATGCCCACCCACCTTTGAGGTGTGGGCCCACGACAGTATATCATTCTGTCGATCCGGCTGAACAAAGCTCTTGCCCGGTGGGATTTGGTCTAACGTCACAGGGGAGAGCGTATGAAAAACCCTGGAGGGAAGAATAAGACGAGGTTCGTCAATCTCTTCCTGGGTAGAAACCATATAGCGAGACAGGGCGTCTGCCTTATTATTCTTACTCCCAGACAGATAGTCGATGGAGAAGTGAAAGCGGGAGAAAAACAAGGACCAGCGGGCTTGGTGAGGATTCAGACGCTGAGCGGTTTGTAAGTACGTCAGATTCTTATGGTCTGTATAGACCTGGAAAGGATGTTTCGCTCCTTCCAGCAAGTGACGCCACTCCTCCAAGGCTAGTCTCAGAGCGAGCAGTTCCCTATCCCCAATCGTATAGTTTCTCTCTGCCGGTGAAAAGGTTTTAGCAAAGAAGAAACGCGGCCTTTTTCTACCTGCACCGTTCTTTTGATACAAGACCGCACCAGCACCCACTGAAGAGGCATCAACCTCCAAGAGGAAGGGCTTATTCTTATCGGGTCTATGAAGAACGGGAGCAGTTGAAAAGTGTCTTTTTACTGCCTCAAAAGCCTGGGATGTTTCAGTAGACCAGACTTTTGGATTGGCACCTTTCTTAGTCAAGGCCACCAAAGGGGCCACCAAAGTAGAGAAATGGGGTATGAACTGCCTGTAATAATTTATGAATCCTAAGAAGTGTTGCACCGCCTTCAAGGAATGAGGTTCGGACCATTCCAGGACAGCAGAGAGCTTCGCAGGATCCATAGCCAGACCCTCTTGTGAGATAATGTAGCCCAAAAAAGGCAAGGATGACTGCTCGTGTACACATTTTTCGAGTTTAGCAAACAATGAGTGCTCCCTTAAACGGGAAAGGACACGAACGACATCCTGACGATGAGTCTCTAGATCAGGAGAAAAAATCAGGATGTCGTCCAGATACACCACAATGGAGGATAACAGTAAATCCCTGAACACATCGTTTACGAAGTCCTGAAATACTGCGGGTGCATTACATAACCCAAAAGGCATGACGAGGTATTCATAGTGACCGTCTCGGGTGTTAAAAGCGGTCTTCCATTCGTCACCCTCTCGAATTCATACCAAGTTATACGCACCCCGCAGATCCAACTTCGTAAAAACTTGAGCTCCCCTCAGTCTGTCAAAGAGCTCCGAAATTAAAGGTAGCGGGTATTTCTTCTTTATTGTGATTGCGTTGAGACCCCTGTAATCTATGCAGGGACGCAAATCACCCTCTTTCTTCTGAACAAAGAAAAACCCAGCTCCCGCGGGAGAGACAGACTTACGAATGAACCCCTTCTCTAAACTCTCTCTTATATAGGTCGACATGGCCTCCGACTCAGGTATCGACAGGGGGTAAACCCTGCCCTTAGGTGGAACCGAACCTGGGATAAGGTCTATGGCGCAGTCATACGGCCTATGAGGTGGAAGAACCTCAGCACCCTGTTTGGAGAACACGTCAGCGAAATCCAAATAGGGTGTAGGTATGGGAGAGAGATCAGTTGATGCAACCGCAACGACCTTAGGTGGTAAGGGAAGACATCGGGACTGACATTTCGAACCCCAACTAACAATGCTGTCGGACTCCCAGTCAATTAGAGTAGCATGAGTCCGAAGCCATGGGAGACCCAGAAGAACGTCGTCTATACCCTCAGGCAAAACAAGAAAAGAAATCTCCTCTATGTGACCCTGAGGCAGGGAAAGGCGCAAGGGAACTGTCCTCAATGTAATGGAGTCAGACAACATAGTCCCATTAACAACACGGACAGGAATAGGCGCCTCTAACATGATAGAGGGAATATTGTGTCTCTTTACAAATCCTGAGGACACAAAAGTCCCGTCAGCTCCGGAATCCACAAAAGCCATAATAGGCCATGTATTCTCAGAGAATGAGAACTGACCTGGGATACTACACTTAGAGGGTGCAGAAGACGTCTCTGGTAACCCCCCTCTAATGGTTACTAGGCCTGGGAGTTTCCCTGACGGCTAGGACACTTGTTGGCATAGTGCCCAGCCTGACGACATACGTAACATATAGGAGGACCCGACTTGCGTAGTCTGGAGGACGTATGACCTAACTCCATAGGAGTGGGAGATGTTTCAGATACTGAGGAAGATGGTAGTGGAGCCTCAACAACTGGAATAGCCCGATGCTAGGGCGTGAGGAAGAGACCTCGAGTCTACGTTCCCTATGGCGTACGTCGATCCTCGTTGCTACTGTGATCAAGTCCTCCAGAGAAGCAGGGACCTCACGAGTAGCAAAAGCATCCTTGACATAGCCTGCCAACCTTCTCCAGAAGATAGGAATCAACACCTTCTCTGGCCAATCTAGTTCTGCCACCAGAGTTCTAAAAGCAATGGCATAAGAACTAGTGGATAACGAACCCTGAGATAGATCTAACAGTCTCAGGGCCGCATCATGGGTAACCTGCGGACCCATGAATACCGCCTTAAGAGCATCAAGAAAGTCTTGATGTCTCAGAGTAACCACATCAGAGTGCTCCCATAGGGGAGTCGCCTATTCTAAGGCTTTGTCCTGAATTAAGGAGATGATAAAGCCTACTCTGGACCTCTCCGTAGAGAAGCGAGAAGAGTTGACCTCTAGGTGTATCTGACACTGACTAATGAAACCAGGACATGATCTGGCATCGCCAGAATATCTGTTTGGCAGAGCAAGTCGAGGATCATGTGCAGATGTCACCAAGGTCTGAGGTTTATCCTCTATACTCTTGAGCCGCGACTCAAGTACTTGTATGTAACTGTGTAACTGCTGATATTCTGCCATAACTGCCAGACCCTTGGCTCAGTCCTAATGTTACAGGGGGGCTGTCTGATAATAAAACCTAAAGGAATATCAGACAGTCAGGGTCCACCGTGCAAAGACTCTGCTGCAGACTATGGCAGAGTGCAATACCTCTGTTAAACTCACAGAGGAATATAATTAGTAAATAAGGCAATTCCTCCCTTACTTGGAGGGTGTGTGGAATGATCTCTGTTAATGAGCACAGAGACAAAAGCAGTGAGTGTGAAATGGCACCTACCTAGCTCCGTTCCTCTAGTGGTGCCAGGAGACGGACAGCAGCGTAAGCCGCACAAAGCTCCTACCTGCGTACGCTCCACTAGTGTGCGAGGACACGAACCACTAGATATGGCACCTGCCTAGGTCTGCTCTTCTAGTGGTGCTAAAGAGACGGACAGCAGCGTAAGCCGCACAAAGCTCCTACCTGCGTTCGCTCCACTAGTGTGCGAGGACACGAACCACTAGATATGGCACCTGCCTAGGTCCGCTCTTCTAGTGGTGCAAAAGAGACGGACAGCAGCATAAGCCGCACAAAGCTCCTACGTCTGTTCGCTCCCCTAGTGTGCGAGGATACGAACAACTGCCAGACACAGTATAAATAACGTCCACCTACGAGTAGAATCACAAGGCCCAGCCGGACCATGTGCCTCAGGCACCTGCCTATGTCCGCTCCACTAAGAGGTAAGGATACGGACTCCAGCTGAAGCTGTAAGGTATAAGAACGCTACCCTGCCGGTAGCGCTCACCTAACATAGACAGAGAGATGCCTAGAGGGACGTGCACAGGGCGTCTACCCTCATGCATGAACCAAGAGGACTGAGTGCCGGGCGGTGTGCGTCAGGGTCTTATATAGACTTTGTGCCTCATCCAAGATGGAGGACACCAGAGCCAATCCACTGCCAGAACGACAGGAATGACGTCACGCTGGCCTATCACCGAGCAATGCGTCACAAGCACATGACCAGCGACCAATCGGCATAGAAGGTGTCAGAGACATGTGACCACGTGTCACAAGCACATGACCAGCGGCCAATCAGCTTAGAAGGTGTCAGAGACATGTGACCTCGTGTCAGCGATGATGTTACCCGCATATGTGCAATGGCTCCAAGATAGGACTTAGTCTCCAGCGCTTGCACATGTGCAGTAGCAAGAAATCCGAAGATAGTCTCCAGAGCCACAGCAACCGTAACAGTGATCCTAAACTTCATCTTCCCTTATCCTTTTGGAAACACCCAGATTGGGAGGGGGAGCTGTGACATCACACACAGGAGAGAAGACTTTACCCACTTTACTGCAGCTGTAATGTGAGCTAATTCTACAGTAGGATTTCAGCAGCTGCTCCCCCTGGTGTTTAAGAGTGGGAAAATATCAAACTTTTTATTTTTCTTTTATATTTTGCTCAATTAAAAACAAATAATATTTAAGCAAAGCATTAAAACTTTATTAGTTTACAGTTTTTCAGTTGTTGCTGTTTTTTCTTGGACAACACCTTCCCTTTAGGAGAATATCTCAAAAACCATTGTGCAATCACACTTTTTTTTGCAATTTTTCTGAATTTGGAATTTTTTTGCCATTTTCCAGTACAATAAATGGTAAAACTCATGATTTCATTTAAATGTACAACTTGTTCCACAAAAAACAAGCCCTCACATCGCTATATTGATGGAAAAATAAAAACGTTACGCCTCTCGGAAGAAGGGTGACGAGAAAAAAACAACGGAAAGCGCAAAATCTCCCAGTCGTGAAGGGGTTAATGCACAACTCTGCCAACAGTCGGATATGTCCCTTCTTCAGAAATGTAGTCTTTCATGGCTTGTCTCTTTGGACAAAAGAAAGATTATACAGTCAGGAAGCAATCCAGGAAACAGATTAATGAGACAGATGTATATATGTGGTGCCCCTGAACCCTTCAGGGCACTGCTAGGTACTGCATCCTGTCATAGATGCAGGGCCTACCCCCAGGGACCTGGAAGCTCAGTGCCAGTGCCAATCAAAACACCACATAACATCCCCAGCTCCCCAGTTGGTTTATATGAGTTTTGTGCGTGTTGTGTGAGTTTCTTTTCAGGTCTGCTCTGAAACATATCCAGTATGGAAAACGTTACTGCTGAAAAACTCATGATGCTGGTGGTATGTAAAAATGGAGTTCCAAAGAAGTGGTAAAAGTACATGCTCTATACAGAGGTAATTATTAGAGATGAACGAACCGGTCGTGGTTCGGCTCGAGTTCGGTTCGCCAAACGGAGGTCCCGTTCGAGTTCGGTTCGACGAACCGAACTCGAACTGCATAGGAAACAATGGCAGGCATTCACAAACACATAAAAACACCTAGAAAACACCCTCAAAGGTGTCCAAAAGGTGAAAAACAACTCACAACACAAACACAAACACATGGGAAAGTGACAAGGACATATACTCATGCAAAAACAAAGAGCTGGACAAGGAAAAAGAGGAGACACAGATATATGTGTATATGCAAGGCAACATCGATGCCATTACTGTGCAACTTGAGCCCTGCTCATTTTAGGCTTCCAATCTGGAAAAATTGCCTGAGCTTGCCACGTACGCCTTGGGGATCTTGTCATGTCCTGCAGCCAGCGTTCTCTCGGAACCTGTCTTCAGTGCTGCTGGGGGTCTGCTGGCAGATAAGCACACGTGTCTGTCCACTGACAATGTGGACATGGCTCTCAGAGGACTTTTCTTCCCCTGGGTCAGCCAGGGGAGGCGAAAGGCACGCGTATTTTTGAGAGTGCTTCATGCAAAGCATCTTTTTCTTTTTCAAAAGGGGGGTCAACTGATGCCAGTCAAGTGGGGTGTGTGTGGCCCAATTAGTGGAAACGAGGGAGACTGTGGTTGGAGTCCCCTCGCTGTGTTTCTAAAAGAAACAAGATGAACAAGTCATGGCTCTCAGAGGACTTTTCTTCCCCTGGGTCATCCAGGGGACGCGAAAGGCACACGTATTTTTGAGAGTGCTTCATGCAAAGCATCTTTTTCATTTTGAAAAGGGGGATCAACTGATGCCAGTCAAGTGGGGTGTGTGTGGCCCAATTAGTGGAAACGAGGGAGACTGTGGTTGGAGTCCCCTCGCTGTGTTTCTAAAAGAAACAAGATGAACAAGTCATGGCTCTCAGAGGACTTTTCTTCCCCTGGGTCATGCAGGGGACGCGAAAGGCACACGTATTTTTGAGCGTGCTTCATGCAAAGCATCTTTTTCATTTTGAAAAGGGGGATCAACTGATGCCAGTCAAGTGGGGTGTGTGTGGCCCAATTAGTGGAAACGAGGGAGACTGTGGTTGGAGTCCCCTCGCTGTGTTTTACATGATTTTCGAAGGGCATGACATGCCTAAGAGGTTGAGTTTCATCATCTGCAACTTGTTGGCAACAGAAAGGCTGCCTTTACACCCTTTTGAGACCGAGGATTTTCAAGACCTTATGCCCATTGCAGTGCCCCAAGAGCCGAAGGCCAGTCGTCACTCCTTCTCCAAGAAAGGCATGCCCGCGCTACCACAGCAGGTCGCACACAACCTCACCGATTCCTTGAGAAACTCTGTGTGTGACAGGGTGCATTTCACCACAGATACTTGGACCAGTAAGCATGGACAGGGGAGTTACATGTTGCTGACTGGGCACTGGGTAACTATGGTGAGAGATGGAGAAGGGTTTGCTGTACAAGTCTTGCCGTCCCCACGACTTGTGTGTCAATCCTTCCTCTGTATGTACAAGTTCCTCCACTGCTTCTGCCTCCTCAACCTCGTGTGGGTCCTCCACCTCGGCCCAAACCCTGTGTGGTCAGGCCACCCTTCCTTGTAACTGCGCCCAAGGAAGCCCACACACCTCCTTACTATGCTGGCAGCACAGCTCAACAGCATGATGCGGTCGACTCTTTACTTAGAAATGTCTGGGAAATGTGAGTCACACCGCTGAGGAGTTGTGGACGGTAAGCTCTGGAGAGTGAGACCGAGTTTCATCAATGGTTGTCTCCACTCAACCAGCAGCCAGGGAAGGTCGGGTGCGACAATGATGCAAACCAGTCTGCGACCCTTCTTCAGGGCAATATGACACACGTGCCTTGTATGGCTCACGTGTTGAACCTGGTTGTCCAGCAATTTTTAAAACACTATCCCGGCCTACATGGCCTTCTGCAGAGGGCACGGTGTAACGCCTGCCTTGATCGACACACTCAGATGGGCTGTAAAGGATAGGCTAGAGGCTAGCCACTCATCAAGCTGGACACCCAGAACCCTGAAACCCTTTAACCCCTATACAGTGATTTGGAATTACACAGGGCCCAAGTTGATCAATACCTGTGGAAGGCTGCAGTTCCAGAGAATAGTAGTCATTGTCATGATGTATGTAGTTTTCTCCATCCCATATTTTTGTATAAGATGCCATGTGATGTATTTTACCTTCTCTCTGTATTTGCTGTAGTACTATGTCTTGTGATGTAAGTGACCATACCTTCCCCCAGCCTGTATCATATTGCAATCAGGCTTCAGCAGTAGCTATTGTCATTGATTTGGTGGGGGTTGCATATATATATTGTTCTTCTCAGCATGGGACTTCTCCAATCTACAACTTGGTAAACAGAACAGAGCCAGCAGTCTAAAGTCCATTCATGCATCAAATGGCCAGGGGGAGGTGTGCCCACCTAAGGGGCTGATCCCAGGAGAGAAGAACATGTTAGTTCAGTTAGTTGGGAGCTGAGTTTTGAAGAGGAAGGGAGCGAGATCTGATTCTGCGGACAGATCTCGCTGTCCAGTGGATTGTGTGGGATTTCTGGGACTCTGAAGAGGACTATTTCGTCGTGATCTGGCACTTTGGATTATCGGGAGGTGCCCCCGAATCTGTCTTATTTGGACTTGTCGTGTGCTGTTCCTGTATTCCTGTTAGTAAACCTGTTGGATCATCCTCGGCCTGTTGTCTCTCTTTGCTCTGATGTACACCCCGTCACAGTCATGCAGGGTCAAAAACATTAATTGAGGAAGAGGAACAGAATGGGATGGCCAGGACTTAATCAGAAAACAAGCAGAGGTGAAATGCGGATCGGCCAACGAGGTACATAAACAGCAAGCAGGAAAAGTAGTCAGGTAACAAGCACACAAACTCATAAAACTGAACTGGGGGTAACAGTAACAAGAGGTTCATAGCTTTGTCTGGCAGTGGTCTGCAGACAGGAGGGGCCTAAAAAAGGGTGTGGTGTCTTCCCATTGGTTGTAGCTGAATGCTGGTAATTCATCTGTGAGATACCCACCAGCTACATTCAGCGTGTGGTTCTGTATCTGTCAAGGTAATGCAGCCCAGTGGGTGACCATAACCTGCGTCCACCTGCGCCGCAGGCATCGACTCCTTTCCCATCATCAGCACTATACACGAAAGGAACACGTTGTCACCTGGCGACCGCAGTACAAATTGATTGAGTGGACTACGTTGGTGACTTAACAGCCGTGTGCGGCAATGATGCAAACCTGTCTGCGGCCCTTCGTCAGGGCAATGTGACACACGTGCCTTGTATGGCTCACGTGTTGAATCTGATTCTCCAGCAATTTTTAAAATACCATCCCGGCCTACATGGCCTTGTGCAGCGGGCACGCTGCTATGTGCTCACTTTCATCCTTCGCACCCAGCAGCTCAACAACTTTCATCACTCCTGAAGTCTTATGGTCTGGCGGTTAAACACCTGAAATGCGATGTTCCGACACGCAGGAATTGGAATCTGCACATGTTGCAGCGTGTGTGGCAGCACCGCAGAGCCCTGCTGAAATACGGTCTGACGTATACCCTGGGCTAACTTGATCCAGAGGTGGTGCAGATCACGCTGCTGGAGTGGTGTCAGATCAAGGACCTATGCACCCTTCTACACAGTTTACAAATGTCGACGAAGATGTTTAGCACTGGCGATGCCATTCTTAGCGTGACAATTCTGGTCATCTACAAGATGGAGCACACTGTAAGCATTATTCGGAGTCAGGTGTTGGTCCAAGAGGAAGGGGAGGAAGCACAGGAGGAGTCATATGCAGAAGGGATTATAAGATCTACAAGGTCCATACGGTGAGCGGCACCTAGGCGGAAGTCAAGGGACGGTGGGGGAGAGGGATTAACAAGGGCGCATAGTATCAGCAAAACTGTTATGGAAGGTGCAGGAGCCCATGAAGAAATGGAGGACGAACTGTCGATGGGCATGGAAGACTCAGCAGATGAGTGAGAGCTTGCTCACATTTCGGTTGTGCGAGGTTGGGGGGAGAGGGCAGAGGAAGGAGGCACGATTCTCACCTCTCTGCCACCAACAAACCAAGGACTTGGTCCTCCTGGATGCACAAGACACATGAGCGCCTTCTTGCTGCACTACCTACAACATGACCCTCGGATTGTACGAATTCCAAGTCATGCTAACTACTGGGTTGCCACACTGTTAGATCCCTGGTACAAGACAAAATTTGGCGAAATAATTCCTGCCATAGAAATGGACGCACGTATACAGGAGTATCTGCAGAAGGTCGTACGGATTCTTAGATCTGCTTTTCCACTAAACACCAGTGCTGCACAGAGTGAATCTCAACGCTTTGTCATGGATAGGAGAAAATGGTCTTTTACTTGTCCATATCTGAGGGACAGAAGACTGGCTGCTGTGCTGAGATGGCATTGAGTACGGTGTCCCTGCAGAGTTGCACTTTTGGTCATATACAAAATGAGTTGAAAAAGGACAGATGCTGGTGGAAAGGGGAACAGGTGTGTTGGAAAGGGTAAAAAAATTTTTGTCCGTGGGTTTGGTGGTTAAGCAAAAGTAACATTTGATGAAGAAACACCATCTGTTACGGTGGTGTGACGCCCTGGGCAAGCCAGGGGTCACGGGTCATGACACCACCACACCCTACACCCCGGATAGGTACACCGAAGCTACCCAAAAATCCTTGTTGCCTTCCTCCAGGGGCTGATGTTCACACCAGGGGGTGGGCCAGGCGGTTGGCTCCGCCCACCGAGGAGTTCACAGTCCTGGAGGCGGGAAAACCAGGCAGTTCAGTTTAGAGTTCAGTGAGAGTGGTAGAGGAGCAAGTGAGAGGAGTAAAAGTGGAAGAGAAAGTGACAGTTGAGGAAGCCTGAAGTTGGTCCGGGTGTGTGCCCCGGACTGAGACAGCAAGGTCAGCAGACGGCGGTGACCATCTGCAGGAGAGGCTGATCGGAGGTTGCCGAAAGGACCGTGGATGGGTGGTGGCCCGGCGGTACCGGAACGGTATACGAAGAGAAGCCAGCACCATTGGCAGGGGCCTTTCAGATCCCGGCAAGGCTAGGAGGCGCCGTGAATTTGCCAAATCCGTCAGTGAAGGGGACCTCCTGGGTCTCCAAACAGCTAAGTCCCGATTGAAGGCAACAGTCCAACCGTAGGAGAGAGACACCGCCACCGCAAAGGCACCAGTTTCTCAGGGCCAGCGCCTGCGGGCAAAGAGGGCTCCTCCGGCCCATATCCATGCCGGGGAGCGGGTTACCGGTGGGAACCCATCGCTACAAACATTTCACTAGGTGCAGGGACAGAGACCGTCACCGTCAACTACTGGGGAAAAGCAACAGCAGCCGTCCGTGGGAACCGTCTTTCCAGCCGTGTGTTTTACCGAGAACTGTGTCCCCGTCTCAGGCTGAGTGAGTACCACAGTGCCGTGAGCGCTGTCCCCACAACCCTGCACCCCACCAAGCCCTGCACCGGCCCCGCCATCCCTCATCCCCCACCTCATCACTGGGCCCCGGGACAACCACCCCCTACCCACGGAGGGGAGAACCAACAACTTTGCTGCTCCCTGTCACCGCTCCCGGGATCCCCATACAGAGCAGCGGTGGTGTCCACACAATCACCACAACTGTGGGTGGCGTCACGGACAATAAACAATCCCAAAAACCAACCCTCTTTCACTCACGGGCGAGGAGCCCCGCTCGAGTCCCCGGGATCCGGCCCATCGCTCGAGCCACCGAGCAGCAGCAGGCCGCAGCAGCAGTGGCAGCCGGACCCGAGCAGTGGGAGAGCGTAGCGTCCCCTCCTCCGCCCGCGACAGTGGGACTGGCAGATTTGGATAAGGTGGTATTGTGGCGCCCTAGGACCTGGTCGCCACAGCAGCATTGCCCTCCCAAAGGGTTAATGCTGAGCCTGGAGGTAATTGGGAGATCCATTGGCCAGCAGGTTTAACACCCAACACAGTTCTCCCTCCGGCCAGCAGGGGGAGCTCTGAACCTGGAATTCCAGGGAGCCTTCCTCTACCTGACCAGAGGGGGGAAGTGCAGCCAGTCTGTAGGGAGTAGTGGAAGTGAACAGACGCAGAGTGAGCTGTCCTGTGAATCTGGGGCCTAGAGCTGGAGCAGCTTGGCCCAGAGAAGCAGGAATAGCTGAGAGGCAGCAGAGAGACTCAGACATCGGAGTCTGTGGTTGCCAGGGTATAAAATCCGCCCCTGGTAGCCGAGTCCGAAGGGCAGGAGAGCTGCAAGCCCCTGGCCCAGAAACATCCAAGGTACAGCTGCAGCATCAGGGCCCGGTGTGGACTCCAGCGGAGAAGCACCAGAGAGAGGGTCTGCGCAGCCACCTACAGAAAGAAGGGACGTGCCATCGGTCCCAGCAGCAAAGAGGGCCATTGCTGGATTCAGAGAAGCAGGGTCCTATCATCACAAAGCAAAGTACAGGAGTAGGCCTCATACTCAGCTGGCCAGAAAGATCATCCCAAGTACTTCCAGGCCGACCGGATCCCCATCACCACCTGTAACGGTCTCCCAGGACTGGACTGTTCCCAGAGTAAAAGAGGAGAAGGTAAAGAGACTGTTGTTTGTGCCTGGTTCTTTCCTCGCCTGTCGGCCCTGCACCGTGTTAGCCACACAACACCATAGACTTTCACGGGCACCAACTGTATCCCGGGGCATCGCTCCACCTGTGGGGAGCAGTAACATCATAGCTGCCATAACATCACCCCGGAGTTCTCCCATAGCAGCGGCGGCTTAATAGCCGCATACCACAGGTGGCGTCACGAACATTAACTTCAACTCATCAGCCACATATTCAACTGACACCCACCAGGGCCACGGAGCCGGGCCCAGCCACCACTGACTACCACCGGACTAGTCCGGCCCGGCACCGGGTGTCCCATAGCCCTGGGGTGGGCGAGTCAACTTTTGGCGTCACGAACAGGATTTCGTGCCCGGTTCCACCGGGTACTGTGCGCCTGAATAATTGCGCTTTAAAGACTGTATTACTGCGTGTTTCACTGTTTGAAAACTGCCGCCGCCATTATCCTCACTGAGCGCAGGAAGAAGGGGGGCGTGCCTGACAAAGAGCGCGAAGGGAGCGCGCCATCAGAGCAGAGCGCTGTTAACCCCGCGCGACCCGGAAGGAAATTTGAAAAGTGAACGGAGCCTGGTAAGGTTCACTAAGGGGGAGGAAGATGTCCGACGCAGAGGGAGGGCAGGTGGCTGCCATAGCCCGAGACGCCGCAGCGCCCGCCGAAGCGATCCCTGTCGCCGTCGCCCCATCCCCCGCTGTAGCGCCGGTAATGCCGATCACCATGCCGTACATACCGGGCGCAGAATGGCTGCCGCAGTATTCCGGGGAGTCCCATACCTTGAGCGACTTCAGAGAAAGCCTGCACAGCTTATTCCGGGTGTATCCGCTGACTGAGAGCCAGAAGGTGGGCATAGTAATGGGACAGCTAGCCGGCGCAGCCCAGCGTGAAGTGAAGTCCTGGCCTGATACAGATAAAGGGACAGTAACCCAGATACTGGCCAAGCTAAAGAGTACTTTTGACACCCGCACCGCAGCAGAGATAAAGATGAGATTCTTTGGGTGCAAGCAGCGGGCCACAGACAGCATAAGGGACTATGCCTTAAACTTGCAGGAGGCCCTGAAAGCAGTTAAACAGGTGGACCCAGAGAGTGTACGTGAAGAAGACAAACTCCTAACTGAGCAGTTCATAGAGGGGCTCCTGTCAGATGCCCACAGGACCCAGCTGCGTATCATGGTCCTGCAGAACCCTGCTCTGGACTTTGCAAAGTTTAAGGATCAGGCCATCCGGGTACTGAGAGAATCTACACCGAATGACCCAGTGCCCCTCCGGCCTCTTGCTATCACGTACCCCGGGGTGGTGCCTGCAACACGAGCCACTGCAGGGGCTGAGGCGCAGTCCCTGGATAAGGATCCCACTGCAGAGCTCAGACAGCAGTTCCAGGAGCTGACCAAGACTGTAGCTGCCCTTGCCAAGATCGTGCAGTCCCTACAAGTGACCCCATCGCCTGCAAAAATCGAGTTGGCCTCCAGCCCAGATGACGTCCCATGGATGCGACAGAGGAGGGTTCCGCCGACCCGAGGCAGAGACACAGACCGGTATGATTCAACGGGACAACCGATCTGCCGCCGCTGCAGCCAGGCGGGCCACATTGCACGATACTGTCCTTTAAATGGGCCGAGCCTGGGGCCAGGAGCCGACCCCCAGGTGTAAGGAAGCCCGGCTCAACCCCCAGCCGCAGCAAGTATGTGGGAGGACGACCGGTCCTTCCTATTGTGCTGGATGGGATCCCTTTGAATGCCCTCCTGGATACTGGGTCCCAGGTAACGACCATCCCCTATAAACTGTACAAAAGATATTGGGCTGATTCAGACATTGACCATGGCCCAGATGATGATTTAACAATTGTGGCCAGTAATGGTCAGCCCTTACCTCAAATTGGGTATAAAGAAGTAACCATTAAAGTGGGGCGGGTGGAATTGCCATGTCAGGGGATGATAATTGTAGATATTGATCGCAAAGAATCTGACCCGCTGGTAACCATTGGTACAAATGTGATAGAAAATTGTATTGCCGAAGTGATAATTTTGTTGCAGCAGGCGTCTGAAACTGCCAGCTCCGGGCAGCAGCGTGCCCTACAGAGGGAGATCAGAGCCCTGATGAGGAGGCAGCAGGTGGAGCTGGCCGGAGGAGAAATTGGCAGTGTGAGGGTAAGTGACCCCCTACCCATTGCAATACCCCCAAGAAGTGAAATGTTGATATGGTGTCGGGCAGCAATAGGCCTCAAGGGTCAGGATTACCATGCCTTGGTAGAACCGGTGTATTCAGACAGTAGGCCTGGAGTCCTGATAGCCAGAGGGGTAGCAGACGTCCGCAAGGGGAGAGTGCCCATCCGTGTCCTGAATTGTGGGGAGGAGGAAGCCAAATTGCCCCGGTACGCCACTGTAGCAAAACTGTACACTGTCAGCAACAACACCATCAAAGCAGTGGAACCCTTGATCCCGTCCGACCAGGCGGAAGACAAGGGCTCCAAGGGGCAGCTGGAAGACTGGTGCCAAAACTTACATGTGGGCACCGACTCCACCCCCTCACACCAAAAGAATGGGGTTTACCGGGTGGTACAGGAGTACGAGCGGGTCTTCAGCAAACACCCCCTAGATTTTGGGCAGGTGAAAGGGGTTAAACATCAAATCCCCACGGGTGATCATCCTCCCGTTAAAGAGAGATACCGCCCTGTACCCCCCGCACAGTATCAGCGTGCCAAAGAAATGTTACGGGAAATGAAGGAGGCTGGGGTTATCAGAGATAGTTGTAGCCCCTGGGCAGCTCCACTAGTGCTCGTAAAGAAAAAGGATGGTACAATGAGAATGTGTGTAGATTACAGGCAAATTAACCGCATTACACATAAAGATGCTTATCCCCTACCCAGAATAGAGGAGTCACTAACAGCCTTAAAGTCAGCTAACTATTTCTCCACCTTGGATCTCACCAGTGGGTATTGGCAGGTTCCCGTGGCAGAGGCGGACAAGGAGAAGACTGCATTCACGACGCCAATGGGCCTCTGCGAGTTCAACTGTATGCCATTCGGGCTCTGCAACGCCCCAGGGACATTCCAACGGTTGATGGAGTGCTGCTTGGGCCACCACAACTTCGAAACCGTGCTGTTGTACCTGGATGACGTCATAGTCTACTCCAAGACTTATGAAGACCACCTGAAGCACTTAGCAGAAGTGTTTGAGTCTTTGTCAAAATATGGCCTGAAGATCAAGCCGTCCAAATGTCACCTCTTGAAGCCAAAGGTACAGTACCTGGGTCATGTGGTCAGCGCAGAAGGTGTGGCACCTGATCCGGAGAAAGTCACCGTAATCAAGGACTGGCCAAGACCCACCACGGTAAAGGAGGTGCGGCAGTTCCTTGGGCTGGTGGGCTACTACCGAAGGTTCATTGATGGTTTCACCAAGATAGCAGCGCCCCTTCAAGATCTCCTGGTGGGCCAGCCAAAGCAGGCTAAGAAGCAGAGCCCTCCCTTTGAATGGAGCAGCCAACTAGAAACATCCTTTGTCCAGCTGAAAGGGGCTCTCACGGGAGAAGAAATTCTGGCCTACCCTGACTACAGCCAGCCGTTTGTACTGTATACAGACGCCAGCAACGTGGGCCTGGGAGCCGTGTTGTCCCAGGTGCAGGGAGGCAGAGAGAAGGTGATCGCGTACGCCAGTAGGAAGCTTCGGCCCACAGAAAGGAATCCAGAAAACTACAGTTCCTTCAAGCTGGAGTTCCTCGCTATTGTTTGGGCAGTGACTGAACGCTTCAAGCACTATCTGGCGTCGGCCAAGTTCACCATCTTCACGGACAACAATCCGTTGACACACCTGGCAACAGCCAAGTTAGGTGCGTTGGAACAGCGGTGGATGGCCCGGCTGTCTAACTTTGACTTTACCATCAAGTATCGGGCTGGCAAGAAGAATAACAATGCTGATGCGCTGTCCAGAATGCCTCACTTACCCGAATCTGGAGAAGACCTGGATGAACTCGAAGAGATAGAGTTACCGGCTTTCCATCATCAGGGTGTTTCCCAGTGTGAGCATGCTGTGGGAGTGAAGCGCTCGAGCCAACACGAGGTCTCGGTTAACCCATTACTCCACCATAATTGGGAAGAAACACAGAATGGTGACCCGGCCGTGCGATTGGTCAAAGAGAAGCTAGCGCAAGCTGAGACCCATCTTGGCCCAGACGCTCCAGAGGAAGCCCAGCAGCTGTGGAAGGAGAGGGGACGACTGTTCACCTACCAAGGCAAGCTCTGCAAGAGATATGTCAACTATCGAACAAATGAACTTGTCTGGCAGATAGTGGTTCCGCAGAGGGATGCTCCAATGGTCCTAGCCGCGTATCATGATAACGCAGGACACTTCGGGTGGAAGAAGTTGGAGGCCTTACTCCGTGATCGGTTCTACTGGGTGCACATGAGAAAGATGATCGAGAAATGGTGCCGAGACTGTGGCCCGTGTAACTTGAGGCGGAAAGATGATGCCAGCCAAAGGTCTCCCCTACAGCCAATTGTCACGAAGCAGCCCCTGGAGTTGGTGGCCCTGGACCACGTGAAGTTGACACCAAGTCGGTCAGGCTATGTGTACGCCCTCACCATTGTGGACCATTACTCTCGTTTCCTGGTAGTAGTGCCTGTGAAGGACCAGACAGCCAGGACGGCAGCTAGAGCGTTCCAGGCATCCTTTTGTCGACCGCACGGCTATCCGGAAAGGGTACTGACGGATCAGGGTCCTGCATTCGAGGCTGAAGTGTTCCAAGAGTTCTGTAACATGTACGGTTGTAAGAAAATTCGAACCACACCGTACCACCCCCAAACCAATGGACTGTGCGAGAAAATGAACCATGTGGTTATTGATATGCTGAAGACTCTACCTCTGGAAGAAAGGAACCAATGGCCAGAGAAGCTGCCAGATCTGGTCGACCTGTACAACCATATCCCAGTAAATTCGACCAACTGCAGCCCCGCTTACCTGATGCGAGCCAGACCTGGCAGGTTGCCTGTAGACTTTGAGATGGGGACTGTGTCGCCTGAGGCGGTTCAAGAAATAGAGGATTGGGATACAGAACGGCAGCAGCAGTACCGTAAGGTCCAGGAATGCGTAGAGAGGAGCCTGTCTCAAGCCAGAACAAGACAAGAGCAGCAGTACAATCAAACGGCCCCAGCAACTCCCTTAGCACCTGGAGAACAAGTCCTCAAGAAGAAGCGGAGGACGCATAAATTGGATGATCAGTGGGAGAACGAGCCCTACACCATTATCCCCTCCAACTTTGACAACAGTAAGGTGTGCCTCATAAGCAAGGACGAAGGCAAGACTTGTCAAGCAATATCCAGAGACCGCCTGAAGACGTGCCCTGAGCGGTGCAAAGTTCAAAGGGAAGTGGAGGAAGTTCGAGAAGAAGGGGAAGAGATGATACAAACGATCCTCGGCAAATTCCCCAAGACTTGGACCCGCATAAATGGTGCCGTAGTGGTACCGGTCCTGACGTTCCCACAGTTGGTCGAGCCAGAAACAGAACAGGTTCCGGATCCACCCAAAGAACCGTCCGCCCCGACACACGGTGACACGCCAGCAGTGGAACAGGAGGATCAACCCCCTGTCAGTGGTGAACCTGTCATACCCTTGGCGACTCCTAGACCACATAGGCAATCATCATGCATACCTATTGGGGTTAGGCCTACCGGTAGTGCTGAGATAGGAGACACACTAAGTAGTCAGGGACAAACACCAGAGCTACGCAGGTCTCAACGCAGCACTCGGGGACAACCCCCTCTAAGGTATAGGGAATCAACTATATAAAGAAAGAGTATTTATTAGAATGTAAATAGTTATGTGAAAAGTCTGTAATGTCGTGTACAAAATGTTTTTTGTTTGTGATTGCGAAAATGGACAATTGGGCCACTGGACTATGGGTGGCCAACACCTAAATTGTTTATAGTTAGCACCAGTGTGCTCAACACCCCTGAAGAAAAACCCGTCCGGCGTGCATAGAGTGGGGTCATCAATGCTCTGACGCACGCCCAGAGCCTACGTTGGGGGTTTGATCGCGGCGGGTCCCCCATGGAGCGGTGTAATGGACACCCGGCAGGGAGCCACACTGGACTCTTATAGTACTGTCTGAAGTTGTAACGTTAAAAATAATGTGCCTCCCATATTGGGATGAAATGTATGACATGTTATGTTTTGTTTCCACAGTCCGGGAGTACTGAATTTAACTAAGGGGGAGTGTGGCGCCCTAGGACCTGGTCGCCACAGCAGCATTGCCCTCCCAAAGGGTTAATGCTGAGCCTGGAGGTAATTGGGAGATCCATTGGCCAGCAGGTTTAACACCCAACACAGTTCTCCCTCCGGCCAGCAGGGGGAGCTCTGAACCTGGAATTCCAGGGAGCCTTCCTCTACCTGACCAGAGGGGGGAAGTGCAGCCAGTCTGTAGGGAGTAGTGGAAGTGAACAGACGCAGAGTGAGCTGTCCTGTGAATCTGGGGCCTAGAGCTGGAGCAGCTTGGCCCAGAGAAGCAGGAATAGCTGAGAGGCAGCAGAGAGACTCAGACATCGGAGTCTGTGGTTGCCAGGGTATAAAATCCGCCCCTGGTAGCCGAGTCCGAAGGGCAGGAGAGCTGCAAGCCCCTGGCCCAGAAACATCCAAGGTACAGCTGCAGCATCAGGGCCCGGTGTGGACTCCAGCGGAGAAGCACCAGAGAGAGGGTCTGCGCAGCCACCTACAGAAAGAAGGGACGTGCCATCGGTCCCAGCAGCAAAGAGGGCCATTGCTGGATTCAGAGAAGCAGGGTCCTATCATCACAAAGCAAAGTACAGGAGTAGGCCTCATACTCAGCTGGCCAGAAAGATCATCCCAAGTACTTCCAGGCCGACCGGATCCCCATCACCACCTGTAACGGTCTCCCAGGACTGGACTGTTCCCAGAGTAAAAGAGGAGAAGGTAAAGAGACTGTTGTTTGTGCCTGGTTCTTTCCTCGCCTGTCGGCCCTGCACCGTGTTAGCCACACAACACCATAGACTTTCACGGGCACCAACTGTATCCCGGGGCATCGCTCCACCTGTGGGGAGCAGTAACATCATAGCTGCCATAACATCACCCCGGAGTTCTCCCATAGCAGCGGCGGCTTAATAGCCGCATACCACAGGTGGCGTCACGAACATTAACTTCAACTCATCAGCCACATATTCAACTGACACCCACCAGGGCCACGGAGCCGGGCCCAGCCACCACTGACTACCACCGGACTAGTCCGGCCCGGCACCGGGTGTCCCATAGCCCTGGGGTGGGCGAGTCAGTATATACTATGTTACCGCTATATAACGAAAATTAATAAGAAAAGAAAGAGAAAGGTATCCCCCCCATCAGCAGTCAGTGTCCACCATGCTCCCAGATGGAAAAGGAGAGGTTGGCAACTGGAAGGTTAGGTGGAGGATACAGAGCTGTGTGGCTATGAAACTAATAGTAGCCTGAACCGAGTTAGACGCCACTCGGATCTGGAGACTGGGAGCCCTGTTAGCGTCACAGGGTCCACACGCCCACCCAGCCCAGGAACTCCCTGTTAACATCACAGGGGCCATTCAGTATGCTGACCGTGGGCATTGGGGCCACACCTGTGGACAGCAGGCGCATCAGCAGCAGCAGGCCTGTTAATGCCACTGGGCTACACAAGCAGGACTTGTAGGACAGGAGCTGGTCTTAACCGTTCGGCGATACCAACTGTGGTGGCGGCCTGCATCGATGCCCTATCCCTGCCTACCTCTGGCCTAAAGCCGCAATGGGTTCAACACATGGAGGTGTGCTCTTTCGGAGCATAATAGAAGACTGCACACCTCCTTGTTGGCTCCAGCCCGTTTTATAACCTGGGTCCGCCCCAAACCAGGGTGGACCACAATGCACCTCCTGGAGACAAAAGCAGAGTGACACGTCATGAGTGGCATAACTAGCATCCTATTTGGAACCGCAACTTTAATAATGACCTCATGGCTGCCACGACACAAACACCTCACCAGTCATCGTCTGACCATCAATAATGAGGTGACAAGTCATAGGGGCGGGCCTCTGCAAGCCATTTAGGAGTGGCCTGGCCACATCGTCAGGACACCTGATGCCCTGTGGTCTATATGGGCCCCCCCACATCAGGGGCAGGGCCAAAGAGTTCATTACCGGACCTAGTCTCTGATGCAGTAAGTGCCTGAGCATGCTCAGTTGCATGAAATACATTCTCTGAAAAAAGACTATCAGCTTTAGCATGGTGTCTAGGCACAAAACAGGACTTAGACCCGGCACGGAGTGCAAGTACCTGTGCAAAGAGGCTTTTCACACTAAGTGTGGGAGCATGCGCTGTATCCCGAAATGAAGACTTAGCCTCAGGAATGGCACAGTCAGGCTGAGCATACTCACTAGGCGAAACACTGTAGTTAGGCTGCGGCTGGGGTAAATCGGCACACGCATGCGCACTAGCCGCCTCTCCACACTTACACGTGGAGGAGAAATTGCTCTTCGGGTGTGGACTTGGAGATGCTGTCTATGAACAGAAGGAAAAGCTAAAGGAAGCCTCACTTTCTATCCCTCCGAATGATCAAATGCAGCAATGAATTCCCTGAGTTTGCTATAAAATTAGCGTAGCAAAATGTGCATGAGGGTGTCCTGCAGAGGTGCTGCACATAGATTTGCACCAGTGGGACACTAATGGAAGTCCAACAACCACTTGTATGCCGCTAAATGGCAGCATTTTTTGCTATCATTATAGCTTATTAAAAACAGAGCAGGAGGGTGTCATGCAGAGGTGCTAGAAATAGCTTTGCACTAGTGGGACAATACAGAGGTCCAACAGCCACGTTTTGGATACCACTAAGTTCACTCAGTGATTGCCAGTATAATGGCTTAGTAACAATGAGTTTGAGTGTGCAAAGGGCAGGAGGGTACAGTGGCAGTGGTCGTGGGTCTGGGTACAGGAAAGGAAGCCTGCCTTTCTATCCCTCCTAATGGGGAAATGCAGCGAGGAAATCCCTGACCTTAGCTACACAGACGCTGTCATCTTGTGTAGCTGTTAAACTCTGTTTTCAGGACCTGTCACCTATGGCTCTGACCCTGCCGGTATTAGCCCTTAAAAGGACTGATAGAAACTTCTATCCCTATGCTGTACAGCGCTGTGTATGGAAAGTACACAGCAGTATCGGAGACAGGAGCTGCGCCAGTGATGTCTGACACCAAGGACGCAGAAGGCAGATAATGGCGTGCTGGAGGAAAATGTTCGGTTTTATAATGCAGGGACATGTGACATGGACATCCTATCACACATGACGTTGCTTCTCTGGCTAAAAGTCCACTTAGCTGTGTGTGTCTGGGATTGGCTGACATGCTGGCCCGCCCCACTACACGCGCGCGCTTAGGGAAGGATGACAAGGAAAAAAAAAAAAATGGCGATCGCCATTATCACAGCAGCAGTGATCTGAATGCGCTGTTCCCGCACACTATACACTGAAATTTCATAATAGTGTCACAGAGTGACTTACACTATTACAGCGGAAAGCCAGTTAGTAATTAGCTTGTCTTTTTGCTGCTAGAACCGTTCTCAAATGTATCTAGAACTATCGAGGTTTAGCAAAAAGCTCGAGTTCTAGTTCGATTTAGAACAGCCCCCAAAATAACTCGAGCCGCGAACTGGAGAACCACGAACCGCGAACCGCGCTCAACTCTAGTAATTATAGAGATCTTACAGTATCTGGGGATTAGCAGCTATTTTGGACAGGTAGGAAACTGGCCACTAGAATTGAGCGATGTTCGAGGTTCGAGGTTCGCCAATTTCATGTTCGAGTGATTTTGGGGGTGCTCGAGATCGAACTCAAATGCAAGCTTTATGCTAAAAGCTTGATAGCTCGAGTTACGTTCGAGAACGGTTCGATCAGCAAAAAGCCTCGCTATTTACTAGCTGGCTTTTCACTGTAATAGTGTGAGTCACTCTGTGATTCACACTATTATCTAATTTCAGCGTATAGTGTGTGGTGGGCGGCACGTTTAGATCAGTGCTGCTGGGATAATGGCGATCGCCATTTTTTTTTTTTTCCTAAGCGCGCATGCAGTGGGGCGGGCCAGCATGTCAGCCAATCCCAGACACACACACAGCTAAGTGGTCTTTTTGCCAGACAAGCAAGGGCATGTGTGATAGGATGTCCATGTCACATGTCCTTGCATTATAAATACGGGCATTTTCCCTCACGGCGCCATTATCTGCTTTCTGCGTGTAGGTGACAGTCAGGTCCGTGGAAACCCTGTATACAGCTTCAAATAACAGCGTCTGTGTACCTAAGCTCAAGGAATTCCTTGCTGCATTTCACCATTAGGAGGGATAGAAAGTGAGGCTTCTTTTCATGTCCCCTGACCTAGAGAACCCGGGGACTCTACCCACTTGCCCACTTTTGCCACGCTATTTTTATAGCAAACAGTGCTGAAACTTAGTGGCATCCAAAAAGTGGCTGCTGTACGCCATTGTTGTCCCACTGGTGCCAAGCAATTTCCAGCAACTCTGCATTCAACCCTCATGCACATTTTGCTACGCTATTTTTATAGCAAACAGTGCTGCCAGTTTAGGGCCATAGTTGCATTGTCAGGGATAGTTAGTGTTTGTTCTTTAGCTGTCAATAAAGCTAGACCACCGCTGCAATCTACACCACCTCTCAATTTTTGCTACCACATTTTAAGTGGCTAATCTTGTCGCAAACAAAATGAGTGGCAAAATGACAGATGCTGGTGGAAAGGGGAAGAGGCGTGTTGGAAAAGGAAAAAAAGTTTTTGTCCGTGGGGAAGGTAGCAAAGCTACATTAACATCTGCTGAAGATAAGCCATCTTCCAGCAAAAGTAAGATGTCTACTACTTTCCGTGGGTCAATCCGATGTGCTCCCTTTTTTACGGACCCAAACAACTGTAAGAAAGGTAGATGATGCACAAAAAAAGAACATGCTTGAATGGATCTCAAGTGATCCAACAAGTGCCCTCTCCTCCACCTCAACTACCACATAAAAAAAACAGTCCTCTGAGTTGTCATCCCAATCAAACTTGCTTTCTCCCAGTTATCAAGTCTCCACCAGTCCTGCACAGTTTGGTGTACCAGAGATGGCTGAGTCTGCAGAGCTGTTCAGTCACACTATAGCCTGTGAATCAGAGGTCTGCTCCCAAGCTACAGTGAGTATAGACCAGGAAATGGTCTGCAGTGATGCCCAGAAGCTTTGTGACTCAGATTCAGGCCCTGATGACCAAGTTTATGAGCATAATGTAGAACCTCATTCACAAACTGTAACACCTGTTGGTGTAGACAATGAGGAACATACTGATGACGATGAGATGCAGATACCAGATTGGGATGACAACTTAAATATTCGGTCAGGGCAGGAAGAGGCTAGGTCTGAGGGTGAGGGGAGTGCAAACACAATGCTTGATGATAAAGTTCTAGATCCCACTTACTGTCAACCCACAGTCAGGCACTTGAGGAGGTCAACAGAGGCGGTGGAGGAGGATGCAACTGACGACGAAGTTACCTTGCGCCTTCCTGGACAGAGTCAGAGTACTGGTAGCACGTCTGCAACTGCATCCTCAGCCACCACTCTGCCTCTGAGTACTAGTCGGGGGGGCTCAGCAGGTCGCATGCCCTCTAAGCCTTGCCTAGCCTGGTCCTTTTTTGACCTTGCTAAGGATCTCCCAAATCATGTGATCTGTAAAATTTGTCGTGAATCTATAAGTAGAGGCAAAAAGATCACCAGTTAGACAACTTCTTCCATGAATCGTCACATGAATACAAAGCATAATTCCCAGTGGGAAGCTCACTGAGCTGCAATGCGGCCTAGCGTAGCGGGCCAACCACCGCCTGCCCCTTCCAGTGCATCCGCGCGCTCTTCATCTTCTATGACTGTGGGGACAGCTGTCACACCTGGTTTTCCATGCACACCTTCCACCACTGTAACCGCAACAGGCAGTTTGCTTGGTAGGTCGTCAGCTGGTTTGGAAGGGGAAACAAGTGCGGGTGTACAGCTCTCTCAGACATCGATAGCACCAATGTTGGATGAAGGCAACATTATGTCTACGCCTGCACTTTCCTCACAAACCTGCATTTTTCCAAGGACATTCTAATCACCACCGTCTACACACAGCAGCCAGATCTCTGTCCCTCAAATGTGGACAAATTAAAGGCCATTTCCTGCGACCCATGACAAAGCTAAGAGGTTGACTTTACCCTCTGTAAGCTCTTAACTGCCGAAATGCTGCTTTTCCGCCTGATGGACACACAGGATTTTCGAGACCTTATGTCCGTCGCTGTGCCCCAGTACCCGATGCCCAGTCGCCACTACTTCTCTAAGAAAGGTGTGCCTGCGCTACTCCAGCATGTCGCACACAACATCACCGCTTCCTTGAGAAACTCTGTGTGTGAACGGGTGCATTTCACCACCGATACTTGCATCAGTAAGCATGGACAAGGGCGTTACATGTCGCTGACTGGGCACTGGGTAACTATGGTGATAGATGGAGAAGGGTCTGCTGAACAAGTCTTGCCGTCCCCACGACTTGTGCGTCAATCCTCTGTATGTATAAGTTCCTCCAACGCTTCTGCCTCCTCAACCTCGTCTGGGTCCTCCACCTCCACCCCAAGCCTGCCTGGTCAGGCCACCAGCGTTGTAACTGCGCACAAGGATATCACGCACACCTCCTTACTATGCTGGCAGCAGAGCGCAACGGCATCAGGCGGTCTTTATCTTGAAATGTCTTGGAAATAAGAGTCACACAGCGGCTGAGTTGTGGTCTGCTCTGTGGTCCGAGTTTCATAAATGGTTGTCTCCACTCAACCTGCAGACAGGTAAGGCCGTGTGCGACAATGCTGCAAACCTGGGTGCGGCCCTTCACCTGGGCAAGGTGACACACGTGCCTTGTATGACTCACGTGTTGAACCTTTTTGTCCAGCAATTTTTAACACACTATCCCGGCCTAGATGGCCTTCTGCACAGGGCACGAAGACTGTCTGCTCACTTCTGCCGTTCAACCGCCGCGGCTGAGCGACTTGCATTGCTCCAGAAGTCTTTTGGCCTGCCGGTTCATCGCCTGAAATGAGATGTGCCAACACGCTGGAATTCGACTCTCCACATGTTACAGCGACTGTGGCAGCACCGCCGAGCACTGGTGCAATACATCATGACGTATAGCCTGGGCCACCGAGATGCAGAGGAGGGGCAGATCACCCTGATGGAGTGGTCTCAGATCAAGGACCTATGCACCCTTCTGCACAGTTTCGACATGGTGACGAATATGTTTAGCACTGACAATGCCATTATCAGCATGACAATTCCAGTCATTTTCATGCTGGAGCACACGCTAAACACTAATCGGAGTCAGGGGGTGGTTCAACCGGAAGGGGAAGAAGTACATGAGGATTCATATGCGCAAGGGATAACAACATCACCAAGGTCCAGACGTTCATCATCACCAAGGCGGCAGGCATGGGACGATGGGGGAGAGGGATTAACAAGGGCACATGGTAGCAGGCAAAATGTTGAGGAATGTGCAGGAGAACATGAAGAAATGGAGGACGAACTGTCCATAGACATGGAAGACTCAGCAGATGAGGGAGACCTTGGTCACATTTTAGTTAAAAGAAGTTGGGGGGAGATGTCAGAGGAAGAAAGAATGGTTAGCACCTCTATGCCACAAACACAGAAAGGACTTGGTCCGCATGGATGCGCAAGACACATGAGTGCCTTCTTGCTGCACAACCTACAACATGACCTCGGATTGTCAAAATTAGAAGTGATGATGACTACTGGCTTGCCACACTATTAGATTCCCGGTACAAGTCCAAATTTTGGGAAATAATTCCAGCCATAGAAAGAGATGCACTAATGCAGGAGTATCAGCAGAAGCTGTTACTCGATCTTAGCTCAGCTTTTCTGTCACGGGCAGAGGGGTTGGGAACGCCGCTCGCCTGGAAATCGCTGATGCTCGGGTCCGGTGCTTCTGCTCCTCGGTGGCTCGAGCACGGGGCCGGACCCGGGGGCTCGAGCAGCGCCTCCTCGCCCACAAGTGAAAAGGGGAGGTTTGTGGTGGGATGTCGGTCGTGACGCCACCCACGGGGTTGTGGTGATGGTGGGCACCACCTTTGCTGGTGATGGGGGTTCCCGGGAGCGATGGCGGAGAGCAGCTGAGGTGTTGGCCCCTCCTTGGGTAGGGGCTGTTGGTCCCGGTGCCCCGGTTGGGGAGGGAAGATATAGGTGCAGGTGCAGGGGCCGGATGCGGGGAGGCAGCGTGGGCGCGGGTGCAAGGTTGCGATGCAGCACGGTGCCGGATGGCACTGTTGTACTCACTCAGACACAGAAGGACAGAGTATCTGGTAAACCAAACGGCTAGATGGACGGGGCCCACAGTCAGATGCGGTGTTTTCACTCTCCCCGGATGGGTTGATGGTGGCTGTCATTTCCCTGCACCTGTGTGTATGTGTTTGACTCCTATGGCTTCCCACGGGTAGTCCGCTCCCGGGCTTGTACGTGTCGGGAAAGCCCGGTTGCCCGCAGGCGCTGGCCTTGATCCCTGGCCCTTGGCAGTGGCTCCTATCTGGACGGGTTGGGCTGTTGCCTTCTAACGGGACTTGGTTGGGAATGAACCCCTGAGGTCCAGACCGCAATCAGAGAATTTGACCTTTACGGCGGCTCCTAGCCTAGTCGGGGTCTGAGTACCCTGCCTTGGTGCTTGGCTTCAATCTGCTCCCCGGTTCGATACCGGCGGGCCACTGCCTGACCCCGGTCCTACGGTTCCGCTGACCTCCACCAACTCCTGCAGACGGCCACCACCGTCTGCCAACCTTGCTGATTGTGCCTGGGCTCCAACCCAGACACACAGTCTTTGCTCCTCTCACTTCCACCTCTCAACTTCAACTCCAACTTCAACTAACTGACTTTTTCCCGCCTCCAGGCCTGTGAACTCCTTGGTGGGTGGGGCCAACCGCCTGGCTCCGCCCCACCTGGTGGGGACATCAGACCCTGGAGGGAGGCAACAAGGATTTTGTTTGACTGATGTACCTAACCAGGGGAGGGGGTGTGTGTATGTGGTGTTATTCTCTGACCCGTGGGGGTCCAGGGCGTCACATTTCCACCAAACCCCAGTGGTGCACGGAGTGAATCTCCCAGTTGTAACTTGACAAACATGGGACGGTCTCGTCATCAACAGTCTCCCCGTACCAGCAGCACCGTATCTAGTGCTGGTAACAGCAATTTTATTGAATCGTTTTATAATTTTTGTAGACCATCCTTTGCAAGGCCACCAGAGACAACAAGTCTGACACATAGTCAACGGCTGGAGAGGATGATACAGGAGTATCTCCAAATGAACATCGATGCCATGAATTTGCAACTGGAGCCTTGCTTATTTTGGGCTTCAAATCTTGAAAAATGGCCTGAGCTTGCCACTTACGCCCTGGAGATATTGTCGTGTCTAGCTGCCAGCGTTGTCTCAGAACGTGTCTTCAGTGCTGCTGGGTGTGTGCTGACAGATAAGCGCACGCGTCTGTCCAGTGACAATGTGGACAGACTAACATTCATCAAAATAAACAAGTCATGGATCCGCAAGGACTTTACTACCCCTGTGTCATCCTGGGGAGAGTAAATGCTTGTGGATTTGGAATGTGCTTGATGAAAATGTACCTGTCAAGTTTGCAACTGGGGCACAAGTGCTGCCACTGAAGTGGTGTCTGTGGGGCCCAATTTTTTGAAAAAAGGGAGACTCCACTTGGAGTAACCCTTGCTGTGTTTTTAACCCCTTCACGACCATGGACGGATATATCCGTCATGGAGCGTGTCCCGTTAAGCCCCGCCCCCTGCCGCGGGCAGGCGGCGGCGGTCGGCACACATATCAGCTGTTTTCAACAGCTGACATGTGTGCCTGCTAGCCGCGGGTGGAATCGCTTCCACCCGCGGCCTTTAACCCCTTAAATCTTGCTGCCAAAGTCTGGCAGCAAGATCTAAATGTGCGCGGCCATGTTTTTTACTTACCGCCACCCCCACCGGAAGTCACGTGCGTGATCACGTGACTATCGGTGGTTGCCATCGTAGGACAGGGTCATGTGATGACGACTGCAGCTACGAAGTTTCACTTTTGTTTTCCCTCGGTCGAGAGCAGAGGGAAAAAGAAAGTGACTGTATCAGCTGTTTACAGCTGTATAGCTGTGATCAGCAGATAGATAATAGCGATCGGATTGCTGATCGCTATAGCCCCCTAGGGGGACTAGTAAAATAAAAAAAAAGTACAAAAAAAAGTTTTAAAAAATAAAAAAAAAAACCCTAAATGTTCAAATCACCCCTTTTCCCCCCCGTTGAAAATTAAAGGGTTAAAAAATAAATAAATATACACATATTTGGTATCGCCACGTTCAGAAATGCCCAATCTAATAAAATCTAAAATCAATTAATCTGATTGGTAAACGGCGTAGTGGCAAAAAAAATTCCAAACGCCAAAATTACGTTTTTTGGTCGCCGCAAGTTTTACGCAAAATGCAATAACAGCCGATCAAAACGTAGCATCTGCGCAAAAATGCTACCATTAGAAACGTCAGCTCGAGACGCAACAAATAAGCCATCACTGAGCCATAGATCCCAAAAAATAAAAATGCTACGTGTTTCAGAAAATGGCGCAAAACGTGCGCCACTTTTATTGGACAAACTTGTGAATTTTTTTAACCCCTTAGATACAAGTAAACCTATACATTTTTGGTGTCTACAAACTCACACCGACCTCAGGCATCATACCCACACATCAGTTTTACCATATAGTGAACACCGTGAATAAAACATCCCAAAAACTATTGTACCAACGAAACACTTTTTTTGCATTTGGAATTTTTTTGATGTTTTCCAGTACACCATATGGTAAAATTTATGGTTTAATTTAAAAGTACAACTTGTCCTGCAAAAAACAAGCCCTCATATGGCAAGATTGACGGAAAAATAAAAAAGTTACGGCTCTCGGAAGAAGGGGCGCAAAAAACAAAAACGCAAAAACGTAAAGTGCCCCGGGGCTGAAAGGGTTAAAAATGAGCCAAGATGAACAAGTCATGGTTCAGCAAAGACTTTGCTACCTACCCCGGTGTCATTCTGGGGACAGTTAAGGATGGCGTATTTTGGAATGTGCTTGATGCAAATCTACCTGTGAAGTGTACAACTGGAGCACAAGTGCTGCCACTGAAGGGGTGTCTGTGGGGCCCAATTTTTGAAAAAAAGGGAGAGTCCGCTTGGAGTCCCCTTGCTGTGTTTTTGTCATGATTCGCCTCCCTATCCACATGGCTAGGGGGCGGAGCCTTCTCTCGAACCTCACTTCCGGCCCCTGGATGCCTTAAAAGCTGACACTTCCAGTGAACCAGTGCCGGCTATAAGCTTAGCTCTGCTTTGCCTGTGATTGCTGGTCCTGTGAGTGATATCCTGATCTGTCTGTTCCTGTGCCCCCGTGCCCTTGTCTGTGTTCTGTCCCCTGGTCGTCCCTCCTGTCCTCTGTCCCCTCTCCTATTTCTCCACTCGGTTGCTTCCTCCGGTACTGACCTTTGCCTGACTTTGACTCCGCTTTTGCTCGTTCCTTCGGTCCTGCTTCTGCCCGTACGGTGTTTGACCCAGCCTGTGTGACTATTCCTTGCATGCTCTGCAGCTCTGCTTCTCAGCTGTGCTTTGAGGTAGTGTATGAGAACGCTGTGAATTCACTTCCTGGTTCTCATTGCTCTGTGTAGTGTATTATGCTACAGAGCTCTGGCTCCCCCTGGTGGCAGAATTACAGTATAGCCAGCCTCTATAGGCTTTATCTCCCATAGGGGGAAAAAAAAATACATTTATTTCTTGGTAGTGGGATCCAACTTTACAGCATAAAAAACTGTAATGGATCCACTCAGTACCTTGTGCGAGCAAGTAGCCAACCTTACGCAGCTGGTGCAGGATTTGGCTGCAGAGCATCGCACCCTGGTAGCTTCACACAATATGCTGCAGAGTGAGATCTCTGCTTACAAATCGTAGGACAGCATAGTCCTACGGATGTCCAACTGACCTCCCCCGAACCCACGGTGATGCTCCCCGATAAATTCTCGGGGGAGAAAAACCTATTTCGGACATTTAGGGAGAGTTGCAGGCTTCTTTTCACTCTCCGGCCTTGGTTCTCGGGGAATGAGACCCGGCGGGTGGGGATCATCATGTCGTTACTTAGAGGGGGGGTCCCCAGACTTGGGCGTTTTCCCTACCCCCTTCGGCCCCGGAACGGCATTCGGTTGATCTCTTCTTTGACTCCCTCGGGGTGATATATGACGAACCAGACCGTGTATGGGTGGCTGAGGACAGGATCATGTGTCTCACTCAGGAAAACCACACTGCTAAGCTATATTGTTCTGAGTTTCGGCAGTGATCCACTGAGGTACGGTGGAATGATTCTGCACTCAGGTGCCAATTCCGGAGAGGTCTTTCGGACTCCCTGAAAGACGCTTTGGCTCTGCACCCTTCTCCCAGCACCTTGGATGATGCGATGACGGAGGCAGTTCGTATGGACCGCAGATTACGGGAAAGAAGGGGAACCATGCATGAGATTCCGCCCCCTCAACCTAGGGCACCTTCTTTGCCGCCTATGGAACAGATGGAAGTTGGAGCCATCAGTCCGGATGAGAAGGAGAGGAGAAGACGCCGGGATCTCAAGCTGTGCTTCTATTGTGGACACCATGGACACTGGAGAAAAGACTGCCCGGCTTGTCCCTCCGCTAAACAGTCGTCGGGAAACTTCTAAGTCTGGGTAATGGTCGAGGAGGTTGCCCAGACTATCAGGTACCTTTCCTATCCTCCAATAAGATACTTCTGAATGTCGACCTCCGGGTCAAGGAGTCGGTCTGGTCTGCTACTGCCTTTGTTGACTGTGGGTCCGCTATGAACTTCATTGACTCTGAGTTGGTCCAAAGATTAGAGTTAGGGACAGTGAGGTTAGAAGGACCCATTCAACTCCTGGCAATTGATAAAACACCGCTGCCTCAAAACCTCATTCGGTTTGCTACAGAAAAATTTACTCTGGTGATCGGGTCTCTGCATTCTGAAACGATTTCTTGTTTTGTAATGGCCAATCTCCCTGCTGGATTAGTGTTGGGGTATCCATGGTTAAGGTTACATAATCCTGTTATTGATTGGGAGTGTCGTACCATAGTCAAATGGAGTCCTGCTTGTCATAAAAGGTGTTTACAATCTGTACCTGTGTTCTCCGTAAGTCCTGAGGGTCTTCCGGAATACCTGAGGGACTACGGAGACGTATTCTCGGAAACAGAGGCCGAGGTTTTGCCGCCTCATCGCCCATATGACTGTGCCATCGATTTTACTTCCCAATACCAAATTGCCCAAGGCCCGTTTATATCACTTCTCGGGTCCAGAAAGGGCTGCTATGAAATCATACATATCTGATAGTATACGTAAAGGGCATATCTGTCCTTCTTCTTCCCCTGTGGCTGCTGGGTTCTTTTTTGTAAAGAAGAAGGACGGAGGATTAAGGCCATGTCTCGATTTCCGAGAATTAAACAAAATTACTGTGAAAAACACGTATCCGCTTCCACTCATCCCTGATCTCTACAACCAACTCTCTGAAGCCCGGTGGTTTACCAAACTAGATCTCAGGAGGGCCTATAATCTTATCCGTATTAGAGAAGGGGATGAGTGGAAAACGGCCTTTCTGACGTCAGAGGGGTTATTCGAGAATTTGGTGATGCCTTTTGGTCTAACAAATGCCCCTGCGGTGTTTCAAAATTTCATCAACGATATCTTCTCTGATTTTCTTGGTCGTTTTGTGGTCATCTATCTTGATGACATTTTGATTTATTCTGCCGATAGAGATACGCATATTATGCATGTCCGCTCAGTATTACAGAGATTCCGTGATAACCATCTGTTTGCCAAGCTTGAAAAATGTGTTTTCTCTGTTCAGGAAATAGCCTTTCTTGGGTTACTCCTTTCTCGTGATGGGTTTAAAATGGACCCAGGAAAGGTGCAGGCTATCGTGGATTGGGTGCAACCCAGGGATATCAAGGCGCTACAATGCTTTTTGGGTTTCGCAAATTATTATCGAAGGTTCATTAAGGGGTTCTCTCAAATTGCCAAGCCATTGACTGACCTTACACGGAAAGGGGCGGATCTGCAGAACTGGTCGCAAACGGCTGTCCAGGCCTTTCTTGAGTTAAAGGACCGGTTCATGTCCGCCCCAGTCCTGGTACAGCCTGACCTCGAGGCGCCGTTTGTTGTGGAGGTGGACACCTCAGAGGTGGGGGTGAGAGCTGTTCTCTCTCAGGGCCCTGCTACTTTGACTAATCTGCGACCATGTGCGTTCTTCTCCAAGAAATTCACTCCGGCTGAGAGGAACTATGATGTGGGTAACCGTGAATTATTGGCGGTAAAGTTGGCATTCGAAGAATGGAGGCATTTTTTGGAGGGTGCTGTTCACCGTATTATTGTAATCACTGATCATAAAAACCTCGCGTATATCGAGTCCGCCAAGAGACTGACGCCTCGACAAGCGAGGTGCGCTCTTTTCTTTTCTAGATTTCATTTTTGTATTACTTTTCAGCCGGGGTCTAAAAACGTGAGGGCAGATTCACTGTCTCGTAGTTTGGACCCGGTGTCACCTCCAGAGCCTCCTTCCTCCATTCTTCCGTAAGGGGTGGTGGTCGCTGCCTTGTCATCCGAGTTAGAAGCTGAGGTCAGGGAGGCCCAGTCCTCAGCGCCATCTTCCGCTCCAGACACTAAACTGTTTGTCCCTTTGCACCTCCGGTTACGGGTACTTCAAGAGTTCCATGAGTCCGTACTTAGTGGCCATCCTGGAGTTACAGCCACTCGCAGGGCTGTTGCTCGACTGTTTTGGTGGCCGTCTCTTCACTCAGATGTTGCTCGGTTTGTGTCTGACTGTGCTACATGTGCCCGTGCTAAGGTATGTCGTAACCGGCCGGCCGGGGAACTGGTTCCATTACCTGTTCCTGAAAGACCATGGACCCACTTGTCCATGGATTTCATTACGGACCTCCCTGTCTCAAATGGTATGACTGTGATCTGAGTGGTGGTGGATCGTTTTAGTAAACAGGCACATTTTGTTCCCCTCTCCGGTCTACCTTCTGCTGCGGCCCTTGCCAACCACTTTATTGACCAGGTGGTTCGGTTACATGGGTTGCCCCTGAATATTGTGTCTGACAGGGGGGTACAATTCATTTCTCGGTTTTGGAGGGCCTTGTGCAGGCGGTTGGGAATTGAGTTGTCCTTCTCGTCCGCCTATCATCCCAAGTCCAATGGGCAGATGGAAAGGACGAATCAGACCCTTGAGCAAATCCTGCGGTGCTTGTTTTCTGCTCAGCAGGAGGATTGGTGTACGTTTTTGCCCCTTGCGGAGTTTGCATTCAATAGCAGAGTCCATCAGTCTACGGGAACTTCTCCCTTCTTCTGTAATTACGGGTTTCACCCTCACTTCGGGACCTTCTCTAGAGTGGATTCGGGGTGTCCAGGGGCCGACTCCATCGTTCAGCATCTGGGGGAGGTGTAGAAGGAGGTACGGCGGTGCATCGTGACGGCTCAACAGTCCCAGAAACGCCAAGCGGACAAACACCGTTCTCTGGGACCCCCCTTTCAGGTGGGGGACAAAGTGTGGTTGTCCACTCGGAATATTAGGCTTAGGGTTCTGACTGCTAAGTTGGGTCCTATGTTTATAGGGCCCTATGAGATCATCGAAGTGATCAACCCGGTGGCCTTTCGGTTGCAACTGCCACAGACCTTGCGTATTCCCAATGTATTTCATACCTCCTTGCTTAAGCCATTTGTTCCTTCGGTGGTGGATTCTCAGACCCCTCCGGCTCCGATACTGGTGGACGGTGAGGAGGAGTACGAAATTCAGCGTATTATCGACTCTCATTGGGTTCATAGTTCCCTCCAGTATCTGATTCATTGGAAGGGTTACGGTCCGGAGGACCGGTCCTGGGTGCCGGCTCGATCCGTGCGGGCCGATCGGTTAATAGCGGCTTTCCACCGAAAGTATCCTGGGAAGCATGGGGGTCCAGTGGCCCCCCCTTGAGGAGGGGGTACTGTCATGATTCGCGTCCCTATCCACATGGCTAGGGGGCGGAGCCTTCTCTCGGGCCTCACTTCCGGCCCCTGGATGCCTTAAAAGCTGACACTTCCAGTGAACGAGCGCCGGCTATAAGCTTAGCTCTGCTTTGCCTGTGATTGCTGGTCCTGTGAGTGATATCCTGATCTGTCTGTTCCTGTGCCCTTGTCTGTGTTCTGTCCCCTGGTCGTCCCTCCTGTCCTCTGTCCCCTCTCCTATTTCCGTACTCGGTTGCTTCCTCCGGTACTGACCTTGGCCTGACTTTGACTCCGCTTTTGCTCGTTCCTTCGGTCCTGCTTCTGCCCGTACGGTGTTTGACCCAGCCTGTGTGACTATTCCTTGCATGCTCTGCAGATCTGCTTCTCAGCTGTGCTTTGAGGTAGTGTATGAGAAAGCTGTGAATTCACTTCCTGGTTCTCATTGCTCTGTGTAGTGTTGTCTGCTGCAGAGCTCTGGCTCCCCCTGGTGGCAGCATTACAGTTTTACATTTACATTGCCATGCCTATATCTGTGTCTCCTACTCTTTTTCCTCGTCCAGCTGTTTAGTTTTCGCATGAGTATTTGTCCTTGTCACTTTTCCATGTGTTTGTGTTGTCTTGGGAGTTGTTTGGCACCTTTTGGACAACTTTGAGGGTGTTTTTAGGTGTTTGTGATTGCCTCCCATTATTTTCAATGGAGTTCGAGATGTTCGTCGAACGGCTCGTCGAACGGGGCACCGTTTGACGAACCGAACCAAACTCGAACTCTAGGGGGGTGGCTCATCTCTACTGGCTACACTAATGGTCCTCACCTGGGGGTGCCCCTGATGAACCCCTGTCTGACATTGTGAAGAAAGGAGAAATGCGTTGCGCTTCTTTCATGCTAAGTGTCTGACAAATATGCGTTTATTTTATTAGCCTGCCAATTGGACAGTGGGTCTGTGATTGGACAAGATCTCCTCATGACTCTACCTGGCCTTATTATTATTATATTTATACAGTGGGTACATGTTATACATGTGAAATATTCAATTTATTTTAGGATTTAGTCCTTGACTTTGCTGTATCATATTGACTTAAGCTACCAAACAGCTATGTAAAATACTGAGTTTGAATATTTAATCTTTGGGAATTAATTGTACATATATAATTGCATATTGACGCCTCTTTATCCCCGGTAGCTCATGGTTTCTATATTTCCTCACTGACATTAGCAGCACGTATTAGCATTAGCAGTGCAGGGATAGGGAGGGTGAGCCGTCGGTGAGCGGGGGCGCAAATTCGCCTTATAGGGTGCTGACCTCCGCTGCGAGGTAGGGAGAGTTTAGGGCTATTGCCCCAATTCCTGCCCCTCCTTTATTGGAATATCTAATTGTGTCTATAGTTACATGGGTGTATGTTGTTTGGAATTTTAATGATTATAATAACATAAAAAGTAATGATCCACAAGATAATGGTGGACACTGGTAAATCATGTAACAAATGTTCATTTTCCTTTTTCTTAATAATTAGATCTTTATATAAGATATTTTTGGTTTAGTACCTCCAATGTGATTATATTTCTCACAGATACTTCAGATACAGTGTGATATCCTGACCAGTGATGTACGAGCCGTATACAACTGCCTGTATAGTGTGTTAAACATGTGTATCCTCCAATTCCAGATCCTAAATCAATGTTAGGAGCACGTGGTCTCCAGCCAGGAGAATGGGTAATCCTAAAAAGACAAGTCAGAATGAGCCATGATTTCAAAAAAAGACCCGCACATCCTACAAGTGTGTATAGGTGCCAGCTGAAAAAACCTAGCAAATACAAAATGGATACAGCCGCACACTAAATGCCATCAATGTATAAGGGAACTCTGGTACTGCATTACTGCTAAATGAAAAAATGAGATTTTTAGTTTATGAATTGGCCAATGCATGTAAGCCCGGAAACAAGGTAAATTTCAATATTCCTGGTATAAGGATTATGAACACAGCCTGGTTTATAGGGCGGAGTATCTTTCTGACTGAGCACTCCGCCCTATAAACCAGGCTGTGTTCATAATCCTTATACCAGGAGTCCTAGCTGCCCAGACATGGAGGTTAGTGCAGATAGTGTCATTTCAAGTTAGATTTTTAGTCTAGCTGCCCATACATGGATGTTTTTAACCTAGATAGTGGCATTTTAGTTAGGTACCCGGAATATTGAGATTTACCTTGCCGTTGGTTTCCGGGCTTACATGCATTGGCCAATTCATAAACTAAAAATCTCATTTTTTCATATAGCAGTAATGCAGTACCAGAGTTCCCTTATACATTGATGGCATTTAGTGTGCGGCTGTATCCATTTTGTAGAATGAGCCATGAGTCAGAATCAGATAAACCGATCCAGCATTTCCCGACCACAGCAACTTCATGAAGCTTGAGGGGAAAACCCATCTGGTGACAACAACCGCTGTAAAGAGTCCATCGTACCAGCAGAATGAGGGTCACAACACACATAGTGCTGGATTATCTCACATAGAACCTTATGGAGAATCTCTAGATTGGAGATGATACATGGGAAATAACCATGATAAGGGAACAATGGGTACAGGAACATTACACAAATAAGGGCTCATGGTGGGAAAAACATTATCCGACCTGAACTAACCAACTATTTTAACAATAAAAGTCCCAGAGAGGGGTCATTTAACATTTCTACCTTTGGAACCCAGAGACGGGTCGAATGACCTGAAGGATTTTAGCTAACATCCTATAATCACCGTCTTTTGTTCTGTAATTAAGGCCATTACTGTCGCACCACAGGAGGTTGTTGTTTTCCATTGAGTTTCGACATTTAGTTTCTAGTTAGTTCTATTCAGTTTGGACTAAGAGTCATTTGACCCTCTTTCGGGACTTCAGGGGGGAGCTCGAAATTTCTGAGACTTCTAGTGTTAAGGGTTTAAGTGACTTTTTAGGATAACATACACTTGTAGGTAACTGGTATTGTCTTATTTGTTGGTATTTGAAGCCGTAAAAGTGCTACGACCCAAGGCAAGAACAGATCCATTAGAGTTGTGATACAATCAGGTGTATTTAGGTAGAAAAGTCTAAAAGACATAGACAGCTCTCAAATGTTGACTGAGAATCAGTCTTTCAGAAACAGTAATGCTAAAAGCTGCAGCATAACGGTAAGAAGCTTATTCTTACAATTGCCTTACTCTTGCTTATCGATTAATCTCAAAATCTGGGTGAGCTCTTCAACATTAAATAGTCTGTTCTAAGGACTGGGACATTACCTATGCCTCTGTGAACTGTGTGCATGGGATGTGATCAACTCTCTGATCAACAGTCTGTACCAGTGGGGGCAAAGGCTTAGCAATGCTTGTATAGCGGATAGCAAAACAAAAAAAGTTGCAGTTAAAGCATTAGTGCTGATCTGATGTGTTAGAGGACCACGGTAGGGTCAGAAGGTTAATAAAGTATTTAGGGGGGACTGTTGAGGAGAGCCATAAGATGAAATACTTATTTAACCTCTGGACATAGAGCACTGTGAGAAGTGTGTTCAATAAAATTAATTCTCTATACATAAGCCAGTCAGTCTTCAGAGGAACCCAAGATGGCCCTCGATAACATTACAGGCCCTACCATCAGCAAGGATCCACCAGATGACGTCCCTCCCATCACCATCACCATGCATTTATCCACTGAAGTCAGACCCGCCCATCAACAGCAACACAGATCTGTCCATTGGCTAGCCCATGAACTGTCCCACTAAATTGGCTTATCTGAACTTGTGTACGCCCGTATCCTATATCAAGAGGACGCATGCTCTGTACTCTCTCTGTTCAGTGCCATCTTTACTATAGTCAAGAAGAGATTTCACATCCGACTGTGTCTGGTGTGATTTCTTTACACATGCACTTGATCCACACCAATTAGGCCAGGCAGTAGGCAACTAGTGGTCTCTGATTAAGAGTTCAACCTAACACTGGCAAAGGGAGCAAAGGACAAGTAGGAAGCTTCTTCAGTGTCTTGTTATTGGAACACGAGAGACAGGCCGACACAAATTTCAAGACCTCTTGTAGCAGTTTAGGCCACCAATAGTACATCAGCTGCAAAAAGCTTCTTCTTTTTCAGCATGACCAGTCAACCAAGAGGAATGACCCCCATTTAATAACTCACTTCTTGTCTGCTTTGGAAACCAACGTCTTACCAAGAGGAACCTGGGACATGTCTATAGGAGCTATGGTCACCATCTTGGATGGCACAATCTGATGAGGCTCCTCCTCCTGATCAGTCAACAGAAATAACCGAGACAGCACAGCAGATTTGACGTTCTTTTCAGCAGGGTGGAAGTTCAGCTGGAAATTGACGTGAGCAAAGAATAGCGACCACCGGGTTTGGCATGGATTAAACCTCTGAGCTGACTCTAGGTAAGCCAAGTTCTATGGTTGGTGTAGATGAAGACAGGGTGCATCACTCTTTCCAGCAGATAATGCCACTCCTCCAGAGCCATCTTGAAGTCCAACAGCTCCCGATTGTCAATCGAGTAGTTGCGCTTGGCTGGAGAGAAAGTCCTGGAAAAGAAACCACAAGTTACAGTCTTACCCATAGCAGATTCCTGTGTGATTACTGCACCAGCACCAGAAGACAAAGCATCCACTTCGAGCGTAAACTGCTTATTAGAGTCAGGTCTATGTAGTGCCAGAGGTGAAGCGAAAAACTGAGAGACATAAAAGTGTCTTCAGCCTCACGAGTCCAAGCTTTTGGATTTGCCCTTTTATGGGTTGAGGCTCAGATGGTAAGAGCAAGGAACAAGAATCATGGGATAAACTGCCTGTAGTAAATAGCGAACCCGAGGAATCGCTGGATCACTTTCAGACTGTCAGGGCGTGGCCACTTCAGTACTGCTAATAGCTTGTCTGGATCCATCCTCAGGCCGGTATCTGTAATGATGTAGCCTAAGAAAGGCAGGGATGACTGCTTGAACATACACTTCTTGAATTTGGCATATAGATGGTTTTCCCTTAATCGCTGCAGTACCTGGTGGACATTTCTTGTGTGCGTAGGCAGGTCTGGTGAGAATACGAGAATATTGTCCATGAACTCCACAACACATGTTGACAGCAAATCTCAGAAAATATTGTTGACAAATTCCTGAAAGATCACCGGGGTATTGCTGAGTGAGAATGGCGTTACCCGATACTCGTAGTGACCATCGCGGGTGTTCAAGCCAGGCTTCCATTCGTCGCCCGATCATCTGTAACCAGATTGTATGTTCCATGGAAGTCCAACTTGGAGAAGATCCTGGACTCTCAAAGTCGGTCGAACAGTTCTGGTATGAGCAGCAAAGGGTATTAGTTTTTTACAGTGATTCGATTAAGCCCTCTGTAGTCAATAAACAACTGAAGAGACCCGTGCTTTTTCTTAACAAAGAAGAAACCGGCTTCAGCTGGAGAGGAAGACTTCTTAATTAAAACTCGCCAGAGTCTCTTTTATGTATTTGGACATAGCTTGGGTGTCAGCCTGCGTCAGGGGATGAATTCAACCTTGAGGAGGAGTAGACCCAGGGAGTAGGTCATTCGGACAGTTGTATTGTCTATGTGGCGGGAGATTCTCAGCCTCTTTCTTGTCAAAGATGTCCACATAGGCCCATCAGGCGGACGGCAGACCCAGTAGATTTAAGGGGCTCACTGGCAGTTGAGGAGACTGTACCGAGACAAAACAGCTTTTGTGGCAGGCATGGCTCCAACTGAGCCCGTCTCCAGATCTCCAGTCTAGAACTGACTCGTGCTTCCACAGCCATGGAAGGCTCAGCAACAGCGGGTGCGAAATTCCTGCTAAAACATGGAAGATGATTCTCTATGTGTAGCATTCCTACGCGTAGGAAAATTTCCTTGGTGACAAATTGGATGACCTTGGACAGAGGGTACTCGGTGCAACGGCTTACTTGATGGGGCTTCTCATGACCCCGTTCCTGAATGCGCAGGTCAATCTGAATGGCCAGGCTAATCAGGTCATCCAGAAAGGAGCGTAAAGCATGACCTGCTAACTCATCCTTGATTTTACCAGATAGACCTCGACAGAATGCTCTGACCAATGGCTCATTGGTCCAGTGTAGTTCAAAGAATAAGGTGCGGAACTTTATGGCATACTGACTAACAGTGAGATCCCCTTGTTGAAGGTCGAACAGCACTTCAGTCACAGATGTAATGCAACTGTGTTCATCAAAAAACCTCCCGAAAAGTCTCCAAGAAGAGAGGCTGGTTGGAGACTAGAGGATCCATTCTTAACAGAAACGGATTGATCCAGTCCACAGCTTCAGCATCTAGGTGAGGAGCAAGGAAGGCAACTTTGGCGGCATCTGTGGGGTTTTGCTGTGGCAGGAGATGAAAGTGTAGCTGGCACTGGTTGAGAAACCCCCGACAAAGCTTCAGATCCCCTCAGTACCATGCAGCATACTGCCGGCAGGGAGAGGAGCAGGACCTAAAGGTGCCAATACAGGGAGTCTAGCGGCTTGACTGGCAGCATTCTGCAGAGACGTCAATCATTCATCCACGGAGTGATACCACTAGAAAACTGAAGCGCTTTCTTACATATTATATTACACCCCCTTTTTTCTACAACAAATGACACTTTTCACACCAGATTATGTTTATTTTTATTATTTTTTTACTTAGGCACATGTTGCACTATATTCACTTGCACATATACAATGTTAGTGGTGGTGTCAATCATAGAAATGGTGTTGCATCTTGACACTTATATCAACTATTGGGGTTCTAGCCCGTTCAATAATATTTTTACACATGTTTCTTTATTGTATATTTTTTATTTTTTTCTTTATTTTAATTTTTCATGAGGTTTTTTTTAGATGGAATTATATATATATATAAACTTTATTGTGAACAATAGGCAATATATTGCTTTATTTTAATTTCTCCAAAAAATGCTTTGTTATGGAAGCAGATGTGTGTGCCCGCCGATTTTTTCCAACTGTCAGTGCACGGTCTTCTGTATGTACCACATGTATATAAGTATGTCATCCCTCTCTTTTTCATGTATTATTGATTTTTTTGGTCCTGAGGAAGAGGTTCTATACCTCGAAACGCATAGACCTATGGAATAAAAGAATTATTAGTTAATCAACAATTTTACATCTTTTCTGGCAAATGCACAGCGTTAACCCCTTCTCCTCTCATTCATCCATGGAGGCAAGATGCTCCAACACTCGACATTGCTTACTTTCCTGACAAGAGATCTTTTGTTGGAGGCTGGAAAGATGAGCGTTGATTGTTGCAGGATCTACCAGCTGCAGAGAGCTCAGTCGGGCATCCATTGCCTGTAGAATGGTCATGAGTTGACATTGCTCCTCCCGCACATGAGCAAGTTTTCACTGAGTTTAGAATACAAGAACAGTGGGGTTCATGGCCTGGGAAAACTGTTATGCTCGCCGGGGTGAGCCGAGATGTTAAAAAACCCACTGGGCTACAGTACACAAAGAGGGGCTTGACTATAAACCTGCACCTGGTCATCTACAGAGCACCTGATGGTAGAGGTCTTACATGGCAGGTGCGAGTCTGAGTGCTACCCGGGAAGACTGGTACTGTGACAATTGGCGCCAGGGGTATGGGAGCAACAGTATCTGATATAGATCACAGCAGCAGCAGAAGGCGATGATCCGTCCGGGAAGATGGGTGGATGGTTGGACTGAGGACACGGCAGCAGTAGCTGGTGAGGATACTTTATGGCAGCGGGTGTAGCGGATCCATCCAGTATGGATGGATGGATGGACATGGCAGCAGCAGCTTGTGAGGATACTTTGTGGCAGTCGGTATCATGGCTGACATGGCAGCTTGTAGCAGCAGCCGGATAGACAATACATCAACTGCATTCTGTAAAGCAGACAGGTATCAGAAAACAGAACTAGCACAATGTATATGAGGCATTAGCACATTGCTCAGGAACATGACTTCAGCAGAGTTGCCTTAAACAGCTGCAACCTCCCAGCTGACCTGGGAGGCATTTTTTGGTTAGGAGGATGCTGGCCCTTTAAGAAAAGGGGTGTGGCCTAAGGACAGAAGCCTGGAGCCTGTCAGGAGTACATACGCTCCTTGGGGCTGCAGCATGGGACAAAGACGTGTCAACCGCAGCAGTACACCTAGATAGGTGAGGGAACAATCGTCCTTGCTGGGGGAGGGGAGCAGGAAAGTGCGAGGATGTCGGCATGGTTGTTACAAGCACATAGGTAAGGCAAAGGATGTGCATCAAATTGCCTAGTACCAGACCGCCATCGCACACCACAAGGCCAGGTTTAAGGCTTACAGGTAACAGACACTCATCTGTCTGTTGTTTGATCCCCATCCACAGCTCTTGCACAATGTGGGATTTGTCCCTCAGAGAGATGAGTTTCAAAATAGCCTGCGGCAGTTTCCCCCTGGGTGTGCTGAAGATGGTAATCCAGGTCTTACTGGGCAGTGGGCAGTTAGGGAGATGTAACATTCCTGCCCATGCTTACTGGTCCATGTAGCCATGATTATGTGGACCTTTCACTGATGGCGCTGCACATTGTACAATGGATTTGGTTGGCAACTTGTGCACAAACCAGTAATGGAACACCTGGAAAAGTAGTGGTGGGTGGGAATAACGTACTGGGGACAGCCACCAACATCATTTTTTTAAAAAAAAACTGTCAGTCTCCACCAGCCTAAAGGCCAGCATTTCAAAGGCAGGCAATTATGAAATTCTGTCATTCAGGGCCAGGGCTCATGGCTGGGTAGGGAGGTACAGTATTTCCTCTTTCTATCAAGGGTTTGGGGATGGTGAGCTGCAGACTTCCATGGGCCGGTGTGGTGATGGTAGGTGATACTGGTGGTGCTGGGACATCATGTGTTTGCAGGAAGGCAGGTGGCCCTGGTGATCGTGAGCCGGAGGAAGAGGCCAACACCACAGCTGAAGAGGGAGCAGGAGGAGCCGGAGATCTTTCCTGATTTCTCAGGAAACTAATCCACTGCACCTCGTGCTTGGAAGTCAGATGACGCATCATGCTGGTGGTGCTCAGGATGAGAAGATTTCTCCATCGCTTCTGGCTTGTATGACGAGATTTCC
The DNA here is from genome assembly GCF_048569485.1 of Anomaloglossus baeobatrachus. Lineage (NCBI taxonomy): Eukaryota > Metazoa > Chordata > Amphibia > Anura > Aromobatidae > Anomaloglossus > Anomaloglossus baeobatrachus. The sequence continues at coordinate 12,153,819 of NC_134353.1, forward strand.
CAGACAAATGCTCGGGTTCTTCATTGACTTGGATTAGATTCATTATTAATGACTAATACTGGAATACTGCTCAGTCCTCAGTAAGGAGAATCTGAACCCGAATATTTCACTATTCATCTCTAATAGAAATGTAAAATGAAACTCTTAGGAATTCGGAAGAGAACAATGACTTTTCTTATGTAACTTTTCTCACTTATGTTGATGAGAATGGAAACCAGAAGCCATCGCTCAGGTACTTATCTGTATAACATTTATCTTCTTATAGGAGACATATTCAAGGAGTAATATCTTATCTGATTTTTCTCTTCGCCATCGAAAACATCAACCAGAATCCTGACATTTTGCCCAATATTACACTGGGATATCACATGTATGACCCTTGCTTAAATGCACGACTAACGGTGAGACATGTTTTACATCATCTGTCCGGCCCGGATACAGTGATACCTAACTACTCCTGTAGGAGCCATGGCCAACTGGTGGGTGTCATTGGAGATCAGCACTCATCCACCACTATTCCAGCCGCACAAATCCTTGGACTATATGGATATCCTCAGGTATTAGATGCTCTAAGCTCGGACGTTTATTACTTAGTATAATGTAATATAATTTCAGTGTTACATCCTGGTGATGTGTGTAATATGAGTGATGAGTAATGTTGGTAAAACTCACACATCTACATGCATCTTCTAAGTGTTTACAGCATTGATTCTAGTGCAGGACTCTACTGTTAGAAAGCAGATAGTGACACATAGTATATAGAAGATGACAGTTTACCCAATCATAGTAGGTGATGTAGTCTCTGACAGCGACACTATCAGCTGTAACCTGCATTCTGCCGAGTCTACCTTCTCACTGCCATAAGACTTCATGTTGTACAGAGTGAAATTTCCAATCAGTGATACCTGTCTTTATTCTGCCCCTAACTCACAGCAATCTTGGGGATAATAAACGTCCTACTCTTCTTCCAGTTGATATTTAGGAACACATGAACATTCAGCCTTTTTTTCTTGGAAGGCATGGTGCCAAAGAGATGGACAACACTACACTAATGCCAATCTGTGTTTCAAGCTCTGTGAGCCGAGGTAGTAGGACATCTGTACTTGGCAGTGAAACTTAGTTCTGGCCTTTTCTTACAGAGACGTGCCTATTAGAGATGAGCGAACCTGTTCAATACAAGTTCGCCAATTTCAAATTCGGTACGAGCCTTTGCTTCTTTGTTTGGGCCTGGTAACCCCGAGCCCCCTCCCCAAAAGTTAGTAATGTTCATTTTTGTTCAAACACTGATCACGTTTTTAACAACATGTTATGCATTTGTATAGTATTGTGGTGCTGTATGATGAATGGGGGGATGGGTTTAATGAGTGGAAGGGTGGGGACTTGGGAGAAGCCAGACGCGTGTGGTGCCACTTTTTTTTTTTCCTAACTTTATTTGCGGATGTTGCTGCAGCCAATCACAGCGCAGCAAACATCCGTAAAGTTGACACACAGAGGTTTCTGTGATTGGCTGCCTAAGTTACATGTCCATCTGTGTATAAATTGAGAACATGTGGAATAAACGCCATTTTGTCAATGTGAAACGTTAGGGAATTGTTAATTATTGTTATGTATATATAATGCGGCCATATGTTGTGGACATACATAGATAATGCATTTATGTTCTGCGCAGGATCCTAGTTGTTACCAGCTTTGTGCGGAAACTACATATACCTGTGTGTGGTGTATATATATATATCATCAAACAAGCCTAAGGGTTATTCTAAATAGTCCACTGGATACATAGTCCTCATTAATATTGTAATAAATAAACAAAATTAAACAATCCATCCACAATATGAATGGAAATAATGATGAGATTTTGCAGTGTAAATGGAAACATTTGAGTGTTTAGCGGGATCTAAGCTACCTCCCAACAGACGACCGTTGCTCGAATGAAGGAAAACCATTGTACTATAGAAGACACACTTAGATGCAGGAAACGTGACCGACTTACTCACAGATCGTCCTGGAAGTTACTAAATAATGACACAAAGTAAAATAAAATGCAACACCCTGCAAAAAATAAAGTAAAAAAAAAAAATCTGCAAAGCAAATACCTAAAATTTGGTAGACATGTGGAAATGTTATGAGACAAGGAACAAATGTGTTTAAAATGTAACCACATGGATGTCTATTTTCCAACTCCAGGATCCATGATGCCTCCATCTTAAGTAAAAGGGGTTCTAGGTATCGTTATCTAGTAGCGCCTGCTGTAAATTTGCTAGTGAACTAGGTAAAAAGAAGAGATTAGTGAACCGGTTCTGAAAAGGTTCATCAAATTCACATCTGGTACGAGTTTTAGCATGTTCGGGCCCGGCTCGTTGACAGAAGCTTGTTCACTAACAGTTGGCGATCTTCTATTTTGTTTGTTTTTTTTGCCCCCAAACACTGTTTCCAAAAACTGCCTTAGTAATAGCATTTTCTGCTTTTGTAAAGAATTGTGGTGCTTCCTGATGTGGTATGTGTAAAATCAGTGGAAGGGGCGGGCACTCTGGACTCGGAGAACCTTTTTATTGTGCTGTGCCATTTTTTTTCTTAACATTATTTGTGGATGTTGCTGCAGCCAATCATGGTGCAGCAAACATAAACAAGGGTTCATGTGCTGCCCCAGGGCTATGGGGTACTCAGTCCTGGGCCGTATATGTATGGGGATGCTGTGTCACAGGTGTGCCGTGGCCGTTGCTAAGTTCCGTGACCCTAGGGAAAGCAATTTAAAGGGGGTATATTTACAGGGGAGATGAAAGAGTTTATATCGTGACGCCACTTGCGGCTTGCGGCTAAGTAGTGGGAGCCACCGCTGCACAGTCTATGGCCACTGGGGCTGGTGGTAATGGCAGCTGAGATGTTGGGCCCTCCACAAGTAGGGCTGAGGCCCAAGGTGTAGGTGATGGGGTGCGGCGTGGAAAGAACGGAGACCACATGATGGGGATGCAGTGCAACCTGGACTTTACTCACAGCAGAAAGTATCGCTGGACGGCTGGTTCACACCCCTGGTCCCTGTAGTCCCTGTGCCGGTGTGGTACCCCGATGGCTTCTTTCCCCTGCATCTCTCTGTCGTTTGTGGAACCCCATAACTTGGAGCATCTGGGGATCCCCTCCTGTTGATCGTCAGGCTCTGGTCCGTTTGGCGGGCAGTGTGAACCCTGTCAGCTCGGTGTTCTTTTCCGGTCCCTGGCTCAATCGTTTCTGCTGGTGCCCCTGGATTTTTGGGTCAGTGAGGACTGAGAAGGTCCCCTCACTGTGCAGATATTTGTCAGGCAGCGTGAAGTGTTCACCTAACCTAGGGCCCTGTGCCCCGTCGGCTTTTTGGTTCCAGGGGTACCTTGTCAAACCCTCCCTGACAACCCCTCTCCTGCACTTTTTCGCCTTGGGAGTCTCTGGTGGGCCAGGAGATGTGAAATCTCCTAATCTCCGGGTTTTACCGGTGGGCCGTTAGCACCTGACAGTCGAGAACCCCGGTGTCCTGATTCCTGCGCTTGTCCTGGAAAGCTTACATGACAGCTCTCTTACAGCAACCGTTCTCCTTTCTCGCCTCTCGTTCTGAGGGCCCTCTTCCTGTCTTTGTCAAACCCCTCCCCAGCCCAGAATCCACAGGGAAGCTTGTCCCAACCAGGACTTAAGCTCCCCCTTCTTGCCTGAGTTAGGAAGTGTTGTGTGTGATTGTACCTAATATGGAGATTTCCCATCTGCTTCCAGCATAGCATTGCCCCCTGGTGAGGAGAACAATGCCGCTGTGGGTCCCATGACCACTGGAGTGCCACATTCCCCCTTGGTTAAATTCAGTACTCCGGGACTGTGGAAACACGTTAAAGAGAAACGACTACAAAACATTACAAATAATAAAGTTTACATATACAAAATATTTTCATTTGTTAGTTTACATTCCTAACTGATTCTATACGTCCATCTCTCAATATCGAACCGTTTTTTGACCTATGTTGTTCCTCTGCGACCTATGCAGAATTGGCCGTAACCCCTTTTACTATTTGTTAATTCTCCTGAACCAACCCGGCTGCTTCTGGTTATACTGGAAGGAGGCCCTGACAGGACAGGTTGACTCCCACTACTCCCTAGACTCACCATGGGCACGACAGACTCACCGCAAGGAAGAGGCATGTTCCCCAGTTTCTCTGCTGCTGTGACTTCTGCTTCTCCAACTGGTAGGTCTTCGGGCTGTGCTGGTGTTACTGTTCCTGCAGCCGGCGGGTCTTTGGGTTGATCTGGAGTCACTACCACTTTAGGTGGGACAGCATGATGAAAGGTTAATACCAGTACTACGTCAGCTTGATTCCACTGTGTACAGGTTTTGGGACTTGCTCCAAGGACAGTTTGGATGGTCTCTTCTTCTTGTGCTTTAGGCTGGGAAGCTTCAGTGCCATTTTCGCCAATCTTCAGCTGGATGGCGCATATATTCAGATCATCCCTTGAAACCGCTGCTGACGTTCTTCCTCCATCCTTACTGATGAGGCACACCTTAGGATTGACAAAGTCCACAGATGGTATACGGCTCATCTTCCCACTGGTCATCCAATTTGTGCACCCTTCATTTCCTCTTTAAGACTTGATCTCAAGGTGCTAAGGGGGTAGCTGGGGCAAGTTGCTTTAGTGCTTTTCCTGTCTCAGCCTGGCCTGGGATAAACTTTCTTCCACACATGTTTGGACCTTGCGGTAGTGCTGCTGTCAAACAGTGTCTCAGTCAGTATCCGGTGGAGCTGCTTCAGGCACCAAGATGCCCATGTCAAGATCTATGGGTAGCTTGCTAGGTCTTGCCCGCATCAGATAAGTCAGGGTACAGTTGGTAGCCTTCACTGGGATGTGGTTGTACATGTCTACCAGGTCGGGCAGCTTTTCCAGCCACAGGTTTCTTTCTTCCAAGGGCAGGGTCTTCAGCAAATATAGCACCACCTGGTTCATCTTTTCACACAGCTCATTGACCTGATGATGGTACGGTGTGGTCCTTATCTTCTTACAACCGTACAGGTGACAAAATTCTTGGAACACTTCAGCTTCAAAGGCTGGGCCTTGGTCAGTGAGTACTTGCTCCGGGAGCTATAGGGCCAACAGAAGTATTCCTGGAATGCTTTGCTTGCGGTCTTGGACGTCTGGTCTTAGAATGGGACCACCACCAAGAAACGGGAGTAATGGTCCCCTATAGTGAGGAAGTAGACATAACCATATCGAATCGGAGCAAACTTTACATGATCCACGGCCACCAGGTCAAGTGGCTGCTTTGTGACAATGGGCTGCAGGGTAGCCCTTTGGCTTTCACAGTCCCTCTGTCTCAGGGTACATGGTCCACACTCTCGACACCATTTCGCAATTGCCAGTCTCATGCTGATCTAGTAGAAGCGGGTGCGCAGCAAGGCCTCCAGCTTCTTCCATCTGAAGTGTTCCAGTACCATTGGGGCATCCCTCCTCGGAACTATTATATGCCAGACCAGCTCATTGGTTCGGAGATCAAAGTGTTTTCTACACAGCTTTTTCTTGTAGATGAAGAGTCTGCCCTTTTCTTTCACAGCTGTCCTGCTTCCTAGGGAGCATCTGGGCCAGGATACGCGTTATCTTGGGTTAACAGTTCCTTGACCAAACGGACGGCCGGATCGCTGTCTTTTGTCTCCTCCCAGTTATGGTGGGGCAGCGGGTTAAGAGAAGCTACTTGTTCTGGCGCTTGTTTCTCCTTCACCTGGTGCGAGCATTGAGAGACACAGTGCCAGTAGAAGGCTGGCATCTCCACCTCCTCCAGCTCATCCAAGTCTTCTCCAGATTCTGGTAGACGAGGCATCCGGGACAGGGCATCTGTGTTTGTGTTCTTCCGCCCCGCCCAGTATTTGATTGTAAAATCGTAGTTGGACAGCCAGGTTATCCAGCTCTGTTCCAATGCTCCCAACTTTGCTATCTCCAGGTGGGTCAGCGGGATGTTATCTGTGTATATTGTGAATATTGCTTATGCCAGGTAGTGTTTAAAATGTTCAGTGACTGCCTAGACCACAGCAAGGAACTCTAGCTTGAAAGAACTGTAGTTTTCCAGGTTCCGTCTAGTAGGCCGAAGCTTCCTGCTGGCATAGGCTATCACCTTCTCCCTGTCCCTTTGTATCTGGGACAGAACAGCTCCCAGTCCCACATTGCTAGGGTCATGGTAGAGGATGAAGGGCTGGCCGTAGTCCGGGTAGGCCAGGATCTCTTCTCCAGTAACAGCCCCCCTCAGCTGGATAAAGGCCTCTTCCTGTTGATTGGTCCACTACAATGGGGGTTCCCGGTTCTTGGCTCGACACACCAGGAGGTCTTGGAGAGGTGACGCCATCTTGGAGAATCAGCTGATGAACCATCGGTTATAGCTTACCAGGCCGACGAACTGCCGCACTTCCATGATGGTGGTGGGTCTGGGCCAGTCCTTGATGACAGTGACCTTTTCCGGATCTGGGGCCACTCCGTCAGAGCTCACCATATGAGCTAGGTACTGTAGTTTTGGCTTCAGCAGGTGACACTTAGAAGGCTTCACCTTTAGGCCAAACCCCGACAGGGCCTCAAACACATCAGCCAGGTGCTGCAGATGATCCTTATAAGTCTTTAAGTAAACTATGACATCCTCCAGGTACAGCAGGACGGTTTCGAAGTTCCTATTCCCCAGGCAGCACTCCATTAACCACTGAAACGTCCCTGGTGCATTGCAGAGTCCGAATGGCATACAGTTGAACTCGCAGAGGCCCGTGGGCATAGTGAACGTGGTCTTTTCCTTATCTGCCTCTGCCACGGGAACCTGCCAGTACCCACTGGTGAGATCTAGGGTAGAGAAATAGTTAGCGGATTTCAAGGCTGCTAAAGACTCTTCTATTCTAAGCAATGGGTAATCATCTTTATGCATAATGCGGTTAATCTGTCTATAGTCCAAAAACATCCTCATCGAGCTATATTTCTTTTTTACCAAGACTAATGGAGCAGCCCAATAGCTACAGCTATCTCTGATCGCCCCAGCCTCCTTCATCTCCCGCAACATCTCTTTGGCCTGTTGATAATGAGCCGGGGGCACTGGGTGTTACCAATTCTTGATGGGAGGATGATTCCCGGTGGGGATTTAGTGTTGAACCCCCTTCACCTGCCCAAAGTCTAGAGGGTTTTTGCTGAATACCCACTTATATTCCTGGATCACTCGATGGATCCCTGCCGATGTGTAGCTGCTGGCACCACTCCGCCAATGGACCCCATCGCCGTCTCACTCCACCAGATCGGATGGGACAAAGGGCCCCATTGCTTCGATGGCACCATTGTTAATGGTAAACAGCTTAGCTACGGTGGCATACCAGGGCAATTTAACCTCCTCCTCCCCGCAATTTTAAATTTGGATGTTTACCTCCCCCTGTCCCCCTGGCGAATGCTGACTATCCCTCTGGCTGTCAGGACATTTGGCTTATCCTCTGAATACACAGGTTCTACGAGGGCTTGATAATCCTGACCCTGGAGGCCTATTGCCGCCCGACACCAGATCATCATCTCACTTCTTGGGGGAACAACAATGGGAAAGGAGTTGCTCACCCGAACATTACCAATTTCTCCCCCAGTTTGCTTGATCTGTTGCCTCTGCATCGGGGGACTGATCTCTTTCGGCAATGTTCGCTTTTTCCCGATGCTGGCCGTTTCGGCCACCTGCTGAAATAAAACTATTACCTCGGAAAAACAATTCTCCATTACATTAATGCCAATAGTCACCATTGGAGTCCGCGTCCAATGGTCAACGTCCACAATTATCATTCCCTGTGACTTCAGCTCTACCCGCTCCACCTTGATGGTCACCTCCTTGTAGCCCACCTGTGGCAAAAGCTGGCCATTACTGGCAATTATGTATAAGTCTGTATCTGGGCCAATGGGTCATGTCTGAATCGACCCAATACCATTTGTAAAGAACACATGGTATGGTTGTCACTTGAGACCCAGTGTCCAGAAGGGCGTTCATCGGATGCCATCTAGCACAATCAGTAGAACCGGTCGCCCTCCCACATATTTGTCCCGCCAGTCAGTTGGGCTGGTACTCCCCACACCAGAGGGTTGATCTTTAGCTCCGGTTACCTGTGGGCCCGGACGACAGTCCTGAACATAGTGTCCTGCCTTGTCACAATGGCGGCAAATCGGTCACCCGGCGGGGTCACAGCGATCACTGACCCACCCCCGGGCCAATGGGTTTCCCCTCTGCCGTCGTTTCGGGGCACCATCTGGTCCAGTGGCCATTTCGGTGTCCATGGGCTGTGGAGTTTTCTGCATTGTTTGAACAGCCTTTGCGAGAGTGGCTACGTTCTTTAACAGTTCTTGGACTTGAAGCCTCAGGTCTGCAGAGAAATCACCACCCAAGGTCTGGGCATCCACCTCCATGGTGGTATGGGTGGAGGGCACCACCTCTGGGTACATGATGGTGAGGATTCAGGTTGGTGGAGCGCCATCCGGGGTCAAGTCTCAAAGAGACCATGAACTTCACCGCCTATGTCGTCCCCTTACTGCCGGTGCCCCATGCCATCAGCGCCTGATAGAGTTCAATCACCATCATCCTCCCTGGGGCATAGCTCTGTGCATGGAGAGTTGTACCAACTGATCTGCGTAGTCATCTGCCCCAGAAGAGAGAAGCGACTCTGCAGCGGCAGCTAACCTTGGCCATACACCATTGGTGGCATCACGAACTACAACTACCCCATCATCCCCGTCCCCAACTAAGCCTTTTATTGACACCTGGGGTCACAGAACCGGCCGAGTCCACCACAGAGTCTCAGTAGCAGCAAGAAGCACCACGGCCAGGCGACGAGTAGCACCCGACTCCATGGGCGCGTCACATACGAGCTGCCTCTACCATCATGTTTGTTACCAAAACTGATAGATCTTATGATGAGCTCATTTGTTGACTCTATTTGACCTGAATGTCCACCTCTTGGCTTTTAAATGGATGAATGGACTTATTTTGTCTATAAAATGAAGCTCGTCTCACGCTCAAAGCTGTAGATGATGGTGAGACATGGAGCCAGAAAGTCAAAAGTTCAGAACATTGTTACCCTATTGCTCATCAGTGTACGTCTGGTTGAGAGGCCATTTTTTCTTCACATTAAACACCTGTACAGTACTCCTGTATTGTCTCACTAATTAAAGGGATAATTTTTGGACAACTATTGAATTTACTTTCTTATTCATTTAGATAAGTGTGAGCCTCTTTATACCTCCAAACGGGGTAATTATTACACCCAACTGTGTGAAAATGCCACGACGTCTTCCATTTTCACCACATGTCTGTAAACACCAGCAATTCATGCATTCTACACATATTTTCCAGGCAATCACTGTTTTTTTTTAGTCATGTGATTAATGTGAAATTATTCGCTGCAACATTATTATGGGGGAAATTCACCAACCCGGCAAAGTTAAGTTTCTAAAGATTTGCTCATCACTAGACGCTTCTTCTGTTTTTATTCAGTGATTCCCTGTGTGACAATGTGTTTTGTACCTAGAAAGTCCCTAGTGAATAATGGAGTAAATACAGTCTGTACAAAATGTCTTTTCTTCTGTGTTGACAGATCAGCTATGGAGCCACCGATCCCTCATTGTCAGATAGACGCCTCTATCCTCATGTCTTCCGAACTGTCCAGGATCACCGCGTCCATTATTTGGTCATCACCAGACTGTTGAAGCACTTTGGCTGGACCTGGGTTGGGATTTTAGTATCAGATGATGAAAATGGAGAGAAAGAACTGCAGATACTAAGAAAGTACATGAGAGAGGACGGGATCTGCGCCGCCTTCACCGTAATACTTTCACTTGATACACTTGATAATTATTTTCTTAATAAGGAGATTTTATTGATTTTTAAGGATCCACAAGTCAGAGTCATTATAATGTGCGGGACCTACAATAATAGATTTGACTTACGATATTTCTTTGAATCTGTATATTTGGAGAAAACTTTTATCTTTCCACCAACCTGGATCTATGTGTACGGCATTATGAAAGCAGATTATCCAGTATTGAATGGAAGTCTAGCGGTGGAACTTCTATCGGAACCGTTTCCAGGAGTGGAAGACATTGTACAAAACTACAGGAAATTTCCCATAGTGATCCAGGATAAGACAGCCTGGACAATGATAGATTCAATATCAGGAAATGGGAGTAAAGATTCCTTCATTTCTTTCAATTTAACATATGAAGAGGAAGAGTATAACGACACATATGAGATTACAATGCCAAGTATGAGGATGTCCCTCTCATCCGGGATTTCTCCAAGACTGTATTACGCAGTAGAAGTCCTGGGAAAAGCTCTACATGAAATGTTCTCATTTATAAAGGACAAATATGAGGAGAATTCAGTGACCGGGTTTGTACAATACACACGGAAGTTACAGCGCTACATACAAATGATGAAGAATTCTCCGGATCCAATGAAGCCTTCATATTACTTTAATGAAGAAGGAGAAGCCGTACACCCGTATAAGATAGTAAACTGGGTATTTATAGATGAGGCCACACGTAGTGACATACGAGTGGTTGAAGTAGGAAATTTCACCCCCGGGGCTGTGAGTGGTGAAGAGCTCCACATAAATCCCCAGTCTATAACATGGAAACACACAGGGAAGGTGAGGAGCGTTATTCTGCCACCGATGTATGTAGGTGAGATGTATCTGAGGGATGTGAGCGCGGATCTCTGTACCAGTGATGGTAGAAAGGTTACTCGCTGTCCTCTATCTCTGGCCTGACTAGACAAAGGTTAGCTAAGAGCGGTATTATTAGAAAATAAATAGAAGTTCTAAAAACAACAAGAAAGAGCGAGAGTATATTATACCTTAAAGAACAAGTTTTGTTTTCGGAATACAATATTAAAAAAAAAATCATAAACAAATATAGGTTTTCAACATTTGAATGGAGGACACACATCAAAATGATATACTTAGTGCTGTACCAAAAAATGGACAATGGCCCTTTAAGAAAGGTTACACAGTAAATTGTCCGTTATATCCATGGGAATAGAAAGGTAGAAATGGTGGATAAACACCAATAATATTAGTAAGCGACAACCCTGCAGATAGATAAACCAAACCCAATTAAACATGCACCGTAACATAGTAGCAACACCTCCATGTCTGTATATACAATGATGCCCCAGCAGCCTCAATGCAGGCCTCAAATGGATTGCTTTTTCAGGAGGCTCCCGATCACACCCCATGAAGAAATCCATTGGAAACTAACACTAAGTAAATCATTTTTGATGTGTGTCCTCCATTCAAATGTTGTCTATGACCTATATTTGTTTATGATATTTTTTTTTTAAATATTTAAATTACATTTTTATATTTTGATATAATAAAAGTTGTTCTTTAAGGCATAATATTTTCTTGCTGTTTCTTGTCTTTTTCAGAAAATCTATTCTATTCTATTCTCTAATAATTCCGCTCTAAGTTGCATTTACTGTAGGGCAAGCTGCTGGAGAAGGGATGGTGTATTAGAGACCTGTAGGCAGGGATTCTAGCCTTAAACACCTTGATGCTGCCACTTAAAAAATCTATTCTATTCTCTAATAATTCCGCTCTTAGCTGCAGTTACTGGGCAAGCTGCTGGAGAAGGGATGGTGTAATTGAGACTTGTAGGCAGGGATTCTAGCCTTAAACACCTTGATGCTGCTACTTAAAAAAAAAATCTATTCTATTCTGTAATAATACCGCTCTTAGCTGCAATTACTGTAGGGCAAGCTGCTGGAGAAGGGATGGTGTATTAGAGGCCTGTAAGCAGGGATTCCAACCTTCTAACCTTATGGACCGTGCTGCTGCTCCCTAAAATAATCTTTTCTATTTTTTAATAATGCTGCTCTTAGCTGCATTTAGTGAAAGACAGCTGATGGAGAAGGGATAGTGTATACATGCAGGGATTCTACACTTACAGACCTTTCTGCTGCAACCTAAAGCCAAAAGTCTTTCTCAGGTCCCCTTCACACGTCAGTAGTGATGAGCGCATGTATTATTCACTATTCACTATTTGCAGAATAGTACGGTATTCAGGCTACTCGTTGTATAATGGTGTATTCGCCCTGCTATATTCGGATGTCCCGCCCAGCCGTTTTCATGCTGATTTGCAGCCAATAAACATGTTGGGATTCTTAACCAATCTTACTAATGCCATGTTTGTTGTGGCATTACTGTGATTGGCCGGCAGCTCACCATCATAGGGTCTATAAAAGACCTTCTGCCGTCATTTTGTGCACATTGCATCTGAAGCCTGCTGTTACGGTTGCTGCGAGCACTGGAGACTATGTCCAGATTTCTTGCTACTGCACATGTGCGAGCGCTGGAGACTAAGTCCAGATTTCTTGCTACTGCACATGTGCGAGCGCTGGAGACTAAGTCCAGATTTCTTGCTACTGCACATGTGCGAGCGCTGGAGACTAAGTCCAGATTTCTTGCTACTGCACATGTGCGAGCGCTGGAGACTAAGTCCTATCTTGGAGCCATTGCACATGTGCGGGTGACATCATCGCTGACACGAGGTCACATGTCTCTGACACCTTCTATGCCGATTGGTCGCTGGTCATGTGCTTGTGACGCCTTGCTCGGTGATAGGCCAGCATGACGTCACTCTTGTCGTTCTGGCAGCCGATTGGCTCTGGTGTCCTCCATCTTGGATGAGGCACAGAGTCTATATAAGACCCTGACACATGCCGCATGGCGCTCAGTCCTCTTGGTTCATGCATGAGGGTAGACGCCCTGTGCACGTTCCTCTAGGCATTCCTCTGTCTATGCAAGGTGAGCGCTACCGGCAGGGTAGCGTTCTTATACCTTACAGCTTCGGCTGCTGTCCGTATCCTTACCTCTTAGGGGAGCGGACATAGGCAGGTGCCTGAGGCACATGGTCTGGCTGGGCCTTGTGATTCGACTCGTAGGTGGACGTTGCCGCTAGGGTAACGTTCCTTATACTGCGTCTGGCAGTTGTTCGTATCCTCGCACACTAGGGGAGCGAACAGAGGTAGGAGCTTTGTGCGGCTTACGCTGCTGTTCGTCTCTTTTGCACCACTAGAAGAGCGGACCTAGGCAGGTGCCATATCTAGTGGTTCGTGTCCTCGCACACTAGTGGAGCGAACGCAGGTAGGAGCTTTGTGCGGCTTACGCTGCTGTTCGTCTCTTTTGCACCACTAGAAGAGCGGACCTAGGTAGGTGCCATTTCGCACACATTGCCTTTGTCTCTGTGATTATTAACAGAGATCATTCCACACACCCTCCAAGTAAGGGAGGAATTGCTTTACTTACTTATTATATCCTTCTGTGAGTTAACAGAGGTATTGCACTCTGCCATAGTCTGCAGCAGAGTCTTTGCACGGTGGACCCTGACTGTCTGATACTCCTTTAAGTTATTATCAGACAGCCCCCCGTAACACCTGCATTCTATCAGTGTAGGGGTAGAGCGAGCAGCTGCTTGGGGGAGTGTAGGTCTATTAATAACTAGAGATGAGCGAACCGGTCGCGGTTCGGCTCGAGGTTGGTTCGCCGAACGGGGGTCCCGTTCGAGTTCGGTTCGTCGAACGTTCGACGAACCGAACTCGAACGTATAGGCTATAATGGGAGGCAATCACAAACACATAAAAATGCATTATAAATGTACACAAACAGTTAATAAACATTGCCATAACACTTACCGGTCCTCGCGATCCCTTCTGCACTCTGTCTCCTGCCGCTATTCCATCCGATGATCGCTGAATCCTCCCGGTGACCTGCACTGCCAGCAGAGAAGCAGGACCTATCGTGACGTCAAAATAGCCATGTGACCAGTCACGTGGCTATTATCTCATTGGCTACAGACTGGTCACATGACTATGACACGTCATGTAGGACCTGCGAGTGCATCTCTCCGGTACACGGTGCACATATGTGTATCGCCGTGTACCGGCGACATGCTCTAGCACACGGTCGACTCCCCGTTCCGTTAGGGACCGGCTGACACAGCCGGTCATTAACGGAGATCACCGTTGCCATAGCAACGCAGTTAGCGGTGACGTCACCGCTAACCGCGGCTCCGAGAGCACCGTTGCTATGGTAACGCGTCTGTCAGCGTTACCGCTAGCAGCCAGCACTGATCACTCACAGAGTGAAGGCTGCACGCTGCTTCCCGATTGTAGTGAGCATTGTAGTGAGGATGGAGGTTCCCCAGCCCCAAGTGATGCCCCTCACTACAATCGTCACTACTACTACACTAGAAAGAAAGCAGACAGAAGAGCAGGATCGTGGAGGGCTGACAGGGGTAATAAAGATGGAGTCTCTAATGTGTCTGTGTATTTATTTCTATTAAAGTATTTTTTCTCTGTGTGGTGTCTTTTTTTTAACCCTTTATTGGAGATTCTTAATGGCCGGGTCAAACGTGCCTGACATTAAGAATCTCTGGCTTAATACTGGCTGGTAAAACAAAGCCAGTATTAACTCATGATTACCCAACAAGCCACCCGGCTCCAGGGCTGTTGGAAGAGTTGGATACAGCGCCAGATGATGGCGCTTCTATGAGAGCGCCATTTTCTGGGACGGCTGCGGACTGAAATCTGCAGCAGAGGCGCCCACAAACCTCGGGCTAACCTGTGCTGCGGATTCCAATCCCCAGCTGCCTAGTTGTACCCGGCTGGACACAAAAATAGGGCGAAGCCCACGTCATTTGTTTTTTAATTATTTCATGAAATAAGTGAAATAATTAAAACAAACGGGCTTCCCTATATTTTTGGTTCCCAGCCGGGTACAAATAGGCAACTGGGGGTTGGAGGCAGCCCGTGGCTGCCTGCTGTACCTGGCTAGCATACAAAAATATGGCGAAGCCCACGTCATTTTTTTGGTGGGCAAAAAACTTCTGCATACAGTCCTGGATGGAGTATGCTGAGCCTTGTAGTTCTGCAGCTGCTGTCTGCTCTTCTCCATACAGACAGACAGCAGCTGCAGAACTACAAGGCTCAGCATACTCCATCCAGGACTGTATGCAGAAGTTTTTTGCCCCCTGAAAAAATTATGTGGGCTTCGCCATATTTTTGTATGCTAGCCAGGTACAGCAGGCAGGTACGGCTGCCCCCAACCCCCAGTTGCCTATTTGTACCCGGCTGGGAACCAAAAATAAAGGGAAGCCCTTTTTATATTATTTCATGAATTTCATGAAATAATTAGAAAACAAATGACGTAGGCTTTGCCCCATTTTTGTGTCCAGCCAGGTGCAACTAGGCAGCTGGGGATTGGAATCCGCACCACCGGTTGGCCTGAGCTTTCTGGGCCCCACTGCTGCGAATTGCAGTCTGCAGCCACCTCAGAAAATGGCATTTTCATAGAAGCGCCATCTTCTGGCCCTGTATCCAACTCTTCCAGCACCTGCCTGCTATACCTGGCTAGCATACAAAAATATGGCGAAGCTCACGTCCTTTTTTTGTAGTTTTTTGGCAAAAAAAATAAAAAATGCTTCCCTGGATATTCCATTGCCAGTGAAGGTAACACCAAGCAGTGGGGGTTAGCAGCCAGTAGCTGCTTGGATTACCCTTAGCTAGCAATACAAAAAATGCAGCGGGAGCCCATATATATTTTTTTTAATTATTTATTTAAATAACTAAAAATAAAATGGGCTTCCCTGTATTTTGATTGCTGGACATCACAGTGCTGTAAAAATAAATCTTTAAAAAAATGACGTAGCGCTCCGCGGTATTTTTGATTCTCAGCGCAGCTAAAGCAGACAGCTATGGGTTGCCACCCCCATCTGCCTGCCGTTACCTTGGTTGGCAATCAAAATACAGGGAAGCCCATTAATTTTTTCTATTTAAAAAATAGTTAAAAAAAAAAATTACGTTGGGTCCCCCCATTTTTGATAGCCAGCTAGGGTAAAGCAGACAGCTGTAGCCTGAAAACCACAGCTGGCAGCTTTACCGTGGTTGGGGATCCAATGTGGAGGTCCCCTCAGGCTCTTTTTTATAATTATTTTATAAATATTAATAATTACACAATAAAAGTAGGGTCCCCCCCAAATTGGATCACCAGCCAAGGTAAAGCGGACAGCTGTGGTCTGGTATTCTCAGGGTGGGAAGGTCCATAGTTATTGGGCCTTCACAGCCTAAAAATAGCAGGCCGAAGGCACCCCAGACGTGGCGCATCCACTAGATGCGCCAATCCTGGCGCTTCACCCCAGCTCATCCCGTGCCCTGGTGCAGTGGCAAACGGGGTAATAAATCGGGTTGATACTAGCTGTAAAGTCACCTGAGATCAAGCCCAGCAGTTTGTGATGTCATGGCGTCTATTAGATACCCAACATCATAAACTGTCAGTACTAACAAAAACAAAAAATCGACAAAAGAAATTTATTTGAAAAAACAGTCCCCAAAACATTTCCTCTTTCACCAATTTATTGTAAGAAAAAAAATAAAGGGGTCCCACGACGACTCTGGACCGTCTAGAATATGGGGGGGAGACACTCAGGGAACGTATCCCCCATTTTCTAGGAGTGCGGACCCTTCATGTGAGGAGTGTGGGTGCAATGAATCTGCACTCACTCTCCCCGGGTCCACAGCAGCAGAGTCCATGTCGTAATGGTTGCTACCAAAGCTGCAATGCCCTGCTCATGAGGTAAGGGCATGCCTAATCAGGAGAACTACTGTAGAGGAAGCTCTGCTCACTGGTATATAGGTGCTCAGAGGTAATAATAGATAAAATTAGTGAGTAACCTCGGCACTCTATATCTCCCAGACTAAGTCAGTAAGTCACAATGGATAGTAATGCAAAATCACTCTTTATTGGTCCGTATTAAGAAAATTTTTTTTTCATAAGCATATATGTTTTTGTCCAAAACAAGTTACAAATGACGTTTCGGCCTGAGCCTTCGTCAGATTGGACTTATCTGCATGTAATCATGAAAAATGACAATAATCAGTATCACATAAGAGTGAGAGAACAATAACATAAACTCGAACAATGTAGAGGTACAATTGGGATGCAGCAAAAAAATTGCAACACAGCAAGAAATGAAACACATGATACAAATGTCATAATACAGTACAAGGACAATATAGTAATGACAAATATGGGGTCAGAGTAGGCTTAGACAGCTCTGGTACGAAAGAGATGTCAATCATAAAGTAACATGTGCAGTAGGTGTAGAGCTACAGCATGCATGGCAGAGCTAATGGGTAGACTGACCATAGAAAAAGAACGGAGAAAAAGTGGAGAAAAAGTGGAGAAAAAGTGGAGCATAAGAGGAGAAAAAGTGGACAAAAAGTGGAGAAAAAAGTGGAGAAAAAAGTGGAGAAAAAGTGGAGAAAAAGTGGAGAAAAAGTGGAGCATAAGAGGAGAAAAAGTGGAGAAAAAGTGGAGAAAAAAGTGGAGAAAAAGTGGAGCATAAGAGGAGAAAAAGTGGAGAAAAAAGTGGAGAAAAAGTGGAGAAAAAAGTGGAGAAAAAGTGGAGAAAAAGTGGAGAAAAAGTGGAGAAAAAAGTGAGAAAAAGTGGAGAAAAAGTGGAGAAAAAGTGGAGCATAAGAGGAGAAAAAGTGGCGAAAAAAGTGGAGAAAAAGTGGAGAAAAAGTGGAGAAAAAGTGGAGCATAAGAGGAGAAAAAGTGGAGAAAAAGTGGAGAAAAAAGTGGAGAAAAAAGTGGAGAAAAAGTGGAGAAAAAGTGGAGAAAAAGTGGAGCATAAGAGGAGAAAAAGTGGAGGAAAAAGTGGAGAAAAAGTGGAGCATAAGAGGAGAAAAAGTGGAGAAAAAGTGGAGAAAAAAAGTGGAGAAAAAGTGGAGCATAAGAGGAGAAAAAGTGGAGAAAAAAGTGGAGAAAAAGTGGAGAAAAAGTGGAGAAAAAAGTGGAGAAAAAGTGGAGAAAAAGTGGAGCATAAGAGGAGAAAAAGTGGAGCATAAGAGGAGAAAAAGTGGAGAAAAAAGTGGAGAAAAAGTGGAGAAAAAGTGGAGAAAAAGTGGAGCATAAGAGGAGAAAAAGTGGAGATTAAGAGGAGAAAAAGTGGAGAAAAAGTGGAGCATAAGAGGAGAAAAAGTGGAGCATAAGAGGAGAAAAAGTGGAGAAAAAGTGGAGAAAAAAGTGGAGAAAAAGTGGAGCATAAGAGGAGAAAAAGTGGAGAAAAAGTGGAGAAAAAGTGGAGAAAAAGTGGAGAAAAAGTGGAGCATAAGAGGAGAAAAAGTGGAGATTAAGAGGAGAAAAAGTAGAGAAAAAGTGGAGCATAAGAGGAGAAAAAGTGGAGCATAAGAGGAGAAAAAGTGGAGAAAAAAGTGGAGAAAAAGTGGAGAAAAAGTGGAGAAAAAGTGGAGCATAAGAGGAGAAAAAGTGGAGATTAAGAGGAGAAAAAGTGGAGAAAAAGTGGAGCATAAGAGGAGAAAAAGTGGAGCATAAGAGGAGAAAAAGTGGAGAAAAAGTGGAGAAAAAAGTGGAGAAAAAGTGGAGCATAAGAGGAGAAAAAGTGGAGAAAAAGTGGAGAAAAAGTGGAGAAAAAGTGGAGAAAAAAGTGGAGAAAAAAGTGGAGAAAAAAGTGGAGAAAAAGTGGAGAAAAAGTGGAGCATAAGAGGAGAAAAAGTGGAGCTTAAGAGGAGAAAAAGTGGAGCATAAGAGGAGAAAAAGTGGAGCATAAGAGGAGAAAAAGTGGAGAAAAAGTGGAGAAAAAAGTGGAGAAAAAAGTGGAGAAAAAGTGGAGAAAAAGTGGAGAAAAAGTGGAGCATAAGAGGAGAAAAAGTGGAGATTAAGAGGAGAAAAAGTGGAGAAAAAGTGGAGCATAAGAGGAGAAAAAGTGGAGCATAAGAGGAGAAAAAGTGGAGAAAAAGTGGAGAAAAAAGTGGAGAAAAAGTGGAGCATAAGAGGAGAAAAAGTGGAGAAAAAGTGGAGAAAAAGTGGAGAAAAAGTGGAGAAAAAGTGGAGCATAAGAGGAGAAAAAGTGGAGATTAAGAGGAGAAAAAGTAGAGAAAAAGTGGAGCATAAGAGGAGAAAAAGTGGAGCATAAGAGGAGAAAAAGTGGAGAAAAAATTGGAGATTAAGAGGAGAAAAAGTAGAGAAAAAGTGGAGCATAAGAGGAGAAAAAGTGGAGCATAAGAGGAGAAAAAGTGGAGAAAAAAGTGGAGAAAAAGTGGAGAAAAAGTGGAGAAAAAGTGGAGCATAAGAGGAGAAAAAGTGGAGATTAAGAGGAGAAAAAGTGGAGAAAAAGTGGAGCATAAGAGGAGAAAAAGTGGAGCATAAGAGGAGAAAAAGTGGAGAAAAAGTGGAGAAAAAAGTGGAGAAAAAGTGGAGCATAAGAGGAGAAAAAGTGGAGAAAAAAGTGGAGAAAAAGTGGAGAAAAAGTGGAGAAAAAGTGGAGAAAAAGTGGAGCATAAGAGGAGAAAAAGTGGAGAAAAAGTGGAGAAAAAAGTGGAGAAAAAAGTGGAGAAAAAGTGGAGAAAAAGTGGAGCATAAGAGGAAAAAAAGTGGAGATTAAGAGGAGAAAAAGTGGAGCATAAGAGGAGAAAAAGTGGAGCATAAGAGGAGAAAAAGTGGAGAAAAAGTGGAGAAAAAGTGGAGAAAAAGTGGAGAAAAAGTGGAGAAAAAGTGGAGAAAAAAGTGGAGAAAAAGTGGAGAAAAAGTGGAGCATAAGAGGAGAAAAAGTGGAGAAAAAGTGGAGAAAAAAGTGGAGAAAAAGTGGAGCATAAGAGGAGAAAAAGTGGAGAAAAAGTGGAGAAAAAGTGGAGAAAAGTGGAGTATAAGAGGAGAAAAAGTGGAGATTAAGAGGAGAAAAAGTAGAGAAAAAGTGGAGCATAAGAGGAGAAAAAGTGGAGCATAAGAGGAGAAAAAGTGGAGAAAAAAGTGGAGAAAAAGTGGAGAAAAAGTGGAGGAAAAGTGGAGCATAAGAGGAGAAAAAGTGGAGATTAAGAGGAGAAAAAGTGGAGAAAAAGTGGAGCATAAGAGGAGAAAAAGTGGAGCATAAGAGGAGAAAAAGTGGAGAAAAAGTGGAGAAAAAAGTGGAGAAAAAGTGGAGCATAAGAGGAGAAAAAGTGGAGAAAAAAGTGGAGAAAAAGTGGAGAAAAAGTGGAGAAAAAGTGGAGAAAAAGTGGAGAAAAAAGTGGAGAAAAAAGTGGAGAAAAAAGTGGAGAAAAAGTGGAGCATAAGAGGAGAAAAAGTGGAGATTAAGAGGAGAAAAAGTGGAGCATAAGAGGAGAAAAAGTGGAGCATAAGAGGAGAAAAAGTGGAGAAAAAGTGGAGAAAAAAGTGGAGAAAAAGTGGAGAAAAAGTGGAGCATAAGAGGAGAAAAAGTGGAGAAAAAGTGGAGAAAAAAGTGGAGAAAAAGTGGAGCATAAGAGGAGAAAAAGTGGAGAAAAAGTGGAGAAAAAGTGGAGAAAAAGTGGAGCATAAGAGGAGAAAAACTGGAGATTAAGAGGAGAAAAAGTAGAGAAAAAGTGGAGCATAAGAGGAGAAAAAGTGGAGCATAAGAGGAGAAAAAGTGGAGAAAAAAGTGGAGAAAAAGTGGAGAAAAAGTGGAGAAAAAGTGGAGCATAAGAGGAGAAAAAGTGGAGATTAAGAGGAGAAAAAGTGGAGAAAAAGTGGAGCATAAGAGGAGAAAAAGTGGAGCATAAGAGGAGAAAAAGTGGAGAAAAAGTGGAGAAAAAAGTGGAGAAAAAGTGGAGCATAAGAGGAGAAAAAGTGGAGAAAAAAGTGAAGAAAAACTGGAGAAAAAGTGGAGAAAAAGTGGAGAAAAAGTGGAGCATAAGAGGAGAAAAAGTGGAGAAAAAGTGGAGAAAAAAGTGGAGAAAAAAGTGGAGAAAAAAGTGGAGAAAAAAGTAGAGAAAAAGTGGAGAAAAAGTGGAGCATAAGAGGAGAAAAAGTGGAGATTAAGAGGAGAAAAAGTGGAGCATAAGAGGAGAAAAAGTGGAGCATAAGAGGAGAAAAAGTGGAGAAAAAGTGGAGAAAAAGTGGAGAAAAAGTGGAGAAAAAAGTGGAGAAAAAGTGGAGCATAAGAGGAGAAAAAGTGGAGATTAAGAGGAGAAAAAGTGGAGAAAAAGTGGAGCATAAGAGGAGAAAAAGTGGAGCATAAGAGGAGAAAAAGTGGAGAAAAAGTGGAGAAAAAAGTGGAGAAAAAGTGGAGCATAAGAGGAGAAAAAGTGGAGAAAAAGTGGAGAAAAAGTGGAGAAAAAGTGGAGCATAAGAGGAGAAAAAGTGGAGATTAAGAGGAGAAAAAGTAGAGAAAAAGTGGAGCATAAGAGGAGAAAAAGTGGAGCATAAGAGGAGAAAAAGTGGAGAAAAAAGTGGAGAAAAAGTGGAGAAAAAGTGGAGAAAAAGTGGAGCATAAGAGGAGAAAAAGTGGAGATTAAGAGGAGAAAAAGTGGAGAAAAAGTGGAGCATAAGAGGAGAAAAAGTGGAGCATAAGAGGAGAAAAAGTGGAGAAAAAGTGGAGAAAAAAGTGGAGAAAAAGTGGAGCATAAGAGGAGAAAAAGTGGAGAAAAAAAGTGGAGAAAAACTGGAGAAAAAGTGGAGAAAAAGTGGAGAAAAAGTGGAGCATAAGAGGAGAAAAAGTGGAGAAAAAGTGGAGAAAAAAGTGGAGAAAAAAGTGGAGAAAAATTGGAGCATAAGAGGAGAAAAAGTGGAGATTAAGAGGAGAAAAAGTGGAGCATAAGAGGAGAAAAAGTGGAGCATAAGAGGAGAAAAAGTGGAGAAAAAGTGGAGAAAAAGTGGAGAAAAAGTGGAGAAAAAAGTGGAGAAAAAGTGGAGAAAAAGTGGAGCATAAGAGGAGAAAAAGTGGAGAAAAAGTGGAGAAAAAGTGGAGCATAAGAGGAGAAAAAGTGGAGAAAAAGTGGAGAAAAAGTGGAGAAAAAGTGGAGAAAAAGTGGAGCATAAGAGGAGAAAAAGTGGAGAAAAAAGTGGAGAAAAACTGGAGAAAAAGTGGAGAAAAAGTGGAGCATAAGAGGAGAAAAAGTGGAGAAAAAGTGGAGAAAAAAGTGGAGAAAAAAGTGGAGAAAAAGTGGAGAAAAAGTGGAGCATAAGAGGAAAAAAAGTGGAGATTAAGAGGAGAAAAAGTGGAGCATAAGAGGAGAAAAAGTGGAGCATAAGAGGAGAAAAAGTGGAGAAAAAGTGGAGAAAAAAGTGGAGAAAAAGTGGAGAAAAAGTGGAGAAAAATTGGAGCATAAGAGGAGAAAAAGTGGAGATTAAGAGGAGAAAAAGTGGAGAAAAAGTGGAGCATAAGAGGAGAAAAAGTGGAGCATAAGAGGAGAAAAAGTGGAGAAAAAGTGGAGAAAAAAGTGGAGAAAAAGTGGAGCATAAGAGGAGAAAAAGTGGAGAAAAAGTGGAGAAAAAGTGGAGAAAAAGTGGAGCATAAGAGGAGAAAAAGTGGAGAAAAAAGTGGAGAAAAACTGGAGAAAAAGTGGAGAAAAAGTGGAGAAAAAGTGGAGCATAAGAGGAGAAAAAGTGGAGAAAAAGTGGAGAAAAAAGTGGAGAAAAAAGTGGAGAAAAAGTGGAGAAAAAGTGGAGCATAAGAGGAAAAAAAGTGGAGATTAAGAGGAGAAAAAGTGGAGCATAAGAGGAGAAAAAGTGGAGCATAAGAGGAGAAAAAGTGGAGAAAAAGTGGAGAAAAAAGTGGAGAAAAAGTGGAGAAAAAGTGTAGCATAAGAGGAGAAAAAGTGGAGAAAAAGTGGAGAAAAAAGTGGAGAAAAAGTGGAGCATAAGAGGAGAAGAAGTGGAGAAAAAGTGGAGAAAAAGTGGAGAAAAAGTGGAGCATAAGAGGAGAAAAAGTGGAGATTAAGAGGAGAAAAAGTAGAGAAAAAGTGGAGCATAAGAGGAGAAAAAGTGGAGCATAAGAGGAGAAAAAGTGGAGAAAAAAGTGGAGAAAAAGTGGAGAAAAAGTGGAGAAAAAGTGGAGCATAAGAGGAGAAAAAGTGGAGATTAAGAGGAGAAAAAGTGGAGAAAAAGTGGAGCATAAGAGGAGAAAAAGTGGAGCATAAGAAGAGAAAAAGTGGAGAAAAAGTGGAGAAAAAAGTGGAGAAAAAGTGAAGCATAAGAGGAGAAAAAGTGGAGAAAAAACTGGAGAAAAACTGGAGAAAAAGTGGAGAAAAAGTGGAGAAAAAGTGGAGAAAAAAGTGGAGAAAAAAGTGGAGAAAAAGTGGAGAAAAAGTGGAGCATAAGAGGAGAAAAAGTGGAGCTTAAGAGGAGAAAAAGTGGAGCTTAAGAGGAGAAAAAGTGGAGCATAAGAGGAGAAAAAGTGGAGAAAAAGTGGAGAAAAAAGTGGAGAAAAAAGTGGAGAAAAAGTGGAGAAAAAGTGGAGAAAAAGTGGAGCATAAGAGGAGAAAAAGTGGAGATTAAGAGGAGAAAAAGTGGAGAAAAAGTGGAGCATAAGAGGAGAAAAAGTGGAGCATAAGAGGAGAAAAAGTGGAGAAAAAGTGGAGAAAAAAGTGGAGAAAAAGTGGAGCATAAGAGGAGAAAAAGTGGAGAAAAAGTGGAGAAAAAGTGGAGAAAAAGTGGAGAAAAAGTGGAGCATAAGAGGAGAAAAAGTGGAGATTAAGAGGAGAAAAAGTGGAGAAAAAGTGGAGCATAAGAGGAGAAAAAGTGGAGCATAAGAGGAGAAAAAGTGGAGAAAAAGTGGAGAAAAAAGTGGAGAAAAAGTGGAGCATAAGAGGAGAAAAAGTGGAGAAAAAGTGGAGAAAAAGTGGAGAAAAAGTGGAGAAAAAGTGGAGCATAAGAGGAGAAAAAGTGGAGATTAAGAGGAGAAAAAGTAGAGAAAAAGTGGAGCATAAGAGGAGAAAAAGTGGAGCATAAGAGGAGAAAAAGTGGAGAAAAAAGTGGAGAAAAAGTGGAGAAAAAGTGGAGAAAAAGTGGAGCATAAGAGGAGAAAAAGTGGAGATTAAGAGGAGAAAAAGTGGAGAAAAAGTGGAGCATAAGAGGAGAAAAAGTGGAGCATAAGAGGAGAAAAAGTGGAGAAAAAGTGGAGAAAAAAGTGGAGAAAAAGTGGAGCATAAGAGGAGAAAAAGTGGAGAAAAAGTGGAGAAAAAAGTGGAGAAAAAAGTGGAGAAAAAGTGGAGAAAAAGTGGAGCATAAGAGGAGAAAAAGTGGAGATTAAGAGGAGAAAAAGTGGAGCATAAGAGGAGAAAAAGTGGAGCATAAGAGGAGAAAAAGTGGAGAAAAAGTGGAGAAAAAAGTGGAGAAAAAGTGGAGAAAAAGTGGAGCATAAGAGGAGAAAAAGTGGAGAAAAAGTGGAGAAAAAAGTGGAGAAAAAGTGGAGCATAAGAGGAGAAAAAGTGGAGATTAAGAGGAGAAAAAGTAGAGAAAAAGTGGAGCATAAGAGGAGAAAAAGTGGAGAAAAAGTGGAGCATAAGAGGAGAAAAAGTGGAGATTAAGAGGAGAAAAAGTGGAGAAAAAGTGGAGCATAAGAGGAGAAAAAGTGGAGAAAAAGTGGAGAAAAAAGTGGAGAAAAAGTGGAGCATAAGAGGAGAAAAAGTGGAGATTAAGAGGAGAAAAAGTGAAGAAAAAAGTGGAGAAAAAGTGGAGAAAAAGTGGAGAAAAAGTGGAGCATAAGAGGAGAAAAAGTGGAGATTAAGAGGAGAAAAAGTGGAGAAAAAGTGGAGCATAAGAGGAGAAAAAGTGGAGCATAAGAGGAGAAAAAGTGGAGAAAAAGTGGAGCATAAGAGGAGAAAAAGTGGAGAAAAAAGTGGAGAAAAACTGGAGAAAAAGTGGAGAAAAAGTGGAGCATAAGAGGAGAAAAAGTGGAGAAAAAGTGGAGAAAAAAGTGGAGAAAAAGTGGAGAAAAAGTGGAGCATAAGAGGAGAAAAAGTGGAGAAAAAGTGGAGAAAAAAGTGGAGAAAAAAGTAGAGAAAAAGTGGAGAAAAAGTGGAGCATAAGAGGAGAAAAAGTGGAGATTAAGAGGAGAAAAAGTGGAGCATAAGAGGAGAAAAAGTGGAGCATAAGAGGAGAAAAAGTGGAGAAAAAGTGGAGAAAAAGTGGAGAAAAAGTGGAGCATAACAGAAGAAAAAGTGGAGATTAAGAGGAGAAAAAGTAGAGAAAAAGTGGAGCATAAGAGGAGAAAAAGTGGAGCATAAGAGGAGAAAAAGTGAAGAAAAAAGTGGAGAAAAAGTGGAGAAAAAGGGGAGAAAAAGTGGAGATTAAGAGGAGAAAAAGTGGAGAAAAAGTGGAGCATAAGAGGAGAAAAAGTGGAGCATAAGAGGAGAAAAAGTGGAGAAAAAGTGGAGAAAAAAGTGGAGAAAAAGTGGAGCATAAGAGGAGAAAAAGTGGAGAAGAAGTGGAGAAAAAGTGGAGAAAAAGTGGAGCATAAGAGGAGAAAAAGTGGAGATTAAGAGGAGAAAAAGTAGAGAAAAAGTGGAGCATAAGAGGAGAAAAAGTGGAGCATAAGAGGAGAAAAAGTGGAGAAAAAAGTGGAGAAAAAGTGGAGAAAAAGTGGAGCATAAGAGGAGAAAAAGTGGAGAAAAAGTGGAGAAAAAGTGGAGAAAAAAGTGGAGAAAAAGTGGAGAAAAAGTGGAGAAAAAAGTGGAGAAAAAGTGGAGAAAAAGTGGAGCATAAGAGGAGAAAAAGTGGAGAAAAAGTGGAGAAAAAAGTGGAGAAAAAGTGGAGCATAAGAGGAGAAAAAGTGGAGAAAAAGTGGAGAAAAAGTGGAGAAAAAGTGGAGCATAAGAGGAGAAAAAGTGGAGATTAAGAGGAGAAAAAGTAGAGAAAAAGTGGAGCATAAGAGGAGAAAAAGTGGAGCATAAGAGGAGAAAAAGTGGAGAAAAAGTGGAGAAAAAAGTGGAGAAAAAGTGGAGCATAAGAGGAGAAAAAGTGGAGAAAAACTGGAGAAAAAGTGGAGAAAAAGTGGAGAAAAAGTGGAGCATAAGAGGAGAAAAAGTGGAGAAAAAGTGGAGAAAAAAGTGGAGAAAAAAGTGGAGAAAAAGTGGAGAAAAAGTGGAGCATAAGAGGAGAAAAAGTGGAGATTAAGAGGAGAAAAAGTGGAGCATAAGAGGAGAAAAAGTGGAGCATAAGAGGAGAAAAAGTGGAGAAAAAGTGGAGAAAAAGTGGAGAAAAAGTGGAGGAAAAAGTGGAGAAAAAAGTGGAGAAAAAGTGGAGAAAAAGTGGAGCATAAGAGGAGAAAAAGTGGAGAAAAGGTGGAGCATAAGAGGAGAAAAAGTGGAGAAAAAGTGGAGAAAAAGTGGAGAAAAAGTGGAGAAAAAGTGGAGCATAAGAGGAGAAAAAGTGGAGAAAAAAGTGGAGAAAAAGTGGAGCATAAGAGGAGAAAAAGTGGAGAAAAAAGTGGAGAAAAAGTGGAGCATAAGAGGAGAAAAAGTGGAGAAAAAGTGGAGCATAAGAGGAGAAAAAGTGGAGAAAAAGTGGAGAAAAAGTAAAGAAAAAGTGGAGATTAAGAGGAGAAAAAGTGGAGAAAAAGTGGAGCATAAGAGGAGAAAAAGTGGAGAAAAAGTGGAGCATAAGAGGAGAAAAAGTGGAGAAAAAGTTGAGAAAAAGTGGAGCATAAGAGGAGAAAAAGTGGAGAAAAAGTTGAGAAAAAGTGGAGCATAAGAGGAGAAAAAGTGGAGAAAAAAGTGGAGAAAAAGTGGAGAAAAAGTGGAGAATAAGAGGAGAAAAAGTGGAGAAAAAGTGGAGAAGAAGTGGAGAAAAAGTGGAGAAAAAGTGGAGCATAAGAGGAGAAAAAGTGGAGATTAAGAGGAGAAAAAGTGGAGAAAAAGTGGAGCATAAGAGGAGAAAAAGTGGAGCATAAGAGGAGAAAAAGTGGAGAAAAAGTGGAGAAAAAAGTGGAGAAAAAGTGGAGCATAAGAGGAGAAAAAGTGGAGAAAAAAGTGGAGAAAAACTGGAGAAAAAGTGGAGAAAAAGTGGAGAAAAAGTAGAGCATAAGAGGAGAAAAAGTGGAGAAAAAGTGGAGAAAAAAGTGGAGAAAAAAGTGGAGAAAAAGTGGAGAAAAAGTGGAGCATAAGAGGAGAAAAAGTGGAGATTAAGAGGAGAAAAAGTGGAGCATAAGAGGAGAAAAAGTGGAGAAAAAGTGGAGAAAAAGTGGAGAAAAAGTGGAGAAAAAAAGTGGAGAAAAAGTGGAGAAAAAGTGGAGCATAAGAGGAGAAAAAGTGGAGAAAAAGTGGAGAAAAAAGTGGAGAAAAAGTGGAGCATAAGAGGAGAAAAAGTGGAGAAAAAGTGGAGAAAAAGTGGAGAAAAAGTGGAGCATAAGAGGAGAAAAAGTGGAGATTAAGAGGAGAAAAAGTGGAGCATAAGAGGAGAAAAAGTGGAGAAAAAGTGGAGAAAAAGTGGAGAAAAAGTGGAGCATAAGAGGAGAAAAAGTGGAGATTAAGAGGAGAAAAAGTAGAGAAAAAGTGGAGCATAAGAGGAGAAAAAGTGGAGCATAAGAGGAGAAAAAGTGGAGAAAAAGTGGAGAAAAAAGTGGAGAAAAAGTGGAGCATAAGAGGAGAAAAAGTGGAGAAAAACTGGAGAAAAAGTGGAGAAAAAGTGGAGAAAAAGTGGAGCATAAGAGGAGAAAAAGTGGAGAAAAAGTGGAGAAAAAAGTGGAGAAAAAAGTGGAGAAAAAGTGGAGCATAAGAGGAGAAAAAGTGGAGATTAAGAGGAGAAAAAGTGGAGCATAAGAGGAGAAAAAGTGGAGCATAAGAGGAGAAAAAGTGGAGAAAAAGTGGAGAAAAAGTGGAGAAAAAGTGGAGGAAAAAGTGGAGAAAAAAGTGGAGAAAAAGTGGAGAAAAAGTGGAGCATAAGAGGAGAAAAAGTGGAGAAAAGGTGGAGCATAAGAGGAGAAAAAGTGGAGAAAAAGTGGAGAAAAAGTGGAGAAAAAGTGGAGAAAAAGTGGAGCATAAGAGGAGAAAAAGTGGAGAAAAAAGTGGAGAAAAAGTGGAGCATAAGAGGAGAAAAAGTGGAGAAAAAAGTGGAGAAAAAGTGGAGCATAAGAGGAGAAAAAGTGGAGAAAAAGTGGAGCATAAGAGGAGAAAAAGTGGAGAAAAAGTGGAGAAAAAGTAAAGAAAAAGTGGAGATTAAGAGGAGAAAAAGTGGAGAAAAAGTGGAGCATAAGAGGAGAAAAAGTGGAGAAAAAGTGGAGCATAAGAGGAGAAAAAGTGGAGAAAAAGTTGAGAAAAAGTGGAGCATAAGAGGAGAAAAAGTGGAGAAAAAGTTGAGAAAAAGTGGAGCATAAGAGGAGAAAAAGTGGAGAAAAAAGTGGAGAAAAAGTGGAGAAAAAGTGGAGAATAAGAGGAGAAAAAGTGGAGAAAAAGTGGAGAAGAAGTGGAGAAAAAGTGGAGAAAAAGTGGAGCATAAGAGGAGAAAAAGTGGAGATTAAGAGGAGAAAAAGTGGAGAAAAAGTGGAGCAGAAGAGGAGAAAAAGTGGAGCATAAGAGGAGAAAAAGTGGAGAAAAAGTGGAGAAAAAAGTGGAGAAAAAGTGGAGCATAAGAGGAGAAAAAGTGGAGAAAAAAGTGGAGAAAAACTGGAGAAAAAGTGGAGAAAAAGTGGAGAAAAAGTAGAGCATAAGAGGAGAAAAAGTGGAGAAAAAGTGGAGAAAAAAGTGGAGAAAAAAGTGGAGAAAAAGTGGAGAAAAAGTGGAGCATAAGAGGAGAAAAAGTGGAGATTAAGAGGAGAAAAAGTGGAGCATAAGAGGAGAAAAAGTGGAGAAAAAGTGGAGAAAAAGTGGAGAAAAAGTGGAGAAAAAAAGTGGAGAAAAAGTGGAGAAAAAGTGGAGCATAAGAGGAGAAAAAGTGGAGAAAAAGTGGAGAAAAAAGTGGAGAAAAAGTGGAGCATAAGAGGAGAAAAAGTGGAGAAAAAGTGGAGAAAAAGTGGAGAAAAAGTGGAGCATAAGAGGAGAAAAAGTGGAGATTAAGAGGAGAAAAAGTAGAGAAAAAGTGGAGCATAAGAGGAGAAAAAGTGGAGCATAAGAGGAGAAAAAGTGGAGAAAAAAGTGGAGAAAAAGTGGAGAAAAAGTGGAGAAAAAGTGGAGCATAAGAGGAGAAAAAGTGGAGATTAAGAGGAGAAAAAGTGGAGAAAAAGTGGAGCATAAGAGGAGAAAAAGTGGAGATAAAGTGGAGAAAAAAGTGGAGAAAAAGTGGAGCATAAGAGGAGAAAAAGTGGAGAAAAAAGTGGAGAAAAACTGGAGAAAAAGTGGAGAAAAAGTGGAGAAAAAGTGGAGCATAAGAGGAGAAAAAGTGGAGAAAAAGTGGAGAAAAAAGTGGAGAAAAAAGTGGAGAAAAAGTGGAGAAAAAGTGGAGCATAAGAGGAGAAAAAGTGGAGATTAAGAGGAGAAAAAGTGGAGCATAAGAGGAGAAAAAGTGGAGCATAAGAGGAGAAAAAGTGGAGAAAAAGTGGAGAAAAAGTGGAGAAAAAAGTGGAGAAAAAAGTGGAGAAAAAGTGGAGAAAAAGTGGAGCATAAGAGGAGAAAAAGTGGAGAAAAGGTGGAGCATAAGAGGAGAAAAAGTGGAGAAAAAGTGGAGAAAAAGTGGAGAAAAAGTGGAGAAAAAGTGGAGAAAAAGTGGAGCATAAGAGGAGAAAAAGTGGAGAAAAAAGTGGAGAAAAAGTGGAGCATAAGAGGAGAAAAAGTGGAGAAAAAAGTGGAGAAAAAGTGTAGCATAAGAGGAGAAAAAGTGGAGAAAAAGTGGAGCATAAGAGGAGAAAAAGTGGAGAAAAAGTGGAGAAAAAGTGGAGAAAAAGTGGAGATTAAGAGGAGAAAAAGTGGAGAAAAAGTGGAGCATAAGAGGAGAAAAAGTGGAGAAAAAGTGGAGCATAAGAGGAGAAAAAGTGGAGAAAAAGTTGAGAAAAAGTGGAGCATAAGAGGAGAAAAAGTGGAGAAAAAGTTGAGAAAAAGTGGAGCATAAGAGGAGAAAAAGTGGAGAAAAAAGTGGAGAAAAAGTGGAGAAAAAGTGGAGAAAAAGTGGAGAATAAGAGGAGAAAAAGTGGAGAAAAAGTGGAGAAGAAGAGGAGAAAAAGTGGAGAATAAGTGGAGAAAAAAATGGAGAAAAAGTGGAGAAAAAGTGGAGAAAAAGTGGAACACCATTTGGTACCTTTCATGTGGCACTAAAGGGTGCTTAGCTTTGTATTTAGCAAAAAAAATGAAAAAAAAATGACGTAGGGTTCCCCCTAGTTTTGTAGCCAGCTAGGGTAAAGCAGACGGCTGCAGCCTGCAGACCACAGCTGGCAACCTCACCTTGGCTGGTAATCCAAAACTGAGGGCACCCCACGCTGTTATTTTAAATTAAATAAATAATTAAAAAAAAAAACACGTAGGGGTCCCCCAAAATTGGATCACCAGCCAAGGTAAAGCAGACAGCTGGGGCCTGATATTCTCAGACTAGGGAGGTCCATGGTTATTGGAATCTTCCCAGCCTAAAAATAGCAGGCCGCAGCCGCCCCAGAAGTGGCGCATCCATTAGATGCGCCAATCCTGGTGCTTCGCCCCAGCTCATCCCGCGCCCTGGTGCGGTGGCAAATGGAGTAATATATGGGGTTAATACCAGATGTGTAAGTCACCTGGCATCAAGCCCTGGGGTTGGTGAGGTCAGGCGTCTATCAGATACCCGACATCACCAACCCAGTCAGTAATAAAAAAAAATAGACGACAAACACATTTTTATTTGAAAAAACACTCCCCAAAACATTCCCTCTTTAACCAATTTATTAGAATGAAAAACAAATCCAGGTCTGGTGTAATCCAAGGGGTTGCCATGACGATCCACACTGTCCCAGTCAATGAAGAGCAGGATGTTCCCCATTGGCTGGGAGAGCAATGCAGTGACCTGAGCTAACATCAATGGGTCAGCCCAGGTCACTGCAGGGGGGTGACAAGTGCTGCTGTCAGCGAGGTACATTACCTGCGCTGATCTCCAGCACACTGACAGCCCCTGTCACTGAGGTCAATGACCGGCGCCTTCACAGCAAGTATCGCGAGAGGTCCGTGACGTCACCGCTAGTCAGTCTCGGGTCGGAAGCGAGAGGTGATGTGACAAGCGGCGGCCATGGAGGACAGTGACAGCGCTGAGGTCGGGATGGCGGGACTTCATCACCGCAGGTAAGCCGAGCGGGGGGGGGGGGATGTGTGTGTGTGTGTGTGTGTGTGTGTGTGTGTGTGTGTGTGTGTATGTATGTGTACATGCCGCAGGCAGGAGGGGGCGGAGTGAGCTTGAGCTGAGCGGGGAAGTGTGGGCTTCCTGCACGTAA
Source organism: Anomaloglossus baeobatrachus (assembly GCF_048569485.1). Lineage (NCBI taxonomy): Eukaryota > Metazoa > Chordata > Amphibia > Anura > Aromobatidae > Anomaloglossus > Anomaloglossus baeobatrachus. The sequence continues at coordinate 12,184,941 of NC_134353.1, forward strand.
CTAAGATAAACATCGGGTTACTAACCAAAGCGCTTTGCTTGGATACCCGATGTTTATCTTGGTTACCAGCTTGTGGCAGGCTGCCAGCGATGGCTCCTGCACACTGTAGCTGTAAAAAGCCCTGCTTTTTGCTGCTAGAACCGTTCTCGAACATATCTAGAACTATCGAGCTTTTAGCAAAAAGCTCGAGTTCTAGTTCGATCTCGAACAGCCCAAAAATCACTCGAGCCTAGAACTGGAGAACCACGAACCGCGAACCGCGCTCAACTCTATTAATAACACAAAAGCCATTTTCAGAGCTGCCTGCAGCATATGTCAGTGTAGCGTATGGAGAAAAGTAAAAATTAGAAGCTTAAACTGAGGCGCTGCGGAGCAATACAAACAGGGCTTTTATTCTAAATTACTGTACATAAAAATATATGAAAAAGGATTAAAGGTACTCAACGCATTTCTGGGACTCACAATGCAAAGGTCTCCTTCCTCAGGTGTAAACACAGGGGGCTGGCACATATATATGTGTCACCCAGGGAATGGGGCACTCGGTCCCGGGCAGTGTATCACCAGGGAATGTCACTTTGGTGGCCGTTGCCCGGTCTCGTGCCCTGGGGGCTTTTTGAAAAGGGAATATTTACAGGGAGAATTGTAGTCATTGCTGTGACGCCACCTGTGGGCTGCGGTTAGGATGATGGAACCTCTTGGTTGGCTGTCCCTAGGACTAGTGGCAATGGCAGCTGTGGTGGTAGGCCCTCCACAGGTAGGGTTGAGCTCAGGGAGCTGTATGGTGGAAGCGCCGGAATAAGGGAGGCCACACCGGGGTTGTAATTAAAAGTCTCTACTCACTCTTGGACCCTAGGATGGCTGGTTCAGGTCCTTGTGTTTCCAGTGCCAGCTTGATGACTCGGTTGCTCTGTCCCCGGCACCCTCAGTGTGTTTTGGGTCCCCGTAGCTTGAAGCAGTTTGGGGGCCCGACTGTCCCTTATTGTGACAGTCTCCTCATCTGTATGGCAGGCAGTGTGGACCCTGTAGGGCTGGTCTGTGTCCCGAATCCTGATCCTTGCATTACTGCTGGTGCCCCCAGATCTGTGGATCAGTGCGGTCCGTGAAGGTCCCCTCACTGTGCAGGTATTTGGCAGGCCATCTGAAACTGTCGCCTGACCTAGGGCCCTGTGCCCCGTTGGTGCTCTAGTCCCAGCTGTACTCGGGTGTACCTGCTGCCCTGACGACCACTCTCCTGTGCCCCCAGGTCACCGTTACATGACCCAGCTCAAGGCATGTCTCTCTCCTTCACTGTCCACTACTGTTCTGTCTTGTCCATTCCTACCAAGCTGTCTAGTCCACTGCTCTGGCTCCGCCCTTTAGGTGGCCATCTCCCAGTGTCTGACTAGTCCATGCCCCCCGGTGTGTCATGGGAACTAGGATTTTAGTGTGTGTAGGTGTTACTGGCACTGGTGTTCCACATGTGGAATTAAATACTTAACAAAAATGTGTGCAACAACTGAAAATATGTCTTATATTCTGTGCAAAGCAGTAATCAAAGCAAAAGGTGGCTACTGTGAAGAACCTAGAATATAAAACATATTTTCAGTTTTTTCACCTTTTTTTTTTTTTAGTATTTCATTCCACATGTGTTAATTCATAGTTTTGATACCTTCAATGTGAATCTAAAATTTTCAGAGTCATGAAAATAAATAAAACTCTTTGAATGAGAAGGTGTGTCCAAACTTTTGGACTCTACTGTATATAATCAAATTTATTAAATCAATAAATTACAACCCATGAAAAAAGAATTAAAATAAAAAAATATAAAAAAAAAAAGTAAAATGTAAATAAACTGAATGAAGTGAGACAAATTAGCTAATATTTTCAACACATACATTAAGACCCTCAGGAATTAGGGTTCCTATCTTAAAAATACAAACATATTCCCTTCTGATAAGTCTACCATACCTGTCATTAGTATCATCAGAAATTTGTTCTATAATAATGAGTTTTAAATCATCTGTGTTCTTTTGGTGTTCCAAGGGAAAATGCTTTGACAGATTGTGGGTTAATATACCATGACGGATATTATCGCAATGTTTATTCATCCTACAATGCACTGGTTGTGTTGTGCGACCCACATACTTGAGTCCACATTTGCACTCCAGTAGGTAGATAACGTAGGATGACAGGCAATTTAATGACTTATGGATTTGAATACAGTGCCTGTAGTTTTTGAAGTGAAAGTGTCAGCACCATGTGTAATCAGCCCACAACACAAACACTTCCTATTACCACATCCAAGGGTACCCAGGGATTTAATATAGGTAGATGGACCCTCATTAGTTCAAGTATGACCAAGAAGGGTCTGTCTGGAGCTAGGAGCCACCAAACATTTAAGATTATGCTTTTTTCAAAAAATGATTAACGGATTATTGGACAAATTTGAACCAAGAACAGGATCATTTTTTAACAAAAAACAATATTTTTTAATAAGTTTTTTAACATTCAGATAGGAATTACTAAATGTGGTCACTAGACTACAATTAAATCGATAAATATTTGAAGAATTCACATTTTGATTAGCCCTGATTTTATCTAGACCATCTTGTTGGCTGAGAGATTTAGTTTTTATAAGGCATCTTTCTGGAGTTTGTTAGGATATCCTTTATTCAAAATCTCTTCTTCAAAATTTGATATTCTTGATAAAAATCCATATCATGCGTACAATTTTTACGGACCCTCCAGTATTGTCCGTAAGGTATGTTACGATTCCAAACAGGAAGATAGCTGCTCTGAAAATCAAAGAAACTATTAACGTCCACCTTCTTAAAAAAAGTGGAAGTAATAATCCCCCCTTACTATCCTTTGATATTAAGAGATCAATAAATTGGATACTGGTAGCCGAAATGATGGAAGTAAATTCGAGTCCCCAAGAGTTGTGATTGAGCTCATTGACAAAATCATCAGTTTTGATCTAGAGAACCACACCAAACAAAAATAAATCATCAATATATCTCCAATAAAATAAAATGCGCCCCATTGACAGAGAGGACTGGGCGATGAAGATGGACTCAAAACGTCCTATAAAAAGGTTGGCATAACTGGGTGTGAATCACATCCCCATCGCACAGCCCCTCAACTGTTGATGCGACGCACCCTGAAATGTAAAATAATTGTGATATAAAGTAAAAGAAATACTATCCAAAGTAAACAATTTCTGACCTTCTGGAAGACTGATGTCAGTTTAAAGGTAGTATTCTACTGCTTGAAGTCCTAACTGATGAGGTAAATTTGAGTATAATGAGTTAACATCAAGGGTAAAGCATATATAATCACCATCCAGGGGAGCCCTCTGTAAAGCATCTATCAGATGGGAGGAGTCTCTTAGATGGGAATTCAATTTGAATACATATTTCTGCAATAATAAATCCACATAATGTGATAGATTAGATATAATGGATTTGACACCGGCAATAATAGGGCGTCCAGGGGTGTGTGATACTCTAGTGGACCTTATGCAAAAGATAAAAATATGGCGTGAAAAATCTTTTCATATCTAGAAAACACTTTTCTTTTTTGTTAAGAAGGTGGTTATCTATAGCCGATCTGACAATTGTTTATATAGAAGAAAATATTATATGGAGGGATACTCCTTTTGGAGGCGATAATAATTGGTGTCTCTCAAAATCCTAGTTCCCTCCTGAATATACCACTCCTTATTGATAATGACCACCCCCCACCCTTCTCAGCACTTCTCAGAACGATATCAGAATTATTTCTTAACGACTCAATGGCAGATCTCTCCTTGAAAGTGAGATTATCTTGTTTAAAAGTGTGGAAATTCCCTTAATCCTTTTCATACTAATTGTTGGAATGTCTTGAGGTGGCCACCTTTTATGTAGTGTGGTATAAAATTGGGATTTATAATTGTTAGGTCCGGGTGGTGGAAACACTGGACCGTACACCGGATTTCCCTGGTGAGACAGCCAGGCAGGACACCCCGCCAGAGGGCCTTGATGCACGGCAGCCGAAGCACTCCTGGTAGCAGGACAGTCCGAATAGGAAGCTGGGAAGTAGATGTCCCTGGGAACACAGAGTTCTAGACGGTAGTCCGGGTGACGAGGCTCAGGGTCCGAGGCCGGGTTGTAAGGTCAGGCGGAATCCGGAACCAGCTGTGTGAGATGGCAGGTCACCAAACGGAGCCAGGGACTGGAGACTGACGTAACTGAAGAGGTGGTGGAACATCAGCCGACAGTCACCGACAGGGGTACTGGAGTAGACGTGGTCAGGACTGGCAGCCGTAGCAGGACAGGCTCTGCGAGATAGACAGGGGTTAATACTAGACAAAGCAATAGGGGGACCTGAACTCCTAGCTTACTAAACATGTAGAACAGGCCCCGCCCACCAGGAAGGAGAATTCTCTTATACCCTGTACCTGCCTATGCAATATCCTGTTACAGGATGCTGGCCCTTTAAAAGAGGGTCAATGACCACACGTGCGCCCTAATGCGCATGTGCGAGGCCCGTGTACCAGAAGCCAGAGCAGGAAGCGGTGCAGCAGAAGCAGGAGTGCCCGGCAGTGTGTCCTGCGTCGCAAAGGGGCGCCGGGAGCGGAGAGCATGACATATGGAGGGCTCAGGCGAGGGAGAAGAAGCAGGAACCGGAGCGGTGAGCAGGGGGCGCCGTTGGGGACCGGAGAGCGGGGCACGGGAACCGGGGAGCGGGCCATGAGGAGTGGAGAGCGTGACAGTACCCCCTCCCCCACACACCCCTCCCCCCAACCGGGACAGGAAGGCACGTATCAGAGGAGTGCCAACATTCTCCCGGGGCTCCCAGGACCTATCCTCGGGGCCATAACCCACCCAGTCCACCAGGAAGAATTGTCGACCTCGCACGGTCTTCATGGCCACGATATCCCTTACCGCATAGATGTCATCGTCAGCGATGGGAGGAGGAGCAGTACTGGCACCAGCGGAGAAGGGACCAAAGACAACCGGCTTGAGCAAGGAGACATGGAAGGAGTTGGGTATCCGCATCGTGGCCTGGAGCTGCAGCTTGTAGGAGACTTCATTGATCTTGCTGATAACTTTAAACGGCCCGATGTAACGAGGACCCCACTTGTATGATGGTAGCTTCAATCGGAAATATTTGGAGGCAAGCCAGACCAGATCACCTGGAGAGAAAACTGGAGGATCCAGGCGCCTCTTGTCCGCGTGTTTCTTCATCTGCAGGGAAGCGCGCTCAAGGGAAGTCTTGACAGAGTTCCATATAGCTGAGAAGTCCTGGACTAGACCATCAGCAGCAGGGACATCTGAAGCCAAGGATACTGGTAACGGAACGGAAGGCTGAAGTCCGTAAACGACATGGAAGGTAGAGCTGGAGGTGGACTCGCTGATGTGATGGTTATGGGAGAATTCAACCCAAGGAAGGAGCGTGGACCAATCGTCATGATGGATGTTGACGTAGTGGCGCAGGAAGGAGGTCAGGATCTGATTGACTCGTTCCACTTGACCATTCGACTGAGGGTGGTAGGCCGAATAAAAGTCCAGAGATACTCCCAGATGTTTGCAGAGGGCCCTCCAGAAGCGCGAGGTAAACTGAGTTCCTCTGTCGGACACAATGTGTGCGGGAAAGCCATGCAATCGGAATATGTGTTGTATGAAGGCGTCAGCGAGCTCCTGGGCAGAGGGCAGCCCGCCCATGGGAACGAAGTGAGCCATCTTTGAGAAATGGTCCACCACAACCCATATGACCGTGTGTCCGGAGGACAAGGGCAAGTCCGTAATAAAGTCCATTGCAATGTGTTGCCACGGAACGGAGGGAATTGGCAGAGGCAGAAGACGACCGTATGGCAGGTGCTTGGGCGTCTTGTTCCGGGCACAGGATGGGCAGGCTGAGATGAAGGATGCGACATCTTTGCGGAGGGACGGCCACCACTAGTGATGGACAATCGTACTCCATGTCTTCTTCTGACCAGCATGGCCGGCGATTTTTGAGGCATGACCCCAGTGTAAGACTCTTTGTTTGTCGGTATCCGAGACATAGGTCTTCCCAAAGGAATCTGAGCTAGAGTGACAGGAGCCACCGGAATAACTTTACTGGGACAGATGATGGGCTGGAACATCTCCTCCTCCTGCTCCACGGGCACAAAGGACCTGGACAAGGCATTTGCCCGCACGTTCTAATCTGCGGGCCGAAAATGGAGTTGGAAATCGAACCGGGCAAAAAACAAGGACCAGCGGGCTTGTCGCGGGTTCAGTCTTTGGGCTGACCATAGGTACTCGTGGTTCTTGTGGTCCGTGTAGCTGATCACGGGGTATACCGCTCCCTCCAGGAGGTAGCGCCATTCCTCCAAGGCCAGCTTGATAGCCAGTAGCTCTCGATCACCGATGGTGTAGTTGCGTTCGGGTGCCGAGAAGATCTTGGAGAAGAATCCGCAAGTGACCAACTTCCCGGTGGAGGATTTCTGCATTAGCACTGCCCCGGCCCCTGAGGAGGAGGCATCCACCTCCAAGGTTAACTGTCGGTTCAATTCAGTACGATGGAGAACCGGGGAAGAGGCAAACGCCCGTTTCAGAGAGCAGAACGCGGCGTTGGCCGCAGGTGGCCAGTACTTAGGGTTAGCCCCCTTCTTGGTCAAGGCAGAGAGGGGTGCAGTCAGGGCAGAGAAGTGCGGGATGAATTGACGGTAATAGTTAGCAAAGCCGAGGAAGCGTTGGATAGCCTTCAGTCCGGAAGGAGGGGGCCAGTTGAGGATGGAAGAGACTTTCTCTGGGTCCATCTGCAGGCCAGTGTCAGAGATTACATAACCCAGGAAGGGAAGAGACGACTGTTCAAACACGCACTTCTCGTACTTGGCGTACAGACAATTTTCTCTAAGCCTTTGTAGTACCAGCTGCACGTTCTCTCTGTGGGTCTGTAGGTCCGGAGAGAAGACAAGGATGTCGTCCAGATACACGACAACACAGACATAGAGGAGGTCTCTGAACACGTCGTTCACTAGTTCTTGGAAGACTGCCGGAGCATTACACAGACCAAAGGGCATTACACAATATTCGTAGTGCCCATCTTGAGTGTTGAATGTGGTCTTCCATTCGTCTCCATAGCGAATGCGAACCAGGTTATAGGCACCACGGAGATCCAACTTGGTGAATACACAAGCTCCTCGGAGCCGATCGAATAGTTTGGGGATGAGCGGCAGAGGGTATTTATTTTTCACGGTAATCTGGTTTAATCCCCAGTAGTGAATGCAGGGGCGCAGGTCACCTTCTTTCTTCTTGACGAAGAAGAAGCCTGCTCCGTCAGGGGACGATGATCTCCGAATGAACTCCTTTGCCAGGCTCTCGGTGATATAGGCAGACATGGCCCGTGTTTCAGCAGGGGACAAGGGGTATATCCTTCCTCTAGGAGGTGTAGTTCCCCGCAGTAGGTCGATGGCACAGTCGTAAGGACGATGAGGCGGCAGTACCTCTGACTCCTTTTTATCAAAAACGTCCACGAAGGACCAGTAGGCAGAAGGCAGTCCTGGTAGAGACTCTGGAACCGGAGGTCGTCGGATGGGCTGTATGGATTTCAGGCATCTCTCGTGACTAGAGTTGAGCGCGGTTCATGGTTCGTGGTTCTCCAGTTCGCGGTTCGAGTGATTTTGGGGGGCTCTTCTAGATCGAACTAGAACTCGAGCTTTTTGCTAAAGCTCGATAGTTCTAGTTAAGTTCGAGAACGGTTCTAGCGGCAAAAAGCCAAGCTAATTACTAGCTGGCTTTTCGCTGTAATACTGTAAGTTACTCTGTGACTCACACTATTATGAAATTTCAGCGTATATTCTGCGGGAACGGCGCGTTCAGATCACTGCTGCTGGGATAATGGTGATCGCCATTTTTTTTTTTTCCTTGTCTTCCTTCCCTAAGCGCGCACGTGTAGTGGGGCGGGCCAGCATGTCAGCCAATCCCAGACACACACACAGTTTAAGTGGCCTTTTAGCCAGAAAAGCAACGGCATGTGTGATAGGATGTCCATGTCACATGTCCCTGCATTATAAAAACGTGTATCTGCCCGTCAGGACACCATTATCTGCCTTCTGCGTCTGGGTGTCAGTCACCGCTGGCATAGCTCCTGTCTCCGATACTGCTGTGTAAGCTCTGCACACAACAGAATAGGTAAAGAAGTTTCTTTTAGCCCTACACTAATAACAGCAGGCTCAGAGCCATAGGTGACAGTCAGGTCCGTGGAAACAGATTTTAACAGCTACAGATAAGAGCGTCTGTGTAGCTAAGCTCAGGAACTTCCTCGCTGCATTTCCCCATTAGGAGGGATAGAAAGTGAGGCTTCCTTTCCTCTACACTGACCCACAACCCTGCCACTGTACCCTCCTGCCCTTTGCACACTCAAGCTCATTGTTACTAAGCCATTATACTAGCAAACACTGAGGAAACTTAGTGGCATCCTAAAAGTGGCTGTTGGACTTCATTATTGTCCCACTGGTGCAAAGATATTTGCAGCACCTCTGCATTGCACACTCAAACTCATTTTTACTAAGCTATTATACTAGCAAACACTGAGGAAACTTAGTTGCATCCTAAAAGTGGCTGTGGGCTTCATTATTGTCCCACTAGTGCAAATCTATTTGCAGCACCTCTGCATTGCACACGCCAGCTCATTGTTTGTAAGCCATTATACTAGCAAACACTGAGGAAACTTAGTGGCATACAAAAAGTGGCTGTTGGACTTCCATTAGTGTCCCACTGGTGCCAAGCTATTTCTAACACCTCTGCATGACACCCTCATGCACATTTTGCTACACTATTTTTATAGCAAACTCAGGGAATTCCTTGCTGCATTTCATCATTAGGAGGGATAGAAAGTGAGGCTTCCTTTACTGTCCTGGTACCCACAGAACACGGCCACTGTACCCACCTGCCCACTTTTGCCACGCTATTTAATTTGCCCAAAGAGCTGACACTTTCCCTGCTATCCTAAAAGTGTCTGGAATACTAAGTTAGTGTTCCTTTGCTGCCAAGCAAGGTACAACACATGTGCATTCTACACTCCTTTCCATTTGTGGAACGCAATAATTAACTGCAGGTAGTCCAGCCAATCTGTTACGAAGGTGCAGGCGTGGATATAATGTAGCCTGCATCCAATGTTGGTTCTCTCGATGTCTGACAGCTCAACAATACCATCTGTTTCCACTTCCAAAACAAGTGATGACCTGCCAATCACACTCCCTGTTGCGTGTAAAGGGGTGGAAGTTCAGTGTGAAAAACCAAGTGAGACTGCTGTCCCCACAGTCACAGAGGATGAAGAGCATGCAGATGCACATGATGGGGCAGGCGGTGCTTGCACAGGCATGCTAGGCCGCATTGTAGCACAGTAAAATTCCCTTTGCGACTTATGCTTCATTTTAAGTCTTGTATTTGGTGGGATCCACAGTATGCAGCAAAACCAGGCAACAGGAAAAGGACTCTAGGCAGTTGGGTTGATAAATGATTGTTTAACTTTCCCAAAACAAACAATAAGAACCATGCATTAAATTGAAATAATTTAACAATCTATTCAGTTGCCTACTAACTGCTAATCCCTCTGCGTAGCAGCAGTAATTGTGTGTGTGTGTGTGTGTGTGTGTGCGAAGACAACTTACTAGTGGCGCATCACAAGAGATTCCCAGTTATCTACCTAAACATAGACAAAACACATCACCCACCCTGAATACCCTTGTTAGCTGAAGCCTCACAGATAAGGCTGATGATAACAGTGTGAATGCAAACCACACAGCTCTGCAACACAGTCATGGAAATCTTGAAAAGCAACATTCAAAGCAAACATGTGTCGCTGTCCTGCTATGATTTAAAATGTACGTGACAATTTGACAGTGCAGAGGCAGCAAGTGTGATTGTCTATATAGTCGTACTACCCAGAACAGATATGTGTTTTCATAATAAAACAAAGTGTTGCGTGCACACATTACTGTCTGGGCACAGCCTACCGTACCCAGGTACTGTGATGTTCATTTGCCATAAATACAGACTTTACGCCCCTATCATGGTTAACAGTATAGACAGCACCGGAAGAATGTTGGTCTGTGGCACAGGATGCTGCTCACTGGCGTTACGGTACTCCTCACCAAACTCCAAAATGACTCCCCTCACAATTGAACGAAGTGTTTCCTCAGTTGCTCCTTCCTGTGTGCCGATTTACCCCAGCCGCAGCCTAACTCCAGTGTTTCGCCAACTGAGTATGCTCTGCCTGACTGTGTCATTCCTGAGGCAAAGTCTTAATTTTGGGCTACAGCGCATGCTCGTTTGGACTGTGCCTGTGTCATTCTGCGACCTGCGGCTCAACACACTTACACAGGGCCCTGGTGCTTGACTCACTCTCGGGAGGCCACTACAACTAACTGCACCCAACATCAGCCCCAGGTGTCCCCTTACACTGCTGTGGCGGTCCCCACTGACCACAATGCCGAGAGTGGCGTCACGAAAATACATATAAAGAAGCAACCTAAGTGTGACCAGACTCTTCCTCCACGTGGAGTCCCTGAAGGTAATGCCCCAACACAACACCTGTGGGGCTTCACACTGACTGAGAAAAGCCTCTTTGCACAGGTACTTGCACTCTGTGACTGGTCTAAGTCCTGTGTTGTGCCTAGACAGCATGCTGAAGCGGATAGTCTTTTTTTCAGAAACTGTATTTCATGCTACTGAGCATGCTTAGGCACTTACTGCATCAGAGACTAGGTCGGGTAATGAACTCTTTGGCCCTGTCCCTGATGTGGGGGGCAAATATAGACCACAGGGCATCAGGTGTCCTGACAATTTGGCCAGGCTACTCCCAACAGGCTTGCAGAGGGCCGCCCCTATGACTTGTCACCTCATTGTTGTTGGTCAGACGATGACTGTTGAGGTGTTTGGGTCATGGCAGCCATGAGGTCATCATTCAAGTGGCGGTTCAAAATAGGACGCTAGTTATGCCACTCATGACGTGTACCACTCTGCTTTTGTCTCCAGGAGGTGCATTGTGGTCCACCCTGGTTTGGGGCGGACCCAGGTTATAAAACGGGCTGGAGCCAACAAGGAGGTGCGCAGTCTTCTATTATGCTCTGAAAGAGCACACCTCCATGTGTTGAACCCATTGCGGCTTTAGGCCAGAGGTAGGCAGGGATAGGGCGTCGATGCAGGAAGCCACCACCACAGTTGGTAACGCCGAACGGTTGAGACCAGCTTCTGTCCTACAAGTCCTGCTTGTGCAGCCCAGTGGCATTAACAGGCCTGCTGCTGCTGATGCGCCTGCTGTCCACAGGCGTGGCCCCAATGCACACGGTCAGCGTACTGAATGGTCCCTGTGATGTTAACAGGGAGTTCCTGGGCTGGGTGGGCGTGTGGACCCTGTGACGCTAACAGGGCTCCCAGTCTCCAGATCCGAGTGGCGTCTAACTCGGTTCAGGCTAGTATTAGTTTCATAGCCACTCAGCTCTGTATCCTCCACCTAACCTTCCAGTTGCCAACCTCTCCTTTTCCATCTGGGAGCACGGTGGACACCGAATGGCGATTGGGATATCTACCTTTCTCTTTCTTTTCTTCTTAATATTTTTTATATAGTGGTAACATAGTATATACCACCTTATCTAAATCTGCCAGTCCCACCATAACAGATGTTGTTTCTTCAGCAAATGTTACTGTTGCTTAACCACCAAACCCACGGACAAAAACTTTTTTACCCTTTCCAACACACCTGTTCCCCTTTCCACCAGCATTTGTCCTTTTTCAACTCAGTTTGTATATGACCAAAAATGCAACTCTGCAGAGACACCGTACTCAACTCCGTCTCAGCACAGCAGCCAGCCCTCGGTCCCTCAGATATGGACAACTAAGACCATTTCCTCCTATCGATGAAAAAACGTTGAGATTCACTCTGTGCACCACTGGTGTTTAGTGGAAAAGCAGATGTGAGATTGCGTAACACCTTCTGCAGATACTCCTGCATACGTGCGTACCTTTCTATGGCAGGAGTTATTTCGCAAAATTTTGTGTTGTACCGGGGATCTAACAGTGTGGCAACCCAGTAGTCAGCATGACTTGGAATTCGTACAATCGGATGGTCATGTTGTAGGTAGTGCAGCAAGAAGGCGCTCATGTGTCTTGAGCATCCAGGAGGACCAAGTCCTTGGTGTGTTGATGGCGGAGAGGTGAGAATCATGCCTCCTTCCTCTGCCCTCTCCCCACAACCTCACACAACCGAAATGTGAGCAAGCTCTCACTAATCTGCTGAGTGTTCCATGCCCATCGCCAGTTCGTCCTCCATTTCTTCCTGGGCTCCTGCACCTTCCTCAACTGTTTTGCTGATACTTGATAATCCCTCTCCCCCACCGTACCATGACTGTCGCCAAGGTGCCGCTGACCGTCTGGACCTTGTAGATCTTGTTATCCCTTCCGCATATGACTCCTTCCAGTACTTCCTCCCTTCCTCTTGGACCAACACCTGACTCCGAATAATTCTTACAGTGTGCTCCATCATGTAGATGACCAAAATTGTCACGCTGAGAATGGCATCGCCAGTGCTAAACATCTTCGTCGACATTTGTAAACTGTGTAGAAGGGTGCAGAGGTCCTTGATCTGACATCACTCCAGCAGCATGATCTGCACCACCTCTGGATCAAGTTAGCCCAGGGTGTACATCATAACCTATTTCAGCAGGGCTCTGCGGTGCTGCCACAGACGCTGCCACATGTGCAGATTCAAATTCCTGCGTGTCGGAACATCGCACTTCAGGCGTTTAACCGCCAGACCTTAAGACTTCAGGAGCGATGAAAGTTGTTGAGCTGCTGGGTGCAAACGATGGAAGTGAGCACATAGCAGCGTGTCCGCTGCACAAGGCCATGTAGGCCGGGATGTTGTTTTAAAAATTGCTGGAGAATCAGATTCAACACGTGAGCCATACAAGGCACGTGTGTCACATGGGCCTGACGAAGGCACGCTGCCATGTTTGCATCATTGCCGCACACAGCTGTTAAGTCACCACCGTAGTCCGCTACCTCAATTTGTACTCCTGAAGCAAGGTGACAACGTGTTCCTTTCGTGCATAGTGCTGATGATGGGAGAGGAGTCTACGCCAGCGGCGCAGGTGGACGCAGGTTATGGTCACCCACTGGGCTGCGTTACCTTGACAGATGCAGAACCAATGGCTGAATGTAGGTGGTGGGTATCTCACAGATGAAGTACCATCATTCAGCTACAACCAATGGGAAGACACCACACCCTTTTTTAGGCCCCTCCTGTCTGCAGACCACTGCCAGACATAGCTATGGACCTCTGGTTACTGTTACCCCCAGTTCAGTTTTATGATTTTGTGTGCTTGTTACCTGACTACTTTTCCTGCTTGCTGTTTATGTACCTCGATGGCCGATTCGCATTTCACCTCTGCTTGTTTTCTGATTAAGTCCTGTTCCTCCCATTCTGTTCCTCTTCCTCAATTAATGTTTTGACCCTGCATGACTTCTATTCTCTGGAACTGCAGCCTTCCACAGGTATTGATCAACTTGGGCCCTGTGTCATTCAAAAGCTCTGTATAGGGGTTAAAGGGTTTCAGGGTTCTGGGGCTCCAGCTTGGTGAGTGGCTTCCCTCTAGCCTATCCTTTACAGCCCGTCTGAGTGTGTTGACCCAGGCAGGCATTACACCGTGCCCTCTGCAGAAGGCCATGTAGGCCGGGATAGTGTTTTAAAAATTGCTGGACAACCAGGTTCAACACGTGAGCCATACAAGGCACGTGTGTCATATTGCCCTGAAGAAGGGCCGCAGACTAGTTTGCATGATTGTCACACCCGGCATTCCCTGGCTGCTGTTTGAGTGGAGACAACCATTGATGAAACTCGGTCTCACTCTACAGAGCTAACCGTACACAACTACTCAGCGGTGTCTCACATTTCCCCTACATTTCAAAGTAAACATTTGACCGCCTGATGGCCTTGAGCTCTGCTGCCAGCATAGTAAGGAGGTGTGTGAGATTCCTTGGGCGCAGTTACAAGAAAGGGTGGCCTGACCACACAGGGTTTGGGCTGAGGTGCAGGACCAACACGAGGTTGATGAGGCAGAAGCAGTGGAGGAACTTGTACATACAGAGGAAGGATTGACACACAACTCGTGGGGACGGAAAGGCTTGTACAGCAGACCCTTCTCCACCTCTCACCATAGTGACCCAGTGCCCAGTCAGCAACATGTAACTCCCCTGTCCATGCTTACTGGTCCAAGTATCTGTGGTGAAATGCACCCTGTCACACACAGAGTTTCTCAAGGAATCGGTGAGGTTGTGTGCGACCTGCTGTGGTAGCGCGGGCACCCCTTTCTTGGAGAAGGAGTGGCGAATGGCCAACGGCTCTTGGGGCACTGCAATGGGCATAAGGTCTCGAAAATCCTCGGTGACAAAAGGGTGTAAAGGCAGCCTTTCTGTAGCCAACTAGTTTGAGATGCTGAAACTAAACCTCTTAGGCATGTCATGCACTTCGAAAATCATGTAAAAAACAGCGAGGGGACTCCAACCACAGTCTCCCTCGTTGCCACTAATTGGGCCACACACACCCCACTTGACTGGCATCAGTTGCCCCCCCTTTTCAAAATGAAAAGATGCTTTGCATGAAGCACTCTCAAAAATACGCCTGCCTTTTGCCTACCCTGGATGACCCAGGGGAAGAAAAGTCCTCTGAGAGGCATGACTTGTTCATCTTGGTGAACGTTAGTCTGTCCACATTGTCAGTGGACAGATGCGTGTGTTTATCTGCCAGCAGACCCCCAGCAGCACTGAGGACACGTTCCGAGAAAACGCTGGCTGCAGTATACAAAAAGATCCCCAAGACATACGTGGCGAGCTCAGGCAATTTATCCAGATTGGAAGCCTAAAATGAGCAAGGCTCAAGTTGCACAGTAATGGCATCGATGTTCCCTTGCATATACTCATATATCTGTGTCTCCTCCTCTTTTTCATCGTAACGCTGTTTTGTTTTCGCATGAGAATTTGTCCTTGTCACTTTCCAATGTGTTTGTGTTGTCTTGTGAGTTGTTTGTCACCTTTTGGACACCTTTGAGGGTGTTTTCTAGGTGTTTTTATGTGTTTGTGATTGCCTCCCATTGCTTCCTATGCGGTTCGAGCGGTTCGCCGAACCGGTTCACCGAACCGAACTCTAACGAGACCTCCGTTCAGTGAACCAAACTCGAGCCGAACCACGGCCAGTTCGCTCATCTCTACTCGTGACACGAGGGGCCCCATCGGGTAATTTCACCTGTACACCAGCTGACCGACGGTTCGTGTGTCCATAACCATGGCAGTCCCAGCAGGATCTGATGAGACATGCGCGGGAGGACGTAGAAGGTGATTTTCTCGGTGTGCAGGGCACCGATCCGTAATTCCACAGGCTTGGTGATCAACGAGACGGTGTCAGAGAGGGGTCTCCCATCTACAGAGGCAATCACCAGGGTTTTTTCTAGTGGGATAACAGGCATCTGGTACTTGTCCACCGTAGCCTGCTGGATGAAGTTTGCCTGCTGCTCCGGAATCGAGATACACCTCTGCCGTGAACCGGGTCTCTTCCGTAGTCACTTGAACAGTCCATGTAATGGAGTCTGAGAGAGTCCCAGTACCTAGGGTGGCCTCTCCTACCAAGCCTAGGCTTTGGAGTTTCCCGGCTTCTCGGGACAGGAGCGTAGCAGGTGTGTGCCATCTCTGCAGTAGAAGCAGAGACCCTTTGCTAGTCGTTCTGCTCGGCGTTGCTCGGACTGCCTCAGGCAGTCGATCTGCATGGGCTCGTGGGCAGAAACGCCAGATGACGCCGACTGGGGAACGGTGGACTTCAGCGGAGGGGAGGAGTGCCGTATCGGACGCCTCTCGCGGGACACCTCTTTGGATCGTTCCTGAAAACGAAGATCCACTCGGGTCGCTAGAGCGATCAGGGCATCCAGGGTGGAAGGAACGTCACGGCCAGCCAGCTCATCCTTAATACGACCCGAGAGTCTTTCCCAGTAGGCGGCGGTTAGGGCCTCATTGTTCCACCCTAATTCTGAGGCCAAGGTGCGGAAGCGGATGGCATACTGGCCCACCGTCAAAGTCCCCTGACGTAGCCTGAGGAGCGATGAGGCGGAGGCGCGTCCGGGTTCGTCAAAGGTAGTACGAAAAGCCTGCAGAAATTCCTGGATGTTGGTGGTTACCGGGTCCTCCTTCTCCCACAAGGGGTTCATCCAGGCCAGTGCCTCTCCCTCTACAGTCATAGCCAAAAGTTTTGGAAATGACACAAATATTAATTTTTACAAAGTCTACTTCTTCAGTTTTTCTAATGGCAATTTGCATATACTCCAGAATGTCATAAAGAGTGATCAGCTTAACAGCAATTACTTGCAAAGTCAATATTGGCTAAGAAAATGAACTTTAACCCCCAAAACACATTTCAACATCATTGCATTCCTGCCTTAAAAGGAGCAGCTAACATTGTTTTAGTGATTGTTCCATTAACACAGGTGTGGGTGTTGATGAGGACAGGGCTGGCGATCAATCAGTCATTATTAAGTAAGAATGACACCACTGGACACTTTAAAAGGAGGCTGGTGCTTGGTATCATTGTTTCTCTTCAGTTAACCATGGTTATCTCTAAAGAAACACGTGCAACCATCATTGCTCTGCACAAAAATGGCCTAACAGGGAAGAGTATTGCAGCTACAAAGATTGCACCTCAGTCAACAATCTATCGCATCATCAAGAACTTCAAGGAGAGAGCTTCCATTGTTGCTAAAAAGGCTCCAGGGCGCCCAAGAAGGACCAGCAAACGCCAGGACCGTATCTTAAAACTGTTTCAGCTGCGGGATGGGACTACCAGCAGTGGCGAGCTAGCTCAGCAATGGCAGCAGGCTGGTGTGAGTGCTTCTGCACGCACTGTGATGCGGAGACTCTTTGCGCAAGGCCTGGTTTCAAGGAGGGCAGCAAAGAAGCCACTTCTCTCCAGAAAAAACATCAGGGACCAACTGATATTCTGCAAAAGGTACAGGGAGTGGACTGCTGAGGACTGGGGTAAAGTCATTTTCTCAGATGAATCCCCTTTTTGATTGTTTGGGACATCTGGAAAACAGCTTATTAGGAGAAGAGGTGAGCGCTACCACAAGTCTTGTCTCATGCCAACTGTTAAGCATCCTGAAACGATTCATGTGTGGGGTTGCTTCTCAGCTAAGGGAATCGGCTCACTCACAGTCTTTCCTTAAAAAAACAGCCATGAATAAAGAATGGTACCAGAATGTCCTCCAAGAGCAACTTCTCCCATCTGTCCAAGAGCAGTTTGGCGCCCAACAATGCCTTTTCCAGCATGATGGAGCACCTTGCCATAAAGCAAAGGTGATCACTAAATGGCTCATGGAACAAAACATAGAGATTTTGGGTCCATGGCCTGGAAACTCCCCAGATCTTAATACCATTGAGAACGTGTGGGCAATCATCAAGAGACGGTTGGACAACCAAAAACCAACAAATTCTGGCAAAATGCAAGCATTGCTTATGCAAGAATGGACAGCTATCAGTCAGGATTTGGTCCAGAAGTTGATTGAGAGCATGCCAGGGAGAATTGCAGAGGTCCTGAAGAAGAAGGGTCAACACTGCAAATATTGACTTGCTGCATTAACTCATTCTAACTGTCAATATAACCTTTTGTTACTCATAATATGATTGCAATTATATTTCTGTATGTGATGTAAACATCAGACAAACACAATTAAAAACCAGAGTGCAACAGATCATGTGAAAAGAAAATTTTTGTGTCATTCCCAAAACTTTTGGCCATGACTGTAGATGGGACATCACAAACGCCACCTTGGCTTGGTCAAAAAAAGGTGCAAAAAGGTGCGGCAGCAGCTTGAAGTGGAGGAAGCACTGATTTAAGAATCCCCTGCAGGTCTTGGGATCTCTGGCGTATCAGGGTGGTGAGGCCAAACGGAGTTTGGAGGTATCCGAGGAAGCTGCCACAGGAGCTGCGGACGTGGACTGAGTCGCCAAAGACGTGGCAGTCGCTTGCAGCATATTCAGGCGGGTGTCCACAGAGGTCATGAAGGCCAGCATACGGGATTGGGTCTCACGTTGTCGTCCGAGTTCCTGCTGCAATCCAGCCACCTGGGATGCTAGTGCTTCGGCGGGAACCATGGCTTGTTCTAGCTGTTAGGTCCGGGTGGTGGAAACAGTGGACCGTACACCGGATTCCCCTGGTGAGGCAGCCAGGCAGGACACCCCGCCAGAGGGCCTTGATGCACGGCAGCCGAAGCACTCCTGGTAGCAGGACAGTCTGCATAGAGAGCTGGAAAGTAGATGTCCCTGGGAACACAGAGTTCTAGACGGTAGTCCGGGTGACGAGACTCAGGGTCCGAGGCCGGGTTGTAAGGTCAGGTGGAATCCGGAACCAGCTGAGCGAGATGGCAGGTCACCAAAAGGAGCCAGGGACTGGAGACTGACGGAACTGAAGAGGTGGTGGAACATCAGCCTACAGTCACCGACAGGAGTACTGGAGTAGACGTGGTCAGGACTGGCTGGCGTGGCAGGACAGGCTCTGCGAGACAGACAGGGGTTAATACTAGACAAAGCAATAGGGGGACCTGAACTCCTAGTTTACTAAACACGTAGAACAGGCCCCGCCTACCAGGAAGTAGAATCCTCTTATACCCTGTACCTGCCTATGCAATATCCTGTTACAGGACGCTGGCCCTTTAAGAGAGGGTCAATGACCATGCGTGCGCCCTAATGTGTATGCGCGAGGCCCGTGTGCCAGAAGCCAGAGCAGGAAGCGGTGCAGCAGAAGCAGGAGTGCCCAGCAGTGTGTCCTGCGTCGCAGAGGGGCGCCAGGAGCGGGGAGCAGGACACATGGAGGGCGCAGGCGAGGGAGAAGAAGCAGGAACCGGAGCGGTGAGCAGGGGGCGCCGTCGGGGACCGGAGAGCGGGGCACGGGAACCGGGGAGCAGGCCACGGGGACTGGAGAGCGTGACAATAATGGACAGGGACATGTAACGGTTCCCCCTTGGTCGGACCTGTAGATGAAATAGAGGTTTGAGGATCCATTCCATCAGGTCCCCCCTCCTCAGTAAGATTTATTTTAGTGCTTTATTTTCCATAATCAGGAAATGTCTGTGTACAGTTATTTTTTTAATGTATTCATTCAAATTCATAAAAAGACCAAATATGTCCGTACGGGTATTGGGGCAAAAGGAAAGACCCTTCTTAAGAAGGGAGATCTCATCCTTTGTTAGGTCATGACTGGATATATTGAAAATACCTATATCATGTTCTTTTTCTGAGTCCTGAAGGATAGGGAGCAGTTTTCTTGAGAGCTTGTTCCCCCTTCCTCTACCACTGATGGGGTTTCCTTTTCTTTTTCTCCGACTGCCCGACTGGACTGGGAAAAAATTGGTTATCTTGTAAGATGACAGAATTGTGGAGGATTGAGTCGGTGGATCGGGATTTGGGAGTGTACCCTTCCCTAAAAAGAAATCCTGATTGCTAGATAGACTAATAGCCAATGGAGGGTGAGAAACAATACTGCTGGTGGTGAATTGGGGAGGGGATGGATTACAACTGGAGGTTGGAATGGAAGAATCAACTCTCTGGGATGAATGGATGGTCAGCAAGGATAAGATTAGAGGGTCGATCAAAACGTTCTATTCCATTTTGAGATATAATACCTGACTCAGGACAGACTGGAGGGCCAATACAAGGATCACCCTTCTTGAATTCTGTTACGATTTCTACACCATGTTCCAAATTATTATGCAAATGATATTTTTCTCGGATTTTCCTAAATGGTCAGTGCAAATGACAGTGTAATAAAAGTCATCACACGTTAGAGTATACGTGGAATTTTATTGTAGAAACCTCCCAATGATAACAGTATAATCTTCCTGTTCCACATTATTAGGCACAGGAGAGTTTCTAAACATTTTACATGATTTAAAAAACTGAAAATGCTGATTTGTGGAATTTGCAGCATTAGGAGTAGTGATGAGCGAGCATGCTTGTAACTACTCGGTACTCGCACGAGTATCGCTGTACTCGGGCTGCTCGGCGGGGACCGAGTAATCTCGCGATACTCGTGCTGTACTCGTGGTCTTCATCCCTGCATGTTGGCGCTCTTTTGAGAGCCAGCCCTCATGCAGGGATTGGCTGGCAGACCACTGCAATGCCACAGCCCTGTTAGTTGTGGAATTGCAGTGATTGGCCGGCCTGCACAGCGTGACCGAGCCTTTATACCGGCCGGCGCGCTGTGCTCTGCTCACAGCTATCCAGACAGTCAGTGCAGGGAGAGTGTCGCTGCTTCAGGGAAAGCTTTGCGGCCCTTTATAGTTAGTTCCGGAGCAGGGCTGCAAACAGTGTGACCAGAAGTCCTTCTCAGGACTATTATAGTTGTATACAGGCAGGCAGGGTATAGCCAGGTCGGAGTACAGTAGCAGAGTCCTTCTCAGGACTATTGTTGCTATATACAGGCAGGGTATAGCCAGGTCGGAATACAGGCTAGTGACCAGAAGAGTCCTTGTCAGGACTATTGTAGCAGTATACAGGCAGGCAGGCAGGCAGGCAGGGTATATATAGCCATTCCTAGTGGTGACCGTATACCAGCCTTCATCATATCTGGGGCTGGTGTACACAGTCTAAAACAGTCCAGATAGTGTCAGACTTCTCAGTAATTGTCGCTCCTAAAAACCTGTTAGGTTCTTATTGCGTCCGTGCTTGCATTTAAAAACAGCACGTGTGTGTCTGTCGGTGGCAGCGTACAGGTGCACGTTTTGCACAAACTATTATATAACGCACAAGTCTAGTGTATAATACACGTCAGTCAGCAGTGGCTGATAGTGTCAGACTTCTCAGTAATTGTCGCTCCTAAAAACCTGTTAGGTTCTTATTGCGTCCGTGCTTGCATTTAAAAACAGCACGTGTGTGCCTGTCGGTGGCAGCGTACAGGTGCACGTTTTGCACAAACTATTATATAACGCACAAGTCTAGTGTATAATACACGTCAGTCAGCAGTGTCTGATAGTGTCAGACTTCTCAGTAATTGTCGCTCCTAAAAACCAGTTAGGTTCTTATTGCGTCCGTGCTTGCATTTAAAAACAGCACGTGTGTGTCTGTCGGTGGCAGCGTACAGGTGCACGTTTTGCACAAACTATTATATAACGCACAAGTCTAGTGTATAATACACGTCAGTCAGCAGTGGCTGATAGTGTCAGACTTCTCAGTAATTGTCGCTCCTAAAAACCTGTTAGGTTCTTATTGCGTCCGTGCTTGCATTTAAAAACCGCACGTGTGTGTTGCAGTCGGTGGCAGCGTCAGGCTCCACATTGTCCCTGGATAGAGATGTGCATAAGGGCCTCAAAACATTGTTCCCATTGCAAAGGAGCGGGTCTCCTGTCGTTGTAATGTCCATTCTGAAAGAATGGTCGAAAAAATTTACCACTGGGGGTATACCTGAAACAACGGCCTAACTATTGTAACGGTCATCATGATGGCGCATGAGGAGAAGGAGGAGCAGTCCAGCGATTAGCCAAAGTCCAGAAGTGTGTACCCATGGGTGAGTGTAGGTACATGGCAAACTTTAAATTCCGCTCTCATTTGCTGGTGGTGTGGTGAAGTCTGGCCCAATCCAACCCTTGTTCATCTTGATCAGAGTCAGCCTGTCAACATTTACAGTTGACAGGCAGGTGCGTTTATCTGTAATGATTCCACCTGCGGCACTAAAAACACGCTCTGACAAAACGCTAGCGGCAGGGCATGCCAGGACTTCGAAGGCGTAGAGAGCCAATTCATGCCACGTGTCCAGCTTGGATACCCATTAATTGTAAGGCACAGAGGAATGTCGGAGTACAGTTGTTTGATCTGCAAGGTACTCCTTGAGCATCTGGGCAAACTTAGGATTTTTTGTGGCACTACCCCGCACCTCAGGGGCTGTGGTATGTGAGGGCCTGAGAAAACTGTCCCACATCTTAAAGACTGTTCCCCTACCTCTGGCGTATTGGACTTGTGCCCCTCTCGGCTGTACGCCTTGGTTGTCCACTGATTCCTGACCTATGCCGCTAGCGTTTTGTGAGGGGAATGCTTTGCCTACTTCCGTGACTATGGCCTTCCGGAACTGCTGAATTTTGGCTGACCTCTCCGCCTCGGGAATAAGAGACATAAAGTTCTCCTTGTAGCGTGGGTGTAACAGTGTTACCAACCAGTAATGATTGTCGGCAAAGATGTTCTTAACGCGAGGGTCACGAGACAGGCAGCTTACCATAAAGTCAGCCATGTGTGCCAGACTCTTAACAGCCATCACTTCAGTATCCTGACCAACACGATGACTGAACATGCTGTCCTCCTCCTCCTCCTCCTCCTCCTCCTCCTCCTCATCTACCCTGTCCTCTGGCCAGCCACGCTGAACCGAGGATATGACTGCATGTCATATCCTCAATTTGGCCAGAGAGTTGCTCCATGTCTTCATCCTCCTCCTCGTCATAGTCCTCCACTGCACGTTGTGATGAGACGAGGCTGGGCTGTGTGTTATCACCCACACCCACTACTGTTTCTTGCTCAAACTCATCGCGCTCCGCCTGAAATGCATCATGGTTGTTTTTTGAGCAGAGACCATTTTAGAAGGCAGAGAAGCGGTATGTGACGCTAATAATGTCGTCATCGCCGCTCACCATCTTGGTGGAGTCCTCAAAGTTTTGGCGGATGGTACATAGGTCGGACATCCATCTCCACTCCTCAGGTGTTATGTGTGGAGTTTGACCCATTTCCCTACGGCTTAGGTGATGCAGGTACTCAACAACTGCCCTCTTCTGCTCACATATCCTGACCAACATGTGCAGAGTTGAATTCCAACGCGTGGGGACATCACACACCAGTCTGTGAGCCGGAAGATGCAAAAGGCGCTGAAAGCCGGCAAGGCCGGCTGAAGCAGTAGGTGACTTTCGAAAATGTACAGACAGGCGGCGAACTTTTACCAGCAGATCAGACAGCTCTGGGTATGACTTTAGAAACCGCTGAACCACGAGGTTGAGCACATGGGCCACGCATGGAACATGTGTCAGCTGGCCTCGCCTCAAAGCCGCCACCAGGTTCCGGCCATTGTCACACACAACCTTTCCTGGCTTTAGGTTCAGAGGTGTGAGCCAGTGATCTGCTTGCTGTTTCAGAGCTGTCCACACCTCTTCTGCATTGTGGGGTTTGTCACCTATGCAGATTAGCTTCAGCACAGCCTGTTGCCGCTTCGCCGAGGCAGTGCTGCAGTGCTTCTGTGTTGCCCTGGACAAGCCAGGGGCCACAGAGCACAACACTTACACACCCCACACTCCCTGCAGGCATATCATAGTCAAAACACAAAATCCTTGTTGCCTTCCCCAGGGGCTGTTGTCCACACCAGGGGGTGGAGCCAGGCGGTTGGTCTCCACTCACCAAGGAGGAGGGAAAACACAGGCAGTGAGAGTTAAGCTAAGGAAGTGGAAGGAGGAAAGTAGTAGAGAGGAGAAAAGTGACAGCAAAGAGCCTGAAGTTGGTCCGGGTGTGTGGCCCGGACAGGACAGCAAGGTTGGCAGGATGTGGTGACCGTCTGCAGTGGAGGCTGATTGGAGTCTGCCGTAAGGACCGTGGACGGGTGGTGACCCGGCCGTACCGGACCGGTATACAAAGAGAAGACAGCACCATTGGCAGGGGCCTTTCGGATCCCGGCAAGGCTTGGTGTCGCCGTGAATTTGCCAAATCCGTTAGTGAAGGGGACCTCAGGGTTTCCAAACAGCCAAGTCACGATAGAAGGCAACCGTCCAACCGTGAAGGGGAGACACCGCCACCGCCAAGGGCAACCGTCTCCCAGGGCCAGCGCCTGTGGGCAAAAGGGTCTCCTCCGGCCCATATCCAGGTCGGGGAGCGGGTTACCGGTGGGAAACCATCACTGTCAACACTGAACTTAGGTGCAGGGAGAGACAGTCATCACTAACCTGCAGGGAGGAACAACCGCAGCCGTCCGAGGGACCCGTCCATCCAGCCACTTGTTTTACCGTGAACTGTGTCATCATCATTGGGCTGAGTGAGTACCTCCGTGCCGTGCGGCACAGCGCTGCCCCTGCGACCCTGCACCTCATCAGGCCCCGCTACCCGCCTGTCATCCATCTCTACCCCATCACCGGGCCCCGGGACAACCAACCCCCCTACCCACGGAGGGGAGAAATAACAACAAAGCTGCTCCCTGTCACAGGCTCCCGGGATACCCGTCCAGAGCAGCGGTGGTGTCCACACAATCACCACAACCGTGGGTGGCGTCACGGACAATATCCCCAAAACCCAAACCACCCCTTTTCACTCACGGGCGAGGAGCGCCGCTCGAGCCTCCGGGATCCGGCCATCGCTCGAGCCACCGAGCAGCAGCAGCCGTAGAGCAGCGGCAGCCGGACCCGAGCAGTGAGAGAGCGCAGCGTCCCCTCCTCCGCCCGCGACAATTCCAGCTTGGGACTGGTGTGGAGGGTAAAGTGGATGAGGATGCGCAGGAGGAGGAGGAGGCTGAGGAGCATGACATTCCGGAGCTGTAGAGTGTGGGTGAAACATTGACTGAGGTAGGGCCTGCAAACCTTGGTGTGGGAAGGACGTGTTCCGTCCCTCGCTCAGACTGGGTCCCAGCTTCCACAATATTAACCCAGTGTGACGTCAACGAGATGTAGCGGCCTTGCCCACATGCACTTGTCCACGTGCCTGTGGTTAGGTGGACTTTGGGTGAAACAGCGTTGTTCAGGGCACGTGTGATGTTTTGTGACACGTGGTTATGCAATGCGGGGACGGCACACCGGGAGAAATAGTGGCGGCTGGGGACCGAGTAACGTGGGACAGCTGCCACCATCAGGTCGCGGAATGCTTCTGTCTCAACCAGCCTAAAAGGCAACATTTCCAGCGCAAGCAGTCGCGAAATGTTAGCATTTAGAAGTGTGGCATGTGGGGCGTTGTCAGTGTATTTGCGCCTGCGTTCAAAGGTTTGCTGAATGGATAACTGAACGCTGCGCTGGGACAAGGACGTGCTTGATGATGGTGTTATTTCTGCGTGGGCAACGCAGAGGTGCAGGGCCGGAGGAGGCTTGTTCGCGGGCAGCATGGACAGGGGATTGGCTCGCATGCACAACAAGCGAAGATGTAGCAGTGACATCAGCAAGCACTGCTCCTCGACTCTGTTGTACATCCCACAAAGTCGGGTGCTTGGCTGACATGTGCCTGATCATTCTGGTGGTGGTCAGGCTGCTAGTTTTGGTACCCCTGCTGATGCTGGCACGGCAGGTGTTGCAAATGGCCTTTTTAGAATCATCTGGAGCCAACTTAAAAAACTGCCAGACTCGGGAAGACCTAACATTTGTACAGGCACCTTGTGTCGTGTTGTTCCGGGGAACAGTTGCCTGACGTCTGCCTGGGGCCACCACCCTGCTTCTTACTGCCTGTTGGGATGCTACGCCTCCCTCCCCCTGTGCACTGCTGTCCTCGCTCTGCATATCCTCCTGCCAGGTTGGGTCAGTTACTGGATCAGCCACCACGTCGTCTTCGTCTTCCGCACCCTGCTCCTCCTGACTTCCTGACAATTGTGTCTCATCATCGTCCACCCCTTGTTGAGACACGTTGCCAACTTCGTGAGAAAATGGCTGCTGAAATATTTGGGCATCTGTACATACGATCTCCTCATGACCCACTTCAACAGGAGCTGGCGAGAGGCCAGAATGTGTGAATGGAAACGTGAACGAACAGCTCTTCCGAGAGTCCAAGTGTGGGATCAGTAATGTCCGTGGACGTGTACTCGGCCTGGTGGTAGGAAGGAGGATCAGGTTCCAAAATGTGCGGTGCAGTATCACGGCTACTGACACTTGACCGTGTGGAAGACAGAGTGTTTGTGGTGGTGCCAATCTGACTGGAAGCATTATCCGCTATCCAACTAACAACCTGTTGACACTGGTCTTGGTTCAAGAGCGGTGTACTGCTGCGGTCCCCAAGAATTTGGGACAGGACGTGCGAGCGAGTAGATGTGGCCCTTTGTTGTGGCGAAATTAGAGCTTGCACATGACCTCGGTCTCTGCCTGCACCACCATCACGTCCACTTGCTTGTTCGTTGACAACGCCCTTGCGCATTTTGCAATGCTGTGCTGATGTGTATTCACTAGACTTGTGCGTTATATCCAAGTTTTTGCAAAATGCACACAAGTGCAGCGGAAAGCTGCCACCAACAGGCACACACGTGCGGTTTTTAAATGCAAGCACGGAGGCACTAAGAACCTAACAGGTCTCTATCCAGGGACAACGTGGAGCCTCATTAAATACCAAAAAGGTCATGAAGTAGATATTTGTTGCAAACCTGAATGTCTTACTACTTTGATAAAAATATAATTTTATTAATTAAATAACAAACATACAAAAATACATTAAAAGAAATTATATAAGAAGGAAATAAGGAGGATGTCCCTTTCGTGTCTCCTTCCTAGCATACGGAGGTCGGCGTCCTAAGACGATGACGCCCCCGTTCCACGGCGACTAGATCCCTAAGTATCGCCCTCCCTGTAAGAGAGTAGTGCACCCCCTCTGATAGACAGAAACCCTAAGGATCTTTTTCACCACAGTGAACAAGTGCACAGTCAAGGGCGATTTATGTAGTTGTTAATATACAAATCCTATGGGGTGGGGCTTTAGGGGTCGTCGTCTGGTTGGTCAGATCTGTCAGTGTGCTCAGTAATAAGTAATAAAAAACAATTTAAAGTACTCGTGCTGTTCACAATTCGTATAGCACAATACTACTGCTCAATATGTTTTGAGACACCTTAGAA
Source organism: Anomaloglossus baeobatrachus (assembly GCF_048569485.1). Classification (NCBI taxonomy): domain Eukaryota; kingdom Metazoa; phylum Chordata; class Amphibia; order Anura; family Aromobatidae; genus Anomaloglossus; species Anomaloglossus baeobatrachus. The sequence continues at coordinate 12,211,738 of NC_134353.1, forward strand.
AATAATAAGGACTATTTAAATATAGCAAAGTTGCCCTCTTTTCCACATTGCCCAACGCGTTTCGCCCATTAACATCTTTGTGGTGTAGGGCTCATCAGGGGCTTGAAGACAGTTGCTTGGTAAGTTCCTTATTTTAGTATCGGAATATATGTAGTTCCATTGGTCACTGAGCTAATGCCAGAAGTATTTTGGTCCTAGAGTCCACAAGATTCATTATCCGGATAGGTCATCTTAGTGTACTTTGGTATATGATGACACTGTTGCCATTAGTCCTAGTCACCTTTTTGCAATGGGAACCCATACACAATTACGGTTTTCCAGAGATGACCTCTCAGAATTCTATACCGAACTCACTATTCACATGCGGTCATGGCCCTCAGTATATGGGCCCGACCTTGCATCCGTCCACCTAGGTGTAGATCCAATACTGTGCCGTAATTGTGTATGGGTTCCCATTGCAAAAAGGTGACTAGGACTGTGTTTCATAATCCCTATCTACATGCAGAGGGTTGTTCCGCTTCTGGGATGAGTTCAATCATATGAACGCACCCCCAAGATTGATTACTTTACTCACTGAGGGGGTCATATCATCAATTGTCCCTCTAATGGCAACAGTGTCATCATATACCAAAGTACACTAAGATGACCTATCCGGATAATGAATCTTGTGGACTCTAGGACCAAAATACTTCTGGCATTAGCTCAGTGACCAATGGAACTACATATATTCCGATACTAAAATAAGGAACTTACCAAGCAACTGTCTTCAAGCCCCTGATGAGCCCTACACCACAAAGATGTTAATGGGCGAAACGCGTTGGGCAATGTGGAAAAGAGGGCAACTTTGCTATATTTAAATAGTCCTTATTATTTTCTAAGGTGTCTCAAAACATATTGAGCAGTAGTATTGTGCTATACGAATTGTGAACAGCACGAGTACTTTAAATTGTTTTTTATTACTTATTACTGAGCACACTGACAGATCTGACCAACCAGACGACGACCCCTAAAGCCCCACCCCATAGGATTTGTATATTAACAACTACATAAATCGCCCTTGACTGTGCACTTGTTCACTGTGGTGAAAAAGATCCTTAGGGTTTCTGTCTATCAGAGGGGGTGCACTACTCTCTTACAGGGAGGGCGATACTTAGGGATCTAGTCGCCGTGGAACGGGGGCGTCATCGTCTTAGGACGCCGACCTCCGTATGCTAGGAAGGAGACACGAAAGGGACATCCTCCTTATTTCCTTCTTATATAATTTCTTTTAATGTATTTTTGTATGTTTGTTATTTAATTAATAAAATTATATTTTTATCAAAGTAGTAAGACATTCAGGTTTGCAACAACGTGGAGCCTCCCAATTTTTGGCTGCCCTGCCAAAGGGCTATACTACAATAGACCCACTTCCTTACAATGGGCACTTCAGGTTTCCAGGCCCTCATGCACGTCTCTATCCAGGGACAACGTGGAGCCTCCCAATTTTTGGCTGCCCTGCCAAAGGGCTATACTACAATAGACCCACTTCCTTACAATGGGCACTTCAGGTTTCCAGGCCCTCATGCACGTCTCTATCCAGGGACAACGTGGAGCCTCCCAATTTTTGGCTGCCCTGCCAAAGGGCTATACTACAATAGACCCACTTCCTTACAATGGGCACTTCAGGTTTCCAGGCCCTCATGCACGTCTCTATCCAGGGACAACGTGGAGCCTCCCAATTTTTGGCTGCCCTGCCAAAGGGCTATACTACAATAGACCCACTTCCTTACAATGGGCACTTCAGGTTTCCAGGCCCTCATGCACGTCTCTATCCAGGGACAACGTGGAGCCTCCCAATTTTTGGCTGCCCTGCCAAAGGGCTATACTACAATAGACCCACTTCCTTACAATGGGCACTTCAGGTTTCCAGGCCCTCATGCACGTCTCTATCCAGGGACAACGTGGAGCCTCCCAATTTTTGGCTGCCCTGCCAAAGGGCTATACTACAATAGACCCACTTCCTTACAATGGGCACTTCAGGTTTCCAGGCCCTCATGCACGTCTCTATCCAGGGACAACGTGGAGCCTCCCAATTTTTGGCTGCCCTGCCAAAGGGCTATACTACAATAGACCCACTTCCTTACAATGGGCACTTCAGGTTTCCAGGCCCTCATGCACGTCTCTATCCAGGGACAACGTGGAGCCTCCCCATTTTTGGCTGCCCTGCCAAAGGGCTATACTACAATAGACCCACTTCCTTACAATGGGCACTTCAGGTTTCCAGGCCCTCATGCACGTCTCTATCCAGGGACAACGTGGAGCCTCCCAATTTTTGGCTGCCCTGCCAAAGGGCTATACTACAATAGACCCACTTCCTTACAATGGGCACTTCAGGTTTCCAGGCCCTCATGCACGTCTCTATCCAGGGACAACGTGGAGCCTCCCAATTTTTGGCTGCCCTGCCAAAGGGCTATACTACAATAGACCCACTTCCTTACAATGGGCACTTCAGGTTTCCAGGCCCTCATGCACGTCTCTATCCAGGGACAACGTGGAGCCTCCCAATTTTTGGCTGCCCTGCCAAAGGGCTATACTACAATAGACCCACTTCCTTACAATGGGCACTTCAGGTTTACAGGCCCTCATGCACGTCTCTATCCAGGGACAACGTGGAGCCTCCCAATTTTTGGCTGCCCTGCCAAAGGGCTATACTACAATAGACCCACTTCCTTACAATGGGCACTTCAGGTTTACAGGCCCTCATGCACGTCTCTATGCAGGGGCATTGGTGAACCTCACAATTTTGGACTGCCCTGGCAAAGGAAAATACTACAAAGACTCACTTCCTCAAAATGGGCACATTAGACTCAAGAGGCCTTCATGTACGTCTCTTCTCAGGGACATCGGAGTGCCACACAATGTTTTCACGTAAAATCTTTCATGTATTAATCTCAAAAAGTAACATACACCAGCTCTATCTCACTATTGGGTATGTGCCCTTAACATTTCTGCCATGAAAAATCATTTTGGGGTCATTTTGGAAGGTTTTCTGGTGAGTCCGTAAAAATGGCGTAAAACGCGGACAAAATTGTTCACAGCTGTGACTTTTGAGTGATAAATGCTTCAAGGGGTCTTCCCCATGCTGTTGCCATGTCATTTGAGCACTCTTCTGAGACTTTTGTGACATTTTTAGGGTTTCTCCATGCTGCCGGGGGGTCATTTCACAAAAATACTCGGGTCTCCCATAGGATAACATTGGGCTCGTTGCTCGGCCCGAGTACACGAGTATCTTGGGATGCTCGGCCCGAGCTTCGAGCACCCGAGCTTTTTAGTACTCGCTCATCACTAATTAGGAGGTCACATTCACTGAAATAGAAAGCTACTCAAATCCAAAACATCCTAACAGGCTAAGTTACATGTAACATATGAACTCTTCTTTTATATCACCTTCACAATTCTTGCATCTATTGAACTTGTGAGTGTTTGGAGAGTTTCTGCTTGAATTCCTTTGCATGATGTCAGAATCGCCTCCCTGAGCTGCTGTTTTGATGTGAACTGCCTCCCAACCTCATAGAGCTTTTGCTTAATGATACTCCAAAGGTTCTCTATAGGGTTGAGGTCAGGGGAAGATGGTGACCACACCATGAGTTTATCTCCTTTTATGCCCATCGCAGCCAATGACACAGAGGTATTCTGCAGCATGAGTTGGTGCCTTGTCATGCATGAATATGATTTTGCTTCTGAAGGCTTGTTTCTGCTTTTTGTACTATGGAAGAAAGTTGTCAGTCTGAAACTTTATATATTATGCAGAGGTCACTTTCACACCTTCAGGAACCTGAAAGGGGCCTACCAGATGTCTCCCCATGATTCCGGCCCAAAACGTGACTCCTCCATCTCGTTGCTGACATCGCAGCCTTGTTGGGACATGGTGGCCATCCACCAACCAAGCCTGTTTGAAAATAAGCCTCCATGTATGGCTGGGCCCACTTAAACCGATTGTGATTGTTAGGGGTTGCCGAATAGTAGGTTTATGCACCACAGCAAGCCTTAGAAGGATCCTACACCTTGAGGTTCGAGGGACTCCAGAGACACCAGCAGCTTCAAATATCTGTTTGCTGGTTTGTAATTGCTTTTTAGCAGCTGATCTTTTAATCTGATGGACTTGCCTGGCAGAAACCTTCCTCATTCCATTACACCAATTTGCATAATAATTTGTAACATGGTGTAATGTGTTAACAGATTTATTTGCATCATTTGTAAAATTCTTGCCATTAATGTTACCCTTCATTACAAGCCTTTCTCTGGGTTAAAAACCTCCTGTGTATGGGCAAGTAGGAACCTGCTATATAGGATAATATTACCTGTGACGAATGGGGGAGGGGTGCACGGTCAAGGTTTGTGTCCCAGAGAGAGACTTCAGAATAGAGTAGGTACTCAGTTACGAGATATGCCATGAAGGGGCAACTGGGCAGATATACAAATGGCCATTTATATATGCTAAATATCTCATTTTTCTTAGATTTCCCTTAGCAGTAATGCAGGTCCATGTTTGCACATTCATGGTTTCCATACTTTAGCATTATCAGAGTGCAAACTGTCTTTTTTTTTATTCTATGTCATGTTCAATTATGCACTTGGTTTACATTTTAGTTTGGTGAGTGCCGTCAGTCTTTTTGTCTATATTAAGAGGGTCATACCGTCTGACCGTGCACCCCTCCCCCACTTGTCATAGGTAATCTTATCCTATATAGCAGGTTCCTACTTGCCCATACACAGGAGGTTTTTAACCCAGAGAGAGGCTTCAACATAGAGCAGGTACCAAGTTACGAGATATGCCATGAAGTGGCAACTGGGCAGATATATAAATGGCCATTTATATATGCTAAATATCTAATTTTTATTAGATTTACCTTAGCAGTAATGCAGGTCCATGTTCACACATTAATGATTTCCATACTTTAGCATTATCAGAGTACAAACTGTCTTTTTTTGTGTTTTATGTCATGTTCGGTTATGCACCTGTTCCCATTTCAGTTTGGTGAGTGCCATCAGTCTTTTTGTCTATGTCCAGCATGTATGGGCTGGAGAGGAGAGAAGGAGGGAGAAGAGAAGGAGACGAGTCAGCATGAGGAGAGGATGGGGATTGTTCCCCTTTTTGGGAACACAGAATCTTTGCAGCTTGGACCACATGGCACGGTTCATGTGTAATTGTCTGTGGCTGTTGGTATATGCAACAGATGAGGATTTTTTTTGTCTGTGTGAAGGAGGACTTTATGCTGATCTAACAGTAGATGGCGATGTTGTAAAGTTTTCTTACTGTATTGTAAAAAGTATTTTGTTCTTCCTGGTTTTGGTTTCCCTTCCTGATGCAGTGCTGTATGACTGTGCATATTTTTACCTCATGTTCTTAGAAGTAAAGAGCTTGTTAACCCATGTTATCTGCTCTGTGAACTTTCTTCTGCAACTGGGAAGCTAGAAGCTGTGCAACAAGTTATGGGCCCATGTACCCAAGATCCCAGGCACCCAGGTACCCAAGATCCCAGACACCCAAGATCCCAGGCACCGAAGATCCCAGACACACAGGACACCAAAAAGCTCAGCAAGACTCTGGTGAATGCAGAAAAATTCTTCAGAACAATTCTCTCCAAAGAAGTAAGAGAAGTTAAAGATAATGAGTAGCACAGAGCTAAAACTCACAGTAGCTAAGCTGAATAATGAGAACTATCAGTTATGGAAGTTCAAAGTGGAGATGGTATTGTCTAAAGATGATTTATGGAAAGTAATCACTACAGATAGACCCAATGATAATAATCAGACATGGGATAAGAAAAATAGACCAGCAAGAGCTACTATCATCCTATTAGTGGAAGATTCTCAATTAATTCACATAAGGAATGAGGATACAGCACAGGGAATGTGGGAAGCATTAAGAAAGCTACATGAAAGACCCAGCTTAAATCACAAGTTATTTCTGCTAAGAAAGCTTTACAGTGTGAGACTGAGTGCAAACAATGACATGCAGAAACGTATATTCTCTATGATGGAAGTGATATCACAGCTGAGATCAATTGGTGAAGTTATTAAAGATAGCAATGTAGCAGCAATATTATTGTGCAGCTTACCGGATTCATACACTGCTTTAATAAATGTACTAAAGACAAGACGTGAAACAGACATTACATTAGAGTTTGTGAAGACCAGACTCATAGATTAATATCAAAGAAAGAAAGAGTAAACAAATGATTCTACTGAAAAAGATGGTGGAAATGCTCTTAAAGCTACAGAATCAAAGAGACCCTATATTAAAGAGACAAGAGAATGTTTCAGATTTAAGAAAAGGGGACATTTAAAGAAAGACTGTGCTATATGGAAAGCAGAACAACAGAAATTTCTCCATAAAGAGAATACACAGAAGATGAAAAACACAATTTCTGATTCTTGCGTAAATAATTGGAATGGCACATTTAAAGTAACTGATAAGAAATCATCATCAGGTTGGTTTATTGACTCAGGAGCAACAAGTCATGTGACAAGTAATAAAAGTTTCTTTATTAAACTTGATTTAAATAAGAAGGAAGCCATTTATCTTGCAGATGGGAGCAAAATACAGTGCCTACAAGTAGTATTCAACCCCCTGCAGATTTAGCAGGTTTACACATTCGGAATTAACTTGGCATTGTGACATTTGGACTGTAGATCAGCCTGGAAGTGTGAAATGCACTGCAGCAAAAAAGAATGTTATTTCTTTTTTTATTTATTTTTTTTTTAAATTGTGAAAAATTTATTCAGAGGGTCATTTATTATTCAATCCCTCAAACCACAAGAATTCTGTTTGGTTCCCCTAAAATATTAAGAAGTATTTCAGGCACAAAGAACAATGAGCTTCACATGTTTGGATTAATTATCTCTTTTGCAGCCTTTTCTGACTAATTAAGACCCTCCCCAAACTTGTGAACAGCACTCATACGTGGTCAACATGGGAAAGACAAAGGAGCATTCCAAGGCCATCAGAGACAAGATCGTGGAGGGTCACAAGGCTGGTAAGGAGTACAAATCCCTTTCCAAGGAGTTGGGCCTACCTGTCTCCACTGTTGGGAGCATCATCCAGAAGTGGAAGGCTTATGGAACTACTGTTAGCCTTCCACGGCCTGGACAGCCTTTGAAAGTTTCCACTCGTGCCGAGGCCAGGCTTGTCCGAAGAGTCAAGGCTAACCAAGGACAACAAAGAAGGAGCTCTGGGAAGATCTCATGGCAGTGGGGACATTGGTTTCAGTCAATACCATAAGTAACGTACTCCACCGCAATGGTCTCCGTTCCAGATAAGCCCGTAAGGTACCTTTACTTTCAAAGTGTCATGTCAAGGCTCGTCTACAGTTTGCTCATGATCTGTTGGAGGACTCTGAGACAGACTGGTTCAAGGTTCTCTGGTCTGATGAGACCAAGATCGAGATCTTTGGTGCCAACCACACACGTGACGTTTGGAGACTGGATGGCACTGCATACGACCCCAAGAATACCATCCCTACAGTCAAGCATGGTGGTGGCAGCATCATGCTGTGGGGCTGTTTCTCAGCCAAGGGGCCTGGCCATCTGGTCCGCATCCATGGTAAGATGGATAGCACGGCCTACCTGGAGATTTTGGCCAAGAACCTCCGCTCCTCCATCAAGGATCTTAAGATGGGTCATCATTTCATCTTCCAACAAGACAACGACCCAAAGCACACAGCCAAGAAAACCAAGGCCTGGTTCAAGAGGGAAAAAATCAAGGTGTTGCAGTGGCCTAGTCAGTCTCCTGACCTTAACCCAATTGAAAACTTGTGGAAGGAGCTCAAGATTAAAGTCCACATGAGACACCCAAAGAACCTAGATAACTTGGAGAAGATCTGCATGGAGGAGTGGGCCAAGATAACTCCAGAGACCTGTGCCGGCCTGATCAGGTCTTATAAAAGACTATTATTAGCTGTAATTGCAAACAAGGGTTATTCCACAAATATTAAACCTAGGGGTTGAATAATAATTGACCCACACTTTTATGTTAAAAATTTATTGAAATTTAACTGAGCAATATAACTTGCTGGTTTGTAAGATTTATGCATCTGTTAATAAATCCTGCTCTTGTTTGAAGTTTGCAGGCTCTAACTTATTTGCATCTTATCAAACCTGCTAAATCTGCAGGGGGTTGAATACTACTTGTAGGCACTGTAACTGCGGAAGGTATTGGACAAGGAATGCTAAACCATTCTAATAAGTTTGGGAATGATTCAAAAATACTTCTACAGGATATGTTATATGTTCCAGGATTAGAAGGAGGATTTTTATCTGTAAAACGTCTAACAGCTAAAGGACTTACTGTAAAATTCAAAGATGATGAATGTATAATTCAAGCGGGAAATAAGATAATAACCAATGTCAAGGCAGATGAACAATTATATCATCTAGACACATTAAAGGAACAGTTGAAGTTGTGTACACATGATCACAAGAATTGTATTCACATGTGGCATAGACGTCTAGGACACAGACATCCTGAAAGTATAATTGAGCTACAAAAGAAAGAATTGACAAACGATTTATTGATATCTGATTGCTCAATTACCGTAAGATGTGAATGTTGTATAAAATATAAAGCTACAAGTATATCTAAACCTAAAGAAAGTGAGACAAAAAGCACAAGACTACTTGATTTGGTGCATTCTGATGTTGTAGACCCATGAAAGTGACTACATTAGGAGGCAATAGCTATATAGTAACTTTTATAGATAACTACTCAAGATACACAGTCACATACTTGATCGAGAACAAAAGTGAAGTTTTTAATAAATTTGTTGACTACGTGACAAAGTCGAATAACAAGTTTCAAAGGAAGCCAATTGTCATTAGAAGTGATAATGGAGGTGAATTCACAGGGCACGAAAACTACTTAAGACAAAATGGTATAGAGCATCAAAAGACTGTTCCATACACACCTGAAAAAAATGGGGTAGCAGAAAGGAAAAACAGAACTCTGACTGAAATGATAAGATGTGTTGTGAATGTCAGTTATGCTTTTGCTGCTGTGTAAGCTCCCTCTTGTGGCCAGAAATGGTTTGGACAGAGACCAGGTGTGTTGAGCAATGGGCGTTTCCATTGCTAACTCTCTGCCTATTTAAACCCTGGTCTGATAGCAGGCTATGCCGGATGTCAGTTGTTCTTTGTTCCCCAGCCTGCTTCATCCTGCTCCAGACCACATTTACCCCAGATAAGTGCTTGGCTCATTATTTGTTGTTTGGTTCTTTCTGCTCTTATTTGAGTTTGTCATTTACTGGGGTTGTTTTCAGTTTATTTGCATGCAGGGATCTTCCCTCTCAGTTGCTTAGCTGGGAAGATCCCTGCAGCTATGTTTGGAGTATTGCTCCTATTAGTCCATGTGTTTGTTGCTTCTTGAATTTGTAATGGTTCCTGCTTTCTGTTCATTGGTATGACAAGAGCGCCTGGTATAGGACGGAGTTCAGATCTAGTGATCTGAGGGCCTTTTGTACTATCAGGTTTTTGGATTTTTGCAGGGTTTTTCTGTGTCCACCATCAGTCCCTTTCCTATCCTGTCCTATTTAGTCAGTGGGGGCCTCACCTTTTACTAATCCTATCATCTATCTGTGTATTGTGTTTTCCTATATCACCGCAGTCTTTGAATGTGGGGGGCTTGCAATTCTTTATCTATTTTCTGAGGCAGAGAGTTATTCATCTTTCCTTCCTTTAGGATAGCTAGTTCTCCGGCTGGGTTCGCGGTGCACAGGATGTTAGTTCACCCCTCGGCTACTTCTAGTGTTGATGGTTAGCAAGGGGATGGCGGCCAGATTAGTTGCCAATGCTCTTGTCACCTTTTACCAATGATTTATGGTGGTCTTCCATGGTTCCGGATCATAACAAAGATGTATGCTAACAGATTCCAAACTATCAGAGAAATATTTGGGTGAAGCAGCAATGACAGCTACTTACCTACAAAACAACTTTTTTCTGGAAACCTGAAAAAAACCCATATGAACTGTGGCAGGGTAAGAAACCAAGTGTGAATAATTTAAGAGTTTTTGGATGTAAAGTTTTTGTATTTATTCAAACAGAAAAACGTTCCAAACTTCAAAATAGATCCATAGAAGGAATATTTTTTGGATATAGTGAAAATTGCAAAGGATATAAAATACTAAATCCCAAAACAGACAGTTACGGTGAGTAGCAGTGTGACATTCATTGAGGATCTAAATTAAGAGACTATGATTTCACTGGAAACAAACAATGAGAAAAACAGCAGTGATATAACTGAAAGAACATCTGATGAAAAAGGAGTTGAAATTGATGAAAAACAGAATACTGAAAGTGAAGAGATACAACTACAAACAGACGCAGAACCAAGACGTTCAATAAGAGAAAACAAAGGAAAAACCACCAATATGTCTTTCATACAAGGCAAGCACAAGCAAAAGTTATGAGCCTACCTCTTGGGAAGACATATCTCGACTTCCTGAAGAAGAAGGTAATAAATGGATAAAGGCAACAGAAACAGAAATAAAATCCATGCATGACTCAAACACATGGACACTGACAGAATTACCAGAAGGAAGAAAAGCTATAGGATGTACAGTAAATGGGTTTTTAAAGTAAAATACCAAACAGAAGGCACAGCTGAACGATACCGAGCAAAACTCAAAGCTAAAGTTTATTCTCAAAAATATGGAGAAGACTAAGATGAAACATTTGCTCCAGTTGTCAAACATACTACAATAAGAACTTTGTTTGCAGTTGCAGCAATGAAACAAATGGAGTTGAAGCATCTGGACGTAAAGACAGCATTTTTAAATGGAGATTTAACAGAAGATATTTACATGGAACAACCTTCAGGATTCAAAGATAAAGGTAACCCGAACATGGTTTGTAAACTACAGAAAAGTATATACGATTTAAAACAAGCTGCTAAAGCGTGGAATGAAAAAAATCACAGAAGTGCTCACAAATGAAAAATTTCAAAGAAGCAAAGCTGATCCTTGCCTATACACAAAAAGCCTGATGGACAGATGAATCTATGTACTCATATATGTTGATGATATTTTAGTTTGTTTTGAAAAAGAAAAGGATAATGTTACGGTTGCTGCGAGCACTGGAGACTATGTCCAGATTTCTTGCTACTGCACATGTGCGAGCGCTGGAGACTAAGTCCAGATTTCTTGCTACTGCACATGTGCGAGCGCTGGAGACTAAGTCCAGATTTCTTGCTACTGCACATGTGCGAGCGCTGGAGACTAAGTCCTATCTTGGAGCCATTGCACATGTGCGGGTGACATCATCGCTGACACGAGGTCACATGTCTCTGACACCTTCTATGCCGATTGGTCGCTGGTCATGTGCTTGTGACGCCTTGCTCGGTGATAGGCCAGCATGACGTCACTCTTGTCGTTCTGGCAGCCGATTGGCTCTGGTGTCCTCCATCTTGGATGAGGCACAGAGTCTATATAAGACCCTGACACACGCCGCATGGCGCTCAGTCCTCTTGGTTCATGCATGAGGGTAGACGCCCTGTGCACGTTCCTCTAGGCATTCCTCTGTCTATGCAAGGTGAGCGCTACCGGCAGGGTAGCGTTCTTATACCTTACAGCTTCGGCTGCTGTCCGTATCCTTACCTCTTAGGGGAGCGGACATAGGCAGGTGCCTGAGGCACATGGTCTGGCTGGGCCTTGTGATTCGACTCGTAGGTGGACGTTGCCGCTAGGGTAACGTTCCTTATACTGCGTCTGGCAGTTGTTCGTATCCTCGCACACTAGGGGAGCGAACAGAGGTAGGAGCTTTGTGCGGCTTACGCTGCTGTTCGTCTCTTTTGCACCACTAGAAGAGCGGACCTAGGCAGGTGCCATATCTAGTGGTTCGTGTCCTCGCACACTAGTGGAGCGAACGCAGGTAGGAGCTTTGTGCGGCTTACGCTGCTGTTCGTCTCTTTTGCACCACTAGAAGAGCGGACCTAGGTAGGTGCCATTTCGCACACATTGCCTTTGTCTCTGTGATTATTAACAGAGATCATTCCACACACCCTCCAAGTAAGGGAGGAATTGCTTTACTTACTTATTATATCCTTCTGTGAGTTAACAGAGGTATTGCACTCTGCCATAGTCTGCAGCAGAGTCTTTGCACGGTGGACCCTGACTGTCTGATACTCCTTTAAGTTATTATCAGACAGCCCCCCGTAACAGATAAAGAGGACATACTAAGAATTCTGAATCAATATTTCAAGAGCAAAGACTTGGGAAATGTGATGTATCATTTCTTGAGGGATCACCAGGAACAAGGAATCCTGAAATTAGAATATTGTCCAACTGAAGATATGACAGCAGATATTTTCACAAAGGCATTGAATGCCGAAAAACATCATAGACTAATGAAGAAATTAGGCTTAGCTGAATAAGTCCTTACTGTTGAGAAAGGGTGTTGGTATCTGCAACAGACAAGGACTTCTTTGTATATGTGAAGGAGGACTTTATGCTGATCTAACAGTAGATGGTGATGTTGTGTAAAGTTTCCTTACTCACTGTAATTGTAAAAAGTATTTTGTTTTCTTTCTGGTTTCACTTTCTGTTTATGATACAATGCTGTATGACTGTGGTTATCATTACCTCATGTTCTCTAAGAAGAGTTTGTTAGTATGTGAAACTTATAAGTAAAAGTTCAAGCTATTCTTTTTTGTCAAACTATGAAATTGTGCTTAAACTATGCACTTACCTGCAATCCCCGCACATCTCTGCAGAACCTCGCACGCTCAGCCAATTTCACCATTGAAAGAATTGGGAAAGTGTAAAAACGCTACGTGTGAAGAGCTGGAGGAGGAGGAGGAGGCATTTTTTCCCCTTTTTTTATTTGCCTTATACACAAATCACTATACAGGAGAGAATGTTTCCTAACATTATTTCTTGTAAAACCATTTTATTTTCAGATTTTTATGTTTTATTGTTGGTCAGTAAAAGTGACGCAATAATCTGACATTGCTCCAGGCAGTGACCTGGGAGTCAGAGATGTGTCCAGGTATCTTCCCTGGCTGTTTCCATCCATTTCACTGATTTCCAGGCTCCCCTGAGAACTCCTGGGGGTCTACCAGAAAAATGCTCAAGTTCCCCCATGACTTCCATTATACTTGTTACTCGAGTGGAGCCCATCCGAGCATCCAACCTGCTGGCTTCCAGTAATCTGCTCGCTCATCACTGGTTCTCATCTTTTCCTTCAGATCCCGGTGTCCCGCTGCTCAGATCCATGTTCACCTGGAAGCTGGAAAAAGGCAAGAAGGACAATTCATCCCTGCTGCTACGACTGCGTCCCGTGTTCAGAAGGAGAGATCTCTAATATGACCGGTAGGTACAGTAATAGGCTGCACATGGCACCGGACAGCGGCTCAGACCCGGCATCATTCACACACCATGGAGCCGGACGTCACTCAGGGGTTAGAGGGCGAGGTTACAGCACTTGTGCTGTGCAGAGACTGAACCCAGCGGCTGCAGGGAGGAAATAACTCCATAACATCCGGACAGACCGCCGCTTATGTCTGGAGCCGTATTTACCTGTAGATTAGTACTATGGATATAGAGAATCACCCGTATTCCTAATAACAAGATCCTATAAATCCAGCCCTATAATATTATCTGAGCAAAAGGATTATTTTAGGATGAAAAATGACAGCGTCTTATTGTGACTTTCTAGAAGATCTTTTCTACTTCACATCGTTTGTGGAATGGGAGTAAAATGATTTGTAGAGAAATGTTCTATAGATGATTCCATATTTCCATGGAGCGTTAATGGCTTTTATATTCTGGAGCCGTTTAGGACACGAGATGGTGATGATGTTTGGAATTGTAGTTGTTGCTATGGTGATAGGAATCTTATAAATGTAACCATTTTCAGGATTATTTCACAAGTTAAAATAAAATATGCAAATTGCCTCTTCAGAGAGGACGGCCCTGTAACAAGTCTTGCTGTATGACGTAGGATATAAGACAGAGCAGTTTCCTCATACCGGCATGTCAGTCTCCACAAGGAGGAAACTTACCCCGAGATTCAACATTAAAATGCCTGAAAATCTAGAAACTGCAATTATCAAAACACATTTTCCCCCTTTTCTCCTTCTCCATGTTGTCCCCCCTAATAACTCACCATTGTGGGCGGAGTCTAGGCAACATCACCTGACCACATTCTCTGATTTCATATTAGCAGAAATTAAAAATATATATCTGCTCAGTCACAGACTCGTTTCTACAAATGCATCTCAATAAATTAGAATATCATCAAACAGTTAATTTATTTCAGTAACTCTATACAAAAAGTGTTAATTTCTGTTAATGTTGATGATTATGGCTTACAGCTAGAGATGAGAGAGTAGCGGAATATTGGCAATCACTAGACTCGTAACAAATATGTGCCACCCCGTGCCAGGAGCCGAGCTACTCGGATCCGGATCTGTGGTGGCTCGAGGATCTCTGGACCCTGGGGTCGTGCGGTCACTCAAATGAAGGGGGGTATTTACAGGGGATGTAAGAATTCCAAAAAAGAAATGAGATCACGGCACTCACAGGGAAAATCCAAGCTGTTCTTTATTCAAACCATGAAGTGTAGTAAAACAGCGGTAAGAGAGCCGGGTGCCAGCTCGCTCAGGACGACGACCGTTTCGTATCTCCTAGTACTTCAATGGGTCCACTACAGCGGAAACCAACCCCTCCCCCTTATGTAGAGAGAATCTCCCGGTCACTATTACTGCTGATTAAAAACAAATAAAGTGCGCACAAAAAATATATACAAAATATACAAACATGCAAAAAACTGAGACAGAGTATCACGAATATAGGAACCATCTGCACATACATTTTTATGAAAAATCATACGCCTCTTCAAAAAACCTGTTGTTACTGAAACACAGAAAGGTCATTTCTGTCATTTATTCCAATATTATCTTATGCTCAATATTTTATAATTAATTTGGCCTCTACTTGCAATAATAATTTATGCAAATTTCCACCTTGCGGTGGGAGAGAGACCCTTTCCAAACCTGCAAAACTTAAAACATTTGGGTCACCATTATGGCTTTCTTGTACATGCCTCACTAAACGGGGAGAACCATGCCCAGATGAAATCGAGTTATGGTGCTCTTTGAATCGCACATACATTGGACGAATTGTCTTGCCTATGTAGAATCTCCCACATGTACATATGACTATATAAATCACAAATTTAGTTTTGCAGGAAATGAATTTCCTCACCTTGTGGGAAAAGGGGTCAAAATTGTCAGGATTAGAAACTATGCAGAAATGACAGAAGTGACAGTTCCCGCAACAGAAATTGCCCATAGGACATGATTTTTCCAACCACGTTGAAGGACACTTTAATCTATTTTTCACCAATAAATCTTTGAGGTTATTGCATCTCGGGTATGAAACTATAGGTTTAACATGTGCCACATCTACCAAATCTGGATCCCTTTCCAACTAATACCAATTCCTATGTATTGCGTGTCTTATTGCTTGGTCCATTAGACCATATTTGAAACTGAAGTAAAATCTATGGGACTTGTTTTCACTTTGTCTCTGTTTTTTCTGGGGGGCCCTACTAGGCTCACCAGAACTTGTTAGAACCTTTTTCAATGCGACATCAATAAATGACAAGGGATAGCCTCTTTCCTTCAAGCGTGATTTCATATCATTAGCCTGCTCCAAGAAGGTTTTATCATCGCTGTTAATTCTCCTCAACCTCAAAAATGGGCTAAAATGGAGGGCAAACCTTGTGTAGAGGGGATGTGCACTTTCAAAGTGTAGCAAAGAATTAGTTGCAGTGGTCTTTCTGAAAACCTTAGTGCGCAGAACACCCCCCATCAATCGTGACATTTACATCCAAAACATCTAGGGATGTACCCCCCAAAGACAGAAGTCAACGACCTATTCATCGCATTCTCTGAGCTGAGATGTTGTACAAACTCGGAGAATAGCTCGGCAGAGCCATCCCATATGATGAATATGTCGTCCACATACCTTGCATAGAATTTTATATATCTGACGAAAGGGTTCTGTGCAGAAAAAACATGGCGGCTCTCAAAAATACCCAAAAAAATGTTAGCTAATGCACATGCAACAGGGGTACTCATCGCGGTACCACCGCATTGCAGGTACCCCCTGTCCATGAAAATAAAAGCATTTTTTGAAAGAATGAAATTAAGTGCACCCCCCACAAAATCACAGAAATTTACAGGGGATGTATTAGAGTTCATGACGCCACCCATGGTATGTGGTAATTAGGAGTACCATCGCTGCAGTTGGGAGTACCTGGGAATGATGGAATAGTGCAGTCAGATGTTGTGACCCTCCACGGGTAGGAAGAAATACCCCGGGACTCGATGATGGTGAGGGGGAGTGCCGTTGGATGTAAAGATGTCACTTGCGTACTCACTCAGCCGATTAGCTGACACCGACAACTGGATAAACCAAAGTTCTGGATACTGCTGCCGCTGAAGGGAGCTAGTTCGGGTCCCGTCCCCAATGCTGCTGCTTGGTGATCCGTGACCTGCCTCCTGGCACTAAGTTTGCTTCTCTGTTGGTCCCGGTAGTATGAAACCTGCCGGGTCCCGCTCCGCACTGTGGCTAAGTGTGGGAGCTTGCTCTCAGGGTTCACGCTTGGGATTTTCTGGACTGTTTCAGGTGGAAAGTCCTATCCCCTTCATTGCGCTAGTACCCAGATTCTGGAGCGTGTGGGAATGGCTCTTGAAGACTCCGTTCTCCTCAGGTAAGTTATCGGGTTGCCTGAAGCTACTTCCCGACCTAGGGTCCATGTGTCACGGGCAGGGGGTGACTGACCACGTCAGGGAAGGCTACACAAGGCGCTCGGATCCAGAATCATGGCTGAGGCTCGAGTAGCAGCCGGATACAGGGTTCGTGCAGCGGCCCGTCGCCCACAACAATAAAAAGGGGGTATTTTCAGGGGAAGAGTTTGTCAGTGATGCCATCCATGGGTTGCGGTGATGGATGGTAACAATGCCGCTGCCTTGGTATGGGATGCCCGGGGCTGATGGAGTGAGGCAACAGGATGGTATCCCCTCCAGATGTTGGGTAGGTGTAGTCCCGGGGCCCGGGTGTGTGGGTAAGAATGCCGCAGACCGTATGCTGCAGGGCTGGACTGGGTGGTAATGGCGTACTCACAGGTCAGAGAAATTCACACAGAGTCCAATGGTAAACCAAATTGCCAGTGACCGGTGACCTCCGGCGTGTGTATTCAGGTCCCACACCCTGGTACAGCAAACAGGGGTCCCTTCCGCCTGCACTTAGTGTTTCTGTCTGCAGTTTGACTACTCCGCTTGAAACAGGGAAGTCCACTCCCAGTGATTCTATGTGTTGCAAGCTGTGGCCCGTGAGAACCGACCCGTGGGCTCTTAGCAGGCAATTGCGGAGCACCATTCCCCTCGTTGGGCGTCTGTCTTGCTCTCTGGGCTTGCTGGTGGGACAAGACGTGGAATCTTGTCCCCGGCTGGCTAATTGACAAGGGACTTGAAGCAGTCCTCGCCCTAGGGTCCATGCACCCCGACTGTGCACGGCCTCCGGACCGAATTTCCGCTGTCGGCACCAGCGGGCTACAACCCTTCCCTGGTCCACTTAAGGTCTACTGCGACCGGATCTCCATTGTCTGTGGCCCTGTCTGCCGACTGCCACCTAGTCAGCAGTCCGGTAGTCCAGGGGCTCTAACCCCTGACTACCCTGTCACTTTACACTCCTCTCACTTCCTCAATAGAAACACGACTGTCTTGTTCCCTCCCAGAACACCTCAGGAGCCCTAGGTGGGCGTCACCATCCACTTGGCCCCACCCACTGATGTGTCCCTATTGTCATGGGGGGGTGACTAGGATTTGCTGGCTGATGTTGTGTACCTGGGTGTGGATTTGTGTTGGTATGCCAAGGAGGATGGAGTCCTGCACCTGGAAAATTTGTGCAGTCTCTGTGACAACCTGGTTTTGCTAGGGCGTCCAACATGTACCCTGTTATGCCTTGGTCCCAGCCCGGTGATGGTGCAAGTCCACCGGCTGTCCACCTCGAGAGATCTGTGCCCCTTGCCGCATCCGTGCCCCTTGCCACGATCCCCTGCGACCGGGGGTCCAGCTCCTCTAGCCTTCCTCTTGTGTTAGCTTTCTGTTACTCTTTCTTATGTTAACGGGTCTGTTTTGACCCGTGTCTTAAATCACCCCTAGGATACCCTAAAAACAGTTATTTATGATCCAATTTGTTTCTTACCTCTTAGTTACCTTGTTAGGGTTTCTCATCCATGGAAGGATTGATTTTAAAAATTTTTTTGTTGTGGCCCCCTGGGCCTTTCATTTGAGAGCATACCCTTCATTTTCAATATAAAAATATTGTCAAATGAACCTCAAGAGAATAATATAAACTTAAAAAAGTTTGTTATATTATCTGACTATTACTGAAGGGTTTTGGAACACATTTCTTAAATATAAAAAAAATATACATATATATATTTTATATTATTAACTCTAGTAACATTTATGGTGTTACGAGTCAATTTTGACCCATATCTAACTACTTTAAGAAAAAGGCAAAAAAACAGATTTTTTTTTTTTTACAGAACTTTAATACAAATAAAAGATGAAAATTATATTAACATTAATAGCAATAATAATAAAAAGTAGCTTTTCTAGGTCAAACAAACAACAATCAATCAAGCAAATCAAATGAACAGAAATCAAGTACTAGTTTTTAGATGCATTAGTATTTAGATGCATGTGTGGCAAAAAGAAGTGACACTTTTTTTGTGTTCTTTCCAGAGGTATTTTTTGCAGGCGAAGCACGATGTGTTTGTCTTTCTGGCCTTAATTCTAGGGCAGACCTGACACCTCTTTCTTTTAGAATCAGGTGGTCTCACTGGGGTTGTGGCTGTTGTGGTTGATGTTGAGGCAGAGCTGGTTGAGGAGGATGCTGGTGATGATGCTCTTTGTGTTGCTGTGGGTGTGGGCGAAGCACTTGTTGAGCTCTGGACTAGAGTTGAGCGCGGTTCGTGGTTCGTGGTTCTCCAGTTCGCGGTTCGAGTGATTTTGGGGGCTGTTCTAAATTGAACTAGAACTCGAGCTTTTTGCTAAAGCTCGATAGTTCTAATTACGTTCGAGAACAGTTCTAGCAGCAAAAAGACAAGCCAATTACTAGCTGGCTTTCCGCTGTAATAGTGTAAGTCACTCTGTGACTCACACTATTATGAAATTTCAGCGTATAGTGTGAGGGCTGCGCATTCAGATCACTGCTGCTGGGATAATGGTGATCGCCATTTTTTTTTTTCCTTGTCTTCCTTTCCTAAGTGCGCACGTGTAGTGGGGCGGGCCAGCATGTCAGCCAATCCCAGACACACACACAGCTAAGTGGACTTTTAGCCAGAGAAGCAACGGCATGTGTGATAGGATGTCCATGTCACATGTCCCTGCATTATAAAAACGGGTATCTGCCCGTCCGGAAGCCATTATCTCTTCTGCGATGGGTGTCAGTCACCGCTGGCGCAGCTCCTGTCTCCGATACTGCTGTGTACGCTCTACACACAGCGCTATACAGAATAGGGATAGAAGTTTCTATTAGCTCTTGTAAAGGCTAATAACAGCAGGCTCAGAGCCATAGGTGACATTCAGGTCCGTGGAAACAGATTTTAACAGCTACAGAAGATAACAGCGTCTGTGTAGCTAAGCTCAGGGACTTCTTCGCTGCATTTCACCATTAGGAGGGATAGAAAGTGAGGCTTCCTTTCCTGTACACTGACCCACAACCCTGCCACTGTACCCTCCTGCCCTTTGCACACTCAAGCTCATTGTTACTAAGCCATTATACTTGCAAACACTGAGGAAACTTAGTGGCATCCTAAAAGTGGCTGTTGGACTTCCATTAGTGTCCCACTAGTGCAAATCTATTTGCAGCACCTCTGCATTGCACACTCAAGCTCATTGTTACGAAGCCATTATACTAGCAAACACTGAGTAAACTTAGTGGCATCCTAAAAGTGGCTGTTGGACGTCCATTAGTGTCCCACTAGTGCAAATCTATGTGCAGCACCTCTGCATTGCACACTCAAGCTCATTATTACTAAGCCATTATACTAGCAAACTATGCTGCCAGTTTAAGGGCCATAGTTGCATTGTCAGGGATAATTATTGTTGTTTATTCTGCTGTTAATAAAGCTAGATCACCACTGCAATCTACACCACCTCTCAATTTTTACTAATACATTTTAAGTGCACAATCTTGTCGCAATCAAAATGAGTGACAAAATGACAGATGCTGGTGGAAAGGGGAGGAGGCGTGTTGGAAAAGGAAAAAAAGGGTTTGTCCGTGGGGAAGGTGGCAAAGCTCCATTAACATCTGCTGAAGATAGACCATCTACCAGCAAAAGTAAGATGTCTACTACTTACCGTGGACGATCCGATGTGCTCCCTTTTTTACGGACACGAACAACTGGAACAAAGGTAGATGATGGCCAAAAAAAGAAAATGCTTGACTGGATCTCAAGTGGTCCAACAAGTGCCCTCTCCGCCACCTCAACTACCACATCCAAAAAACACCAGTCCTCTGAGTTGTCATCCCAATCACACTTGCTTTCTCCCAGCTCTGAGTCTCCATCCGCCCTGCACAGTATGGTGGAACTGAGATGGCTGAGTCTGCAGAGCTGTTCAGTCACACTATAGCCTGGGAATCAGAGGTCTGCTCCCAAGCTACAGTGAGTACAGACCAGGAAATGGTCTGCAGTGATGCCCAGAACCTTTGTGACTCTGATTCAGGCCGTGATGACCAAGTTTCTGAGCATAATGTTGACCCTTTTTCACAAACTGTAACACCTGTTGTTATAGACAATGAGGAACATACTGATGACGATGAGACGCAGAAACCAGATTGGGATGACAAATTAAATATTCGGTCAGGGCAAAAAGAGGCTCGGTCTGAGGGTGAGGGGAGTGCAAACACAACAATTGATGAGGAAGTTCTAGATCCCACCTACTGTCAACCCACAGTCAGGCACTCGAGAAGGTCAACAGAGGCGGTGGAGGAGGATGCTACTGATGACGAAGTTACCTTGCACCTTCCTGGACAGAGGAGTAGTACTGGTAGCACGTCTACAACTGCATCCTCAGCCACCACTCTGCCTCTGAGCACTAGTCGGGGGGGCTCAGCAGGTCGCATGCCCTCTAAGCCTTGCCTAGCCTGGACCTTTTTTGACATAGAAAAAGATCGCCCAAATCATGTGATATGTAAAATTTGTCGTGATTCTGTTAGTAGAGGGCAAAACCTCAGGAGTCTGACAACTTCTTCCATGAATCGTCACATGAATAAATATCATATGTCCCAGTGGGAAGCTCACCGTGCTGCAATGCGGTCTAGCGGAGCGAACCATCCACCGCCTGCCCCTTCAAGTGCATCCGCGCACTCTTCATCTTATAGGACTGTGGGGACAGCTGTCACACTTGGTTTTCCACGCACAACTTCCACCACTGTAACCGCAACAGACAGTTTGCTTGGTAGGTCGTCATTTGGTTTGGAAGAGGAAACAAGTGCGTGTGTACAGCTCTCTCAGACATCGATAGCACCAACATTGGATGAAGGCAACATCATGTCTACACCTGCACTTTCCTCACAAACCTGCATTTTTTCAGGGACACCCTACTTACCACCGTCTACACACAGCAGCCAGATCTCTGTCCCTCAGATGTGGACAAATGAAAGGCCATTTCCTGTGACCCATGACAAAGCTAAAAGGTTGACTTTATCCCTCTGTAAGCTCTTGGCTACGGAAATGCTGCCTTTCCGCCTGGTGGACACACAGGATTTTAGAGACCTTATGTCTGTCGCTGTGCCCCAGTACCAGATGCCTAGTCGCCACTACTTCTCTAAGAAAGGTGTGCCTGCGCTACACCAGCATGTCGCACACAACATCACTGTTTCCTTGAGAAACTCTGTGTGTGAACGGGTGCATTTCACCACCAATAATTGAACCAGTAAGCATGGACAGGGACGTTACATGTCGCTAACTGGGCACTGGGTAACTATGGTGATAGATGGTGAAGGGTCTGCTGCACAAGTCTTGGCGTCCCATGACTTGTGTGTCAATCCTCTGTCTATCCAAGTTCCGCCACTGCTTCTGCCTCCTCCACCTCGTCTGGGTCCTCCACCTCCGCCTCAAGCCTGCCTGGTCAGGCCACCAGCGTTGTAACTGCGCAGAAGGAATCACGCACCCCTCATTACTATGCTGGCAGCAAAGCGCAATGGCATCAGGCGGTCTTTAGCTTGAAATGTCTTGGAAATAAGAGTCACACAGCGGCTGAGTTGTGGGCAGCTCTGGAGACTGAGTTTAATAAATGATATAATTTCATGACAAATAGGACAACAACTTGGTGATAATAAGGGGGGGAAACAGGTAGTATAGCCGCACCAATAGAAAAAGGAATGACCCCCGTTCAATTGGCGACCAACTCTATATGTCATCTGTCATGACTCAGGTACTCAATTCCCAAAAGTAGTAACAAGGGAGTTGGCTTCAGATGATAGGCATTCATATGTTTATCTGTAACCATGGGTATAATGCATAATAAAATTCATATAACATCAAGGATAGTCAAAAGGTACTATAATAACCATAGGCCACAGACTCACAAATGAATGCCCTTAGCACAGTATGTCCAACACTGTGAAAAATTCCCAATCTCTCAATAGTCAAATAATTTCTATTTAGTATATACCTGAAGTCATGTTGTAAGTAGCAAAATAGGTCACCCAGTGGACGGGGGTCGCAACCATGAACCTCTACGCGCGTTTCACCGCTCTGGTTTCATCAGGAGGCATACATCTAGTGCAGACGCTGCACCTTTTAAAGGTTCCATGATCCCGCTCAGCTGTGCGCGCGCCGCCGGGCATTCAGGAAGCGCCCACCCCGTGATGCGCACTCCGTGAGTCCATCGCCTGTCGAGCGCATCATCTGTCACCTGACTGCACTAGTGCGGCCCGCGATCACATGACACGGGGTCGGCAGGGAGACCGGATGTGTCATCCGGTCACCATGCCAAACCTCTCAGTCGGCCACTTATCCACGGAGACGCGCAGCGCACGGGGCCAGCGCGTCCACCCGGCGGAGTGCGCGCACCGAGCCAGGACCCTGGAGATAATGTAAGTTACCTAACAAGGGGTGAGATTAATCCATAATCCAGCATTAGCAGCCCACATTGCATATATATAACAAAATACTTTACAAGTCCAGCCCCTAAGAGCCGACTGTTACAATTCAGAATCACTTATACTGTATATATCACATAAATAACAAGAGATTTAACCCTTTCTACAACATATAGGTATGATTCCTAATAACAAAAAATCACATTAGTCATGCATGAAGAGCATGTTCAAGATGTTTTTCTATTGGGTATGCGATGTGCTGGATTTCTTCAAAGATACATCTCCCAGGGAATCATTCCATATATTCCATCATTCCTTATGTGGTAATATCAGTGAGGCAATACTACTCATGGAAAACTAAAAAGGAAACAAATGTTTAAAATTAGAAAACATATAAGTGACGGAGTGCACTATAAAATTCGTGCTAACCTGATAAAAAGGACTTGAAACTTAAGGATTCGTTTTATCCTTTTGGTGTCAATGTTTCTAGGACTACTATGCATTTTGTTTCTCTCTTTAACAGTTCATTTTTGTAACTTATTGAACTTATTGAGTTTGTTATGGAGTTATTGGATTACATCCTGACCCATAACTACTTTTTATTCAAAGACCGCTATTACCTACAGCTCCAGGGAGTGGCAATGGGGGCGACTTGTGCGCCCTCATATGCCAACCTCTTCCTGGGGCTCTGGGAGCGGGAGGTTGTCCAATTTGTGGAGGGGTTCGATGCAGTGGTCTCATGGCATAGGTATATCGATGACATTCTGTTTATATGGCAGGGCCCTGAGGCATCCCTGGTGGATTTTCTGCAAAAATTAAATATAAATGAATTTAATATCCGATTAACATCCAAATATTACTATTGGAGAGTGGAGTTCTTTGACGTGTCAGTCATAAGGGGTGAGGGAGGTCATATTGTCACAGACGTATTTAGAAAGAAAACGGCGACCAACACACTTCTACACGCCTCTTCCTCACACCATCCCCAAACTATTAAAGCAGTGCCCACTGGGCAATTTTTGCGGATGCGAAGAATATGCTCCAGGGATAGAGATTTTGATCTTCAAGCCCAACAATTGAGAATCAACTTGGAAGAACGAGGGTATAAATCAAAAAATATCAGACAAAGTTTCATTAGGGCTGCCAAGAGTAAACGGGAGCAACTATTAGTAACACGGAAGAAAAGCCATGGACTTCAACCAGTAAGATTCATCACTAATTTCAGTGATAGGTGGAACGAGGTTAGAGGTATTTTTAAAAAATATTGGCAGATCCTCTTGGCGGATAAGGATCTAGCCAGATATCTAACAACATATCCAGCGATGACATGGCACAGGTCGAAAAATCTAAGGGATATAATCACGAGAAGCCATTATGTTCCACCACCACAACAAGGCATGCTTTGTCAGAGGGGACCCAGATGGGGGTGCTTTCAGTGCGGTAATTGCACCGCCTGCAGGTACATATAAAGGAGTATGACGTTTGAGAACAGTTCAGCCTCTAAAAACTACACCATCACTCACAATATTACATGCAGAACAGATATGGTCATATACTACGCATGGTGTCCATGCAATAAAATCTATATAGGCATGACCACGAGGCAGTTGAGAGTGAGAACCCTTGAACATGCTAGAGACATAGTCAATGCCAAAGGCTGCAAAGAGATAGCAGGCCTAAAACCAATTCCACGTAATTTCTTTCTTCATCATAACTGCAATCCAAGTGACTTTATGGTGAAAGGCATTGACCATGTAAGCTTGGGGTCTAGAGGTGGAGATTATAAAAATGAACTGTTAAAGAGAGAAACAAAATGGATAGTAGTCCTAGAAACATTGACACCAAAAGGATTAAACGAATCCTTAAGTTTCAAGTCCTTTTTATCAGGTTAGCGCGAATTTTATAGTGCACTCCGTCACTTATATGTTTTCTAATTTTAAACATTTGTTTCCTGTTTAGTTTTCCTTGAGTAGTATTGCCTCACTGATATTACCACATAAGGAATGATGGATTCCCTGGGAGATGTATCTTTGAAGAAATCCAGCACATCGCATACCCAATAGAAAAATATCTTGAACATGCTCTTCATGCATGACTAATGTGATTTTTTGTTATTAGGAATCATACCTATATGTTGTAGAAAGGGTTAAATCTCTTGTTATCTATGTGATATATACAGTATAAGTGATTCTGAATTGTAACAGTCGGCTCTTAGGGGCTGGACTTGTAAAGTATTTTGTTATATATATGCAATGTGGGCTGCCAATACTGGATCATGGATTAATCTCACCCCTTGTTAGGTAACTTACATTATCTACAGGGACCTGGCTCGGTGTGTGCGCGCCGCCGGGTGGACGTGCTGGACCCGTGCACTGCGCGTCTCCGTGGGTAAGTGGCCGACTGAGAGGGTTGGCATGGTGACCGGATGACACATCCGGTCTCCCTGCCGACTCCGTGTCATGTGATCGCGGGCCGCACTAGTGCGGTCAGGTGACAGGTGATGCGCTCGACAGGCAACGGACTAACGGAGTGCGCATCACGGGGTGGGCGCGTTTTGAATGCCCGGCGGTGCGCGCACAGCTGAGCGGGATCATGGAACCTTTAAAAGGTGCAGCGTCTGCACTAGATGTATGCCTCCTGATGAAACCAGAGCGGTGAAACACGCGTAGAGGTTCATGGTTGCGACCCCCATCCACTGGGTGACCTATTTTGCTACTTACAACATGACTTCAGGTATATACTAAATAAAAACTATTTGACTATTAAGAGATTGGGAATTTTTCACAGTGTTGGACATACTGTGCTAAGGGCATTCATTTGTGAGTCTGTGGCCTATGGATATTATAGTACCTTTTGACTATCCTTGATAATATATGAATTTTATTATGCATTATACCCATGGTTACAGATAAACATATGAATGCCTATCATCTGAAGCCAACTCCCTTGTTACTACTTTTGGGAATTGAGTACCTGAGTCATGACAGATGACATATAGAGTTGGTCGCCAATTGAATGGGGGTCGTTCCTTTTTCTATTGGTGCAGCTATACTACCTGTTTCCCCCCCCCCTTGTTATCACCAAGTTGTCCTATTTGTCATGAAATTATATGATACTGTTATGCACTAAGTCAAAAAAATAAAATATTTTTTCACTTTTGAAAATATTTGTTGGATTCCTGGATGTTTATTGTAGGTGATTTATGCTATACAGTAGGTGGGAATCAATGTTTTTATAATTAGGCTAATGATAGGTTGAGTTTATTGAATTTATATACTGCCCGTAGGCAATTGTCAGCGCTTAACCTAATAACCCTTATACTCTTGCAGCTAGGTTAAATGACAAAAAGGCCCCTTCAATTTGCCTGATAGCACAAATTCTATAAATGGGATTTTTTTGTATAAAAAAAAAAAAAAATCCTCAAAAACCAGCGCTAGAAAAGGGTTATAACAAAAAACCTTTTTATTGACAATTTGTTGCTATCCTTGTTCTAGATAAGATAAGAACAATAAATCACAGTACATAGAACCATAAGAAATATAAATAATAAATAAAAAATAAAAAATGAATGGAAGTGATTACAATATTAATATTAATATATCAAATTAACACAGCAGGTTTTCTCCGGTTAGTCTGTTATAATGCCCCGGCCGGTGGCAACAACCAACTATAATAATATGATAAAATGGTGATGTAGTGCAGATACCATATAACACCGGATCAGACTACCGCTGTAATCTGTAAAGGGTCCAGAATTATTTAATAGCAGTGTGCAGTATATATATAAAAAACTTGCAAAGTTCCAGGTGCCTCCAAATAAAATAGAAAGACTGCTCTCCGGACAGTCTAAGCCGGCAATGTAGTAGGGCACCGGTTCGTACAGTTATTTCAACAAGGCTTTTTACCTGCACTTTAATTTGGGTAGGAATCCCCGCAGATTTAGTTGCTGCACACACCTCCTTTGTTACTGGAGCCGTTTGAATGCAGGATTCCCCTGTCAGAGCTTCCAGGGCGAACAGTGCAGAGCCGATGATCCACAATATAGTGCTGGCTCTGCAGCTTGATTTGGGCAGAAAGGGGACATCTGTACCATCTGTACCCCCCCTAGAGCCAGCACTATATTGCGGTTCACCGGCTCTGCATTGCTCGCTCTGGAAGCTATAACAGGGGATCCTGCATATAACGGCTCCGGTTTCAAAGGAGGTGTGTGCAGCAACTAATCTGCGGGGGTTTTCTGCCCAAATCAAGCTGCAGAGCCAGCACTATATTGTGGATCATCGGCTCTGCACTGTTCGCCCTGGAAGCTCTGACAGGGGAATCCTGCATTCAAACGGCTCCAGTAACAAAGGAGGTGTGTGCAGCAACTAAATCTGCGGGGATTCCTACCCAAATTAAAGTGCAGGTAAAAAGCCTTGTTGAAAAAACTGTACGAACCGGTGCCCTACTACATTGCCGGCTTAGACTGTCCGGAGAGCAGTCTCTCTATTTTATTTGGAGGCACCTGGAACTTTGCAAGTTTTTTATATATATACTGCACACTGCTATTAAATAATTCTGGACCCTTTACAGATTACAGCGGTAGTCTGATCCGGTGTTATATGGTATCTGCAGTACATCACCATTATATCATATTATTATAGTTGGTTGTTGCCACCGGCCGGGGCATTATAACAGACTAACCGGAGAAAACCTGCTGTGTTAATTTGATATATTAATATTAATATTGTAATCACTTCCATTCATTTTTTATTTTTTTATTTATTATTTATATTTCTTATGGTTCTATGTACTGTGATTTATTGTTCTTATCTTATCTAGAACAAGGATAGCAACAAATTGTCAATAAAAAGGTTTTTTGTTATAACCCTTTTCTAGCGCTGGTTTTTGAGGATTTTTTTTTTTTTATATACAAAAAAATCCCATTTATAGAATTTGAGTTTAATAAATGGTTGTCTCCACTCAACCTGCAGCCTGGTAAGGCCGTGTGCGACAATGTTGCAAACCTGGGTGCGGCCCGTCGCCTGGGCAAGGTGACACACGTGCCTTGTATGGCTGATGTGTTGAACCTTGTTGTCCAGTAATTTTTAACACACTATCCCGGCCTAGATGGCCTTCTGACCAGGGCACGAAAACTGTCTGCTCACTTCCGCCGTTCAACCACCGCTGCTGAGCGACTTGCATCGCTCCAGAAGTCTTTCGGCCTGCCGGTTCATCGCCTGAAATGCGATGTGCCGACACGCTGGAATTCAACTCTCCACATGTTACAGCGACTGTGGCAGCACCGCAGAGCCCTGGTGCAATACGTCATGACGTGTAGCCTTGGCCAACGAGATGTAGAGGTGGGGCAGATCACCCTGATGGAGTGATCTCAGATCAAGGACCTATGCACCCTTCTGCACAGTTTTGAGATGACGATGAATATGTTTAGCGCTGACAATGCCATTATCAGCATGACAATTCCAGTCATTTACATGCTGGAGCACACGCTAAACACTATTCGGAGTCAGGGGGTTAGACAACAGGAAGGGGAGGAACTACAGGAGGATTCATATGCGCAAGACACAACAACATCACCAAGGACCAGACGTTCATTATCACCAATGCGGCAGGCATGGGACCATGGGGGACAGGGATCAACAAGGGTGCATAGTAGCAGGCGAAATGTTGAGGAAGGTGCAGGAGAACATGAAGAAATGGAGGACGAACTGTCCATGGACATGGAAGACTCAGCGGATGAGGGAGACCTTGGTCAAATTTCTGTTGAAAGAGGTTGGGGGGGAGATGTCAGAGGAAGAAAGAACGGTTAGCACCTCTATGCCACAAACACAGCGTGGACTTGGTCCGCATGGCTGCGCAAGACACATGAGCGCCTTCTTGCTGCACTACCTCCAACATGACCCTCATATTGTCAAAATTAGAAGTGATGATGAGTACTGGCTTGCCACACTATTAGATCCCCGGTACAAGTCCAAATTTTGTGACATAATTCCAGCCATAGAAAGGGACGCACGTATGCAGGAGTATCAGCAGAAGCTGTTACTCGATCTTAGCTCGGCTTTTCCTCCAAACAACCGTGCAGGTGCAGGGAGTGAATCTCCCAGTTGTAACTTGACAAACATGGGACGGTCTCGTCATCTTCAACAGTCTACCCGTACCAGTAGGACCGTATCTGGTGCTGGTAACAGCAATTTTATTGAATCTTTTCATAATTTTTTTACACCATCCTTTGCAAGGCCACCAGAGACAACAAGTCTGACACATAGTCAACGGCTGGAGAGGATGATACAGGAGTATCTCCAAATGAACATCAATGCCATGACTTTGCAAATGGAGCCTTGCTCATTTTTGGCTTCAAATCTTGAAAAATGGCCAGAGCTCTCCACTTACGCCTTGGAGATTTTGTCGTGTCCAGCTGCCAGCGTTGTCTCTGAACGTGTCTTCAGTGCTGCTGGGTGTGTGCTGACAGATAAGTGCACGCGTCTGTCCAGTGACAATGTGGACAGACTAACGTTCATCAAAATGAACAAGTCATGGATCCACAAGGAATTTACTACCCCTGTGTCATCCTGGGGAGAGTAAATGCTTGTGGATTTGGAATGTGCTTGATGCAAATCTACCTGTGAAGTGTACAACTGGGGCACAAGTGCTGCCACTGAATGGGTGGGTGTGTGTGTGGCCCAATTTTTGGAAAAAAGGGAGACTCCGCTTGGAGTAACCCTTGTTTGCTGTGTTTTTTAAAAGGAGCCAAGATGAACAAGTCATGGTTCAGCAAAGACTTTGCTACCTACCCCGGGGTCATCCTGGGGACGGATAAGAATAGCGTATTTTTGAATGTGCTTGATGAAAATCTACCTGTGAAGTGTACAACTGGGGCAAAAGTTCTGCCACTGAATGGGTGGGTGTGTGTGTGGCCCAATTTTTGGAAAAAAGGGAGACTCCGCTTGGAGTAACCCTTGCTTGCTGTGTTTTTTAAAAGGAGCCAAGATGAACAGAGCTGGGATCAGGAAAGACTTTGCTACCTACCCCGGTGTCATCCT
Source organism: Anomaloglossus baeobatrachus (assembly GCF_048569485.1). Classification (NCBI taxonomy): domain Eukaryota; kingdom Metazoa; phylum Chordata; class Amphibia; order Anura; family Aromobatidae; genus Anomaloglossus; species Anomaloglossus baeobatrachus. The sequence goes on from NC_134353.1 coordinate 12,241,934, forward strand.
GGGGATGGTTAAGGATGGCGTATTTTTGAATGTGCTTGATGCAAATCTACCTGTGAAGTGTACAACTGGGGCACAAGTGCTGCAACTGAAGGGGTGTGTGTGTGTGGCCCAATTTTTTTTAAAAAGGGAGACTCCGCTTGGAGTAACCTTGCGGTGTTTTACATGATTTTAGAAGGGCATGCCATGCCTATATCTGTGTCTCCTCCTCTTTTTCCTTGTTTTCTTTTGTTTTTGCATTAGTATATGTCCTTGTCACTTTCCCATGTGTTTGTGTTGTGTTGTGAGTTGTTTGTCACCTTTTGGACACCTTTGAGGGTGTTTTCTAGGTGTTTTTAGGTGTATGTGATTGCCTACCATTGTTTTTTATGTGGTTCGAGTGGTTCGAACTCGAACGAGACCTCCGTTCGGCGAACCGAACTCGAGCCGAACCACGACCGGTTCGCTCATCTCTATTGATTACCGTCTTCTTAATAAAATTATGATCAAATATCAGTACCCTTTGCCTCTGATGTCTGATCTTTTCTCTAGAGCGAAGAGTGCCAAATGGTTTACGAAACTGGATCTCAAGGGTGCGTATAATCTCATCCGTATTAAAGGAGGGTGATGAATGGAAGACGGCTTTTAATACTCCTGAGGGGCATTTTGAGTACCTAGTGATGCCTTTTGGGCTCACTAATGCCCCCTCCGTCTTCCAGGCCATCATGAATGATATTTTTCAGAACCTTATTGGTAAATTTTTGATTGTCTATTTGGATGACATCTTGATTTTTTCTGATGATTGGGACTCTCATGTTGGGCAAGTACGGGCTGTTTTTCAGATACTTAAGGATAATGCACTGTACGTTAAGGGGTCAAAGTGCCTCTTTGAGGTGCAAAGGATTTCCCTTTTGGGCTTTATCTTGTCTCCTTCCGCTATCGAAATGGACCCGGTTAAGGTTCAGGTTATTTACGACTGGGTGCAACCGACTTCTCTAAAATCCCTGCAGCAGTTTTTGGGGTTTGCTAATCTTTACCGTAAATTTATAGCTAATTTTCCTGCCATTGTCAAACGTCTGATAGATTTGACCAAGAAGGGAGCTGATGCTGAGCATTGGACCCCAGAGGCGATTGTGGCCTTCCAGGAGCTTAAAAGGCGATTCACTTCTGCCCCAGTCCTGCAGCAACCTGATGTGTCTCGCCCATTTCAGGTTGAGATCAATGCCTCAGAGACAGGAGCAGGAGGTGTTCTGTCTCAACGAGACGCTACTTCGGGTAAACTTAAGCCCTGTGCCTTTTTCTCTCGGAAGTTTGCTCCTTCTGAACGGAATTATGATGTGGGGAACCGGGAATTATTGGCTATGAAGTGGGCATTTGAAGAGTGGAGACATTGGTTGGAGGGGGCTAGACATCAAGTTGTGGTGCTTATGGACCACAAGAATCTTACCTATCTGGAATCTGCCAAGAGGTTGAATCCTCGGCAGGCCAGGTGGGCTTTGTTTTTTACTTGGTTTAATTTTGTGGTCTCTTTTTTGCCAGGCACCAAGAATGTTAAGGCCGATCCCCTTTCCAGGAGTTTCTGTGCTGACTCTTTGGAGGTTGTCGAACCGTCTACTATCCTGAACGATGGTGTAGTTCTCTCGGCCATTTCGCCTAATCTGCGGTTGGCACTGGTGGAATTTCAGGCGGATAAACCTGAGAAATGTCCTATGGGGAAACTGTTTGTCCTGGACCAATGAAGAGACCGAGTTGTCTCTGTGGTTCATTGCTCTGTTTTGGCGGGTCATCCTGGCATTTTTGGTACTCGGGATCTTGTGAGCCGCTTTTTTTGGTGGCCTTCCCTGTCCCGGGATGTTCGTAGTTTTCTGCAGTCATGTTGAGTTTGTTCTAGGTCCAGGCCCTGTTGTTCACATTCTAGGGCTATTATTACCTTTGCCGGTACCTAAGAGACCTTGGACGCACATCTCTATGGATTTTATTTCAGAGCTTCCCATCTCTCAGAAAATCACTGTGAATTGGGTGATTTGTGATAGATTCTCCAAGATGGTCCACTTGGTTCCCCTATCTAAGTTGCCGTCTTTATCAGAGTTGGTGCCTTTGTTTTTACAACATGTTGTTAGTTTGCATGGTATTCCCGAAAACATTGTTTCTGACAGAGGGGTGCAGTTTGTATCCAGATTTTGGAGGATTTTTTGTTCCAAATTGGGTGTTCAGCTGTCTTTCTCCTTGGCGTTTCATCCTCAGAACAACTGTCAGACTGAAAGCGCTACCCAGACCCTGGAGACCTATTTACGGTGTTTTATTTCTGCGGATCAGGATGACTGGGTTTCGTTTTTGCCTTTGGCTGAATTTGTCCTTAACAATAGAGCTAGCTCTACCACATTGGTGTCCCCATTTTTCTGCAATTTTGAGTATCACCCCAGGTTCCTCTCGGGGCAGCTTGAGGCGTCTGACTGTCCAGGGGTGGATTCGGTGGTAAACAGAATGCAGCAGATTTGGGGGCAGGTAGTGGATAAATTGTTTCAATCCCAAGAATCTGCCCAGAAATTTGCCAACCAGCGTCGCACTGTTAGTCCCCAGTTTAAAGTGGGGGACATGGTGTGGTTGTCCTCTAAAAATATTCCTATGAGAGTTCCATCTCCTAAATTTAAGCCCAGATTTATTGGACCTTATAAGATTTCGGAGATTATCAACCCTTTATCTTTTCATTTGACTCTGCCTGTGTCATTTAAGATTCACAATATCTTCCATAAGTCCTTGTTGAAGAGACATGTGGAGCCAACAGTTCCTACAGCAGCGCCTCCTGACCCTGTTTTGGTTCTCGCCTTCCATCATGCTCATCCTGTGCGCCCCGGTGGCGTTGGTGAGGGTTCAGTCATCCCTCCTCTAAGGGGGGTACTGTTGTGAATGTCAGTTATGCTTTTGCTGCTGTGAGGCTCCCTCCTGTGGCCATGAATAGTTTGGACAGAGACCAGGTGTGTTGAGCAATGGCCGTTTCCATTGCTAACTCTCTGCCTATTTAAACCCTGGTCTGCTAGCAGGCTATGCCGGATGTCAGTTGTTCTTTGTTCACCAGCCTGCTTCATCCTGCTCCAGACCACATCTATCCCAGATAAGTGCTTGGCTCTTTATTTGTTGTTTGTTTCTTTTTGCTCTTATCTGAGTTTGTAGCCTGCTTTACACGCTGCAATATATCTTACAATGTGTCGGCGGGGTCACGTCGTAAGTGACGCACATCCGGCATCGTAAGGTACATTGCAGTGTGTGACAGGTTTGTGCGATTGCGATTGAATGGTAAAACGTTCATTGCATACACATCGTACCTTTCTCTAGAATTGTACGTCAGATTGTTCATCTTACCTGGGGTAGCACAGATAACAGTGTGTGACACCCCGGGAACGATGAACAGATCTTACCTACGTCCTGCGGTTCCCGGCCCACAATGCGGAAGGAAGGAGGTGGGCGGGATGTTTACGTCCCGCTCAGCTCCACACCTCCGCTTCTATTGGCCGGCTGCCGCGTGACGTCGATGTGACGCCGAACGTCCCTCCCACTCCAGGAAGTGGACGTTCGCCGCCCACATCGAGGTCGTATGGATGGGTAAGTACGTGTGACGGGGGTTAATCGTTTGTGCGGCACGTTCAACAAATTGAACGTGCCGCATGTACGATGGGGGCATTGCAAATCGCATACGATATCGTATGCGAAATTGCAATGTGTAAAGCAGGCTTGTCATTTACTATGGTTGTTTTCAGTTTATTTGCATGCAGGGATCTTCCCTCTCAGTTGCTTAGCTGGGAACCTCCCTGCAGCTATGTTTGGAGTATTGCTCCTATTAGTCCATGTGTTTGTTGCTTCTTGAATTTGTAATGGTTCCTGCTTTCTGTTCATTGGTATGGCAGAGATCCTGGTATAGGATGGAGTTCAGATCTAGTGATCTGAGGGCTTTTTGTACTATCAGGTTTTTGGATTTTTGCACGGTTTTTCTCTGGCCACCATCAGTACCTTTCCTATCCTGTCCTATTTAGTCAGTAGGGCCTCACCTTTTGCTAATCCTATCATCTATCTGTGTATTGTGTTTTCCTATATCACCGCAGTCTTTGAATGTGGGGGGCTTGCTATTCTTTATCCTAAAGGAAGGAAAGATGAATAACTCTCTGCCTCAGAAAATAGATAGTTAGTTCTCCGGCTGGGTTCGCGGTGCACAGGATGATAGTTCACCCCTCGGCTACTTCTAGTATTGATTGTTAGTAAGGGGATGGCGGCCAGATTAGTTAGCAATGCTCTTGTCACCTTTTACCAATAATTGATGGTGGTCTTCCATGGTTCCGGATCATAACAGCTAGTACTCCGATTCTGGAGCGGGTGGGAACGGCTGTAGAAGACTCCGTTCTCCTCGGGTAAGTTATCGGGTTGTCTGAAGCTACTCCCCGACCTAAGGTCAATGTGTCGCGGAAAGGGGTGACTGACCATGTCAAGGAAGGCTAACCGAGGTGCTTGGACCTGGGATCGTGGCTGGGGCTCGAGTGGCAGCCGGATCCGGGGCTCGTGCAGCGGCCCTCGGCCACAAAAATAGAAAGGGGGTATTTACAGGGGAAGAATTTGTCAGTGACGCCACCCGTGGGTTGCGGTGATGGATGGTGACACCACCGCTGCCTTGGTATGGGATGCCCGGGGCTGATGGAGTGGGGCAGCAGGCTAGTATCCCCTCCACGGGTAGTGGAGGTGTAGTCCCAGGGTCCGGATATGCGCGTAAGAATGCTGCGGAGCGTGTTCTGCAGGGCTGGACCAGGTGGTAATGTTGTATTCACAGTTCCAGAGAAATTCACACAGAGTCCAATGGTAAACCAAATTGCCAGTGACAGGTGACCTCCGGCGGGTGGATTCGGGACCCACACCCTGGTACAGCAAACAGGGGTCCCTTCCTCCTGCACTTAGTGTTTCTGTCTTCAGTTTACTACTCCGCTTAAAATGGGGAAGTCCACTCCCGGTGATTCTGTGTGTTGGGAGCTATGGCCCGCGTAATCCGACCTGTGGGATCTTAGCAAGCAATTGCGGAGCCCTATCCCCCTCGTTGGGCTTCCGTCTCGCTCTCTGGGCTTGCTGGTGGGACAAGACGTCGAATCTTGTCCCAGGCTGGCGAATTGACAAGAGGCTTGAAGCAGTCCTTGCCCTAGGGTCCAGGCACCCCGATGTCAGTGTTCCGGGATTTCCAGTTTGCTTCTGAAGGATCTTGTCCCTTGTTAACATGGAGTTTTCTGTTCTGTTGCCCTACTTCCTGTTCATCTGTTTAAAAGTCCGCCCCTAAGCTTAGTCTAGTTGCTTGAGTATACTGCTTCCTCTGTACTCCTACTCCACTGCTCTCGCTTCCTGTTTGTTATTTTGGATCCTTGTGAATCACCTGACACCGACTGTGGACTCCACCTGGTCTCATCGAGCTGTGCCCTCGCTGGTCCCGGACTCCGTCTGCCGTCTCTTGTTGGCGCTTGTGCCCGGTCTCTTCTGGTACATATCCACCCTAGGACCCACGTTCCACATCCCATACGGACATTTTTGGACGATAACCTGTTGCCCTTTCGTGTCCCGGCTGCTGCACATTTAAGACTTTTGGGGTGATCGCCAGACAGCCCCTGTATAGGGGTTCACTCCTGGTGGCCTCCCTGGGGGAGTCCAGTGCGCGGTCCCGGGAATTCCCCTTTGCTCCGAACCTGGCAGGTATATACTGTGTATATGTTCTGTTCTGTGTACATATTGTTGGTTGCATATTATAAAACTTCTTTGCACCAAGAACCCATCTCTGGTTGTCATTGCCCTAACGTGATCGAAATCCTCAGTTGATACAATAGTATTACACCCGACTGTAAACGGCCTCCGGACCGGATTCCCGCTGTCAGCACCGGCGGGCTACAATCCTACCCCGGTCCACTTAAGGTCTCCCGCGACCGGATCTCCGTCACCTGTGGCCCTGCCTGCCGACTGCCACATAGTCAGTAGTCTGGTAGTCCAGGGGCTCCAACCCCTGACTACCCTGTCACTTCCCACTCCTCTCCCTTCCTCACTCCAAACTTGACTGTCTTGTTCACTCCCAGAACATCTCAGGACCCATTGGTGGGCGTCACCATCTGCTTGTCCCTGCCAACTGGTGTGTCCCTATTGTCATGGGGGGTGACTAGGCTTTGCTGGCTGATGTTGTTTACCTGGGTGTGGGTTTGTGTTGGTATGCCAAGGAGGATGGAGTACTGCACCTGGAAGATTTGTGCAGTCTCTGTGACAACCTGGTTTTGCCAGGGCATCACACTCCCCCTTGGTAGAATACAGCCTGTCCTTGGGCTGTCCTGCCACTGACATTTATTTTTAACTGCATCTGTAAAATGTAAAAAACGGTCTAAAAGCATAACATCATAAAACTTAAAACATTTCTTCCGTTATAGGGAGGCAAATTTCCTTAAACGTTGCAAACCTTTCCTTCTCCCTTCAACCCGCCACCCAAAACACCTGAACCCCCTGGTGCCACCGCTAGCTCTGGAGTCACAGCACCCCAAGTTCCTGTTGGTGTCCTTGGTGACCAGGCAGAAGTTACTCTCCCACCAGTCCACCCCAACGGGTCCCAAAGTTCCGGAACCCTCTGGCCTGGTGGTTAGCCACCGGTTTTGCTGGTGACTGGGCCTCGGACGACTCTATCTCAGGCCCTTCCTCCAATCAGTTCTCTCCAGCGGGTGTTGCAGTACTGGTAGTGGGGTAACAAGAAGGTAGATGGGGTATGTACAATGACCCAAGAGAGTTTTTGGGTGGCCTCTACCAGTCCAGAGGCTTTGGACCATCAAAACATAAACAGGGAAAAGCTAGGTTTAAACTGGGAAAGGGGGGTAGCCGGGATCCGCTACCTTTTACTCTTTCTCATGCAGGTGACGGTGGGAGGCGAGGCATGATTGTTCGTTAATAATGATCCACTTCTTTATACCGAGGGCAAACCACCCCAACTCTCCACAGTGCCTCGTGTAGCTGACCATGTCCCCGGGTTCCAGATTCCTATCTGGATGGCCGATTGGTAGGTGAGGGGCTACATCCCTCCGGGACACATAGATTTCTGCTTCCAGTCCCAGCTCATATATGAACCCCACCCCTTTTGGGGGTCAAAATGGCGGACTTTCCCTCAGTAGGTCAGGCCCCGGACCCGGAAGGTATCTTGCCGCAGGCAGTCTTTCTCTTTGTAAGTACAGGCAACCACATCAGCCTTGTGTTTCTCCCTAGCAGCTATTTCTCTGCGTAGCTGCCGCTGCTGCCGCTCCCAGTACGGGGCACAGGCTTCGTGCTCCTCCTCCTGCTCCGGAGACAAGCCCACTCGGATGCCCTCGGTGCGGGCTACAACCGGCCTCACATACTGCCATGGGCCCCACCGATTAGTGGCCTCCTCCACTTCCCTGCAGGTACACTCTAGCTGTTCCTCAGCTTGGACAGGATGCTTGGGAGTGGTTTGCACTGCAGCCGGGGTAAATTTAAAGTCGGGTGCCACCTCCGTTGTGGCCAGGCAGATAGCCAGAGCCAACGTCATCACCGGTGCGGCCTGGCTCGGGGCCGGACGGGATCTCGTCAGCGGTGCCGGGGCGATGGTGATGGTGTGACGCCCTGGACTAGTCAGGTAGTCACAGTTAGAGCCCCGCACAACACCTGTCCCTTAATAAGGTGTCATCAGCCAACCTATAAACCCTAGTCACCCCTATCAGAACTTGATGGGCACACCAGGGGGTGGAGCCAGGTGGTTGGCAACGCCCACCGAGGAGTTCTGAGAGCCTAAGGCGGGAAAAACAGTGAGTTGTCAAAGAGTTGAGTGGAGTGGAGTGGAGTTGAGTTAAGAGAGAGGAGTGGAGTGAAGCAGGCCTGTGTTGGCAGGCCTGAGACAGACTGACAGGTGTGAGGGTTGGAGCCCGAACACCTTTGGCTAGGAGGCAAGCGGTGGCCTCAGCCTTTAGGAGCCGGGAAAACGGCTCGGTGGAACCGTAGAGGACCGGGACAGGGTAGTGGCCCGCCAGTACCAACCCGGGGAACCGAATCAGAAACCGGAGCACAAAGGGGAGGAACTCACACCCTGAAACGAGGTCAAGAAACCACTGGACCGAGTTAATTAACTGATTGCGGTCTAGACTATAGGTCCTTTCCCACCCAAAGTCCTGACTGAAGACAACAACCCAACAAGGGGGATAGAAAGCCACCGCACAGGCAGAGAGATCCCACGGGCCAGCGTCTGCGGGCAAAGGGCTCTCCCGACATCCACAAAGCCGGGAAGCGGACTTCCGATGCTTAGGCGCAGGCAGTCTACACACACAACACAGTGCAGGAGAAAGGCAGAGACCACCAACCGGGTGGGAGACCAGATGCAGCCGGCTGCGGGCACCGACCACCATCAACTTGGCTTACCAGAGACTTAAGTGTGTTTCTACTCGTGAATACAACAGTTCCCTCCGGCCGCCCATCACCCTGCATCGCCCAGCTCTCCCCAACAGGTCCCGGGACCACCACCCCTACCCACGGAGGGGTTAACATCTTGCTGCGCAACCATCTCCCCCGGGTGTCCCACAACAGCAGCGGTGGTGTCCATCCTCACCACAACCCATGGGTGGCGTCACGAACTTAAACCGCGGCTTCGGCCGTACACCTACGTCCCCTCTAAAGCGCCAGCCCCCCTTTTCAGATCGAAGTGGATCACGGGGCCCCCTGGTCCGGAGACGTTCGAGCCACCCACCAGTGAGCCCGGATCCGAGCGGCTCGGCTGCTGCTGAGCACGGGGCGGTACACGTCGACTCTTCTGGCGTCACGAACAGGATACTTACCCATTCACTTACCTAGTGAAGTGCGCCTTGAAGTGAAGTCAGCGGTCATCCGTTGTAAAAAATTTGAAATCTGCCATCTTGCTGCTATCTTTTGGCACGAAGATTCCCGCCAGAGTCTTCTTCCCCGCAGAAAAGGCGCGAAAGCTGAAGCCCTGCCCCCTGGGAACACAGCCGCAAAGCAAGGCCACCAGTCAAAAAGCAAAACTTACCGGCTTGAAAAAGAGAGAGTGCCGTGAAAAGACCAAGGGGGAGAAGTGGATGGAGGATGTCGGCGTTCAGGGAGGCGAGCGGAGCGGTGCCAATCACCGGAGTGGCAGGACCCAGAAGCGGCAGAGGCAGAGTGGCTTTTGACGCGGAGGACTGCAACCTGCACAAGCTTCCCGCGGGAACCGCTGCCTGGTTGGAGCGGGAGCTAGGCCGATTCTGCATCCGGGTCAGGGCACAGACCCTGCAGCAGGTGCTTGACTGGAAGGCGGAGGTCCAGAGGATGGTTGCAGTGGTGTGGGCACGAGAACAGAGAGTCGCATCTGCCATGCAGCGCCACGACAAAGCCACACAGACCCCCATGTCGCCCCTCATCGGATGTGAGCTGGAACCCGCCAGCACCGCAACAAGCGAACCCACGGTAGCGCAGCTCATAGAAGAGGAGGTACCGTCCGCGCTGCCCCCGCCACCGTTCCCGCTGGAGGTCCATAGCCCAGGGACCTACTGCACCTGGAAGGGGAGCCCGATAACCCGTCCGAGGATGGCGCAGTACGGCCCCCTGAAGTTGTAATGGCACCCCAAAAGTTAACCCCCGAAGTTCAAAGTTAAATATTTTAAAGTTTTTAAAGGACCCGCTCCCGCAATAAGACTCCTGCCTTGGTTGAACGTCCCCAAGTTCCAGGGAGATGCCATCCAACACATGGGGTGGAAGGAGGAGGACTTAGCCCAACTTGTTAAACGCTGCTGCAGTCGGAGCCGCAGAGGGCGCCATCAGGGGTCGGAGCCCCTGGTGGAGGATGGCAAGGGGTTAATGGAGCGAGGACAGTTTCTGTACAGAGTCCGGTCTACCGTACCCGCACTGCAGGCAGTGGAAGACGGGGTCTTTTTGGACAGTGCCACTGTGAGTGAATGTGGCATTGGGGACCCATGCTGCCCTGTGGTGGACTGTGGGAAAGTTGCCGAGGAAGCTGCGTCGGCAGCAGAGTTAATGTTTTGTAAATAATCCCGGACAACCCTTTCGTGTCCCACAGTCTCCGGAGAGGCTGGTTGGAGGAAGGGCCTGCGGGATGTTGTAGGCCAAGGCCCCGTCACCTAGGAAACCGGTGACTATCCTCCGGGTCAGGGATCCCCTGGACGTGGGACCTCTGAGAGAGACTGCCGGGTAAGGAACTTATTACCCGGCCCGTATGGGCAATACCCAGAACCATTCCTGTTCCCTGGACTGGGGGAAAAGGGGTGCTGACCTGTTCTTAGAGGCAGCATCAAGGTTCAGGTTTGCTTGGGTGGGCAAATGGAAGGACCCGGTCCCGTCCCGTTCCTGGTTAATAAAATTGTTTGCAACGTTAAAGTAACATGCCTCCTGCAAGGGAAGAAAACCAAATATGCTTGAGTTGTATAAATGTTAGTATACCTGTAAATATGTTTTTATCTTTTGCAGTTCAGAAAAATAAACGGTGGTGGTCGGACAGCCCGCGGATGGTCTGTAGTTAACCAAGGGGAAGTGTGACGCCCTGGAGTAGCCAGGTAGTCACAGTAAGAGACCCGCACAACACCTGTCCCCTAATAAGGTGTCATCAGCCAACCTATAAACCCTAGTCACCCCTATCAGGACTTGATGGGCACACCAGGGGGTGGAGCCACGCGGTTGGCGACACCCACCGAGGAGATCTGAGAGCCTGAGGCGGGAAAAACACTGAGTTGTCAGAGAGTTGATTGGAGTGGAGTTGAGTTAAGAGAGAGGAGTGGAGTGAAGCAGGCCTGTGTTGGCAGGCCTGAGACAGACTGACAGGTGTGAGGGTTGGAGCCCGAACACCTTTGGTTAGGAGGCAAATGGTGGCCTCAGCCTTTAGGAGCCGGGAAGACGGCTCGGTGGAACCGTAGAGGACCGGGACAGGGTAGTGGCCCGCCAGTACCAACCCTGGGAACCGAATCGGAAACCGGAGCACAAAGGGGGTACTCAGACCCTGAAACAAGGTCCAGAAGCCACTTGACCGAGTTAATTAACTGATTGCGGTCTGGACTATAGGTACTTTCCCACCCAAAGTCCCGACTGAAGACAACAGCCCAACAAGGGGGATAGAAAGCCACCGCACAGGCAGAGAGATCCCACAGGCCAGCGTCTGCGGGCAAAGGGCTCTCCCGACATCCACAAAGCCGGGGAACAGACTTCCAATGCTTAGGCGCAGGCAGTCTACACACACAACACGGTGCAGGAGAAAGGCAGAGACCACCAACCGGGTGGGGGACCAGACGCAGCCGGCTGTGGGCACTGACCACCATCAACTTAGTTTACCAGAGACTTGAGTGTGTTTCTAATCGTGAGTACAATAGTGCCCTCCAACCGCCCATCACCTTGCATTGCCCAGCTCTCCCCAACGGGTCCCGGGGCCACCACCCCTACCCACGGAGGGGTTAACATCTTGCTGCGCAACCATCTCCCCCGGGTGTCCCACAACAGCAGCGGTGGTGTCCATCCTCACCACAACCCGTGGGTGGCGTCACGAACTTAAAACGCGGCTTCGGCCGTACACCTACGTCCCCTCTAAAGCGCCAGCCCCCCTTTTCAGATCGAAGTGGATCACGGGGCCCCCTGGTCTAGAGACGCTCGAGCCACCCACCAGCGAGCCCGGATCCAAGCGGCTCGGCTGCCGCCGAGCACGGGGCGGTACAACGGTAAGGCCTGAGGACCCAGCAGCCAGGTCTTCCCCCGCAGATGATATGGGCTCCGCTGCCACGGACTGAGGCAACGGGTCGGTCAGTGCATTGGCTGTGCACACGGGTGACGAGGGAGGCGGCGTGGCAGACGGGAGCGGACCGGACCCCTCAGCCGGGCAGGCTAGTTCCTGGGGAACATAGGGGCGTTGGTCACTGCTTACCCGCTCCTCCGAGGCCATCTCCACTTTGCGTGCCCAGACAGCTGCAGCCAGGTCTTCCATCTCCGACGTCCACTTCGCCAGCATGAAGTGGGCTTGGGCCTGGATCCTCTGGCACATTATCTCCGTCAGCTCCCCAATCCAATCAGCGGTTCCTGGGATGGGACTCTCCGGGCGCTGCTTGCCATGTTGCTGCGACATCTTGATACTGGTGTCCAGGAACAGGTTTCTGCAGAATCCTGGTGTCCCTGCACTTTCTCTTCTCTGGTCACATGCCGCTTTTCTTGCCATCCCCCTTGGTTTTCCAGCAGCAGTCTCTTTGCTCTGGGGATCACCGGGTTCCGCCTGTGTTCTTAGGGGGCGGGGCTTCAGACTCGCTCTCTTTTCGGGAAAGAAGATGGCAAGGTTGTCCTTGTTAGCACCAAAATGGCAGGCAAGATGGCGTTGGTCCGAAAATGTTAGCGTTTCACGGGTTAACAGTCGCACTTCAACAAGGTTAGTGGATGGGGTAAGTATCCTGTTTGTGACGCCAGAGGTTGTCGCGGGAAGGGGATGAATGACCACGTCAGGGTAGACTACCCGAGACGCTCGGGTCCGGGACCGTCGCTGGGGCTCGAGTGGCAGCCGGATCTGGGGCTCATGCAGCGGCCCGTCACCCACAACAATAAAAAAGGGGGTATTTACAGGGGAAAATTTTGTCAGTGACGCCACCCGTGGGTTGCGGTGATGGATGGTGAGACCGCCGCTGCCTTGGTATGGGACGCCTGGGGCTGATAAAGCGGGCCAGTAGGATGGTATCCCCTCCACGGGTAGTAGAGGTGTAGTCCCGGGGCCCAAGTGTGCGGGTAAGAATGCCACAGAACGTGTTCTGCAGGGCCGGACCGGGTGGTAATGGCATACTCACAGTTCCAGAGAAATTCACACAGAGTCCAATGGTAAACCAAATTGCCAGTGACCGGTGACCTCCGGCGGGTGTATTCGGGTCCCACACCCTGGTACAGCAAACAGGGGTCCCTTCCTCCTGCACTTAGTGTTTCTGTCTTCAGTTTGACTACTCCGTTTGAAACGGGAAAGTCCACTCCCAGGGATTCTATGTGTTGGGAGCTGTGGCCCATGAGAACCGACCCGTGGGATCTTAGCAGGCAATTGTGGAGCCCTATCCCCCTCGTTGGGCTTCTGTCTCACCCTCTGGGCTTGCTGGTGGGACAAGACGTGGAATCTTGTCACCGGCTGGCTAATTGACAAGGGGCTTGAAGCAGTCCTTGCCCTAGGGTCCAGGCACCCTGACTGTGCTCGGCCTCCGGACCGGATTCCCGTTGTCGGCACCGGCGGGCTACAATCCTGCCCCGGTCCACTTAAGGTCTCCCGTGACCGGATCTCCGTCACCTGTGGCTCTGTCTGCCAACTGCCACCTAGTCAGTAGTCCGGTAGTCCAGGGGCTCCAACCCCTGACTACCCTGTCACTTCACACTCCTCTCACTTCCTCACTCCAAACTCGACTGGCTTTTTCCCTCCCAGAACACCTCAGGACCCCTAGGTGGGCGTCACCATCTGCTTGGCCACACCCACTGGTGTGTCCCTATTATCATGGGGAGTGACTAAACTTTGCTGGCTGATGTTTTGTACCTGGGTGTTGGTTTGTGTTGGTATGCCAAGGAGGATGGAGTAATGCACCTGGAAGATTTGTGCAGTCTCTGTGACAACCTGGTTTTGCCAGGGCGTCACACATGTACCCCGTCGTGCCTTGGTCCCAGCCCAGTGATGGTGCAAGGCTGCCGGCTGTCCTCCTCGACAGATCTGTGCCCCTTGCCAAGATCCCCTGTGACCGGGGGTCCAGCTCCTCTAGGCCCAGACCACCATCGGCCACCTAGATTACTTCCCAGGAGCCCTGCTCCTGACCTCCTCTCTCTCTCACTTCCCAGACTAGACTCTCTACTTCTGACACTCCTGACCTCCCCTTTCTAACCCTCCCAGATGGGCGACTCTATTCCACTCAAGCCGTCCACTGGTATGTTTGGTGGTGTGGTGCAGAGTGTACCTAGGATTTGATTAGCTGATGTAGGCAGCACCATGTGGTTAGGGACCCAAAACCAAGTAGGTGGTGGATACTGCACGGGAGGGCAGATTGTGCAATACCCTTTGACGACCTGATAGTCCAGGGGCGTCACAAATACTTTGTAATACTTGTGTATTTGTTACAAATAGTGAGTACAACGCAAGTCAATGGGAAATGCAAGTAATTTTCTGCTGGAGCAAACAAAGAGGTCTGGGGTCCTGAGGAAAAGGCTAAAATGAATGGGAAAGTGATGAAACTGAATGGGGAGAGTCTGGAGAATATGCTGCATGCATTTCTGACTCACATATGGTTTCAAGGATTGAGAATGTCACAGTATTATGCCACTTATTCTCTCTCTCGCTGTCTTTCTCTCTCGAATTGCTTCATATTCACCAATCACTGATGCGGCTGTCACACTGCTGCCGCTGCCTCTAATTCTTCTTCCCTACCCGCTCATTAGGCTCATTACATATTCACTGCACCTGCTCATTAGGCTCATACATATTCTCTGCTTCTCCCGACCACCGGCGTCTCTGATTTGATGCAGTCAGACCCGCCTCCACTCTGAGTGACAGCTGTCTCACTGCAACCAATCACAGCCGCCGGTGGACGAGTCTATATCATCCAGTAAAATATGTAATTAAAAAAGAAAAAACAACGAGCGGTTCCCCCTAATTCTGATACCCATCCAAGATAAAGCCCCACATCTAGGGACTGGGATTGTCAGACTGGGGAGATCCATGTTATTGGGACCCCCCAGCCTAAAAATATTTTCCATCAGCCGCCCGGAATTGCCATATCCAATAGATGTGACAGTCCTGGCACTTTACTAGGCTCATCCTGATTGCCCTGATGCGGTGGCAATCAGGGAAATGAGGGGTTTAATAACAGCATACAGCTGTCAGCAAGCCCAGAATTAGTGATGGAAAGGGGTCTTTTATGAGACCCGCCATTACTAATCCTATAAGTAAAAAGAAATACACATACTGTACATCAAGAAAAATCATTTATTTGGCATAAAATACAAAAAACCCCTCTTTTACCACATTATTAACCCCAAAACACTCAGGTCCCATGTAATCCACACAAGCTCCCACGACAGTCCTAGCTCTGCTACATCCGAGTCTGGAGAGACTGAAAACATGTCCGATCTCTCCAGGCTCTGGGAAACACTGACAAGAAGGACCTGGCTGACACCATTCAGTTCATTGGAGATCATATCCGAGTTCCCACGGTATGACCTCTGGTGACCTGAAGCACTCTGGCCTAAAGTGCGGGGTCATGTCTCGCATCCCACTAGAACTTTAACAGAGGCAGTGCCGACATGTAGGTGCGAGCTGCACCACATGGCATTGCCACTGTTAAAGTACTGGCAGGGTGTGAAACACGACCCCACACTTTAACACTGACAATGCCGTCCAGGGAGTGCGGGGCAGCCTGCACCTGAATACCGGCACTGCCACTGTTAAAGTACTGGTGGGATGCGAGACATGACCCCACACTTCTTCAGGTCACCAGAGGTTTCCCAAAACCTGGAGAGATCGGACATGTTTTCGGTTTCTCCAGGCTCGAAAGTAGCAGAGCCAGGACCGTTGTGGAACTTCGTGTGGATTACTTTGGACCTGTGTGTTTTTGGGTTAATAAAGTGGTGAAAGAGGGTGGGTTTGTATTTTACTCCAAATTAAGGATTTTTCTCAATGTATATGTATTTCTTTTTACTTTTAGGATTATTGATGGGGGATCTCATAGAAGACCCCTTGCCGTCACTAATTCTGGGCTTGATGACAGCTGTGGGCTGCTATTAACCACTCATTACCCTGATTGCCACCACATCAGGGCAATCAGGATGAGCCGTGTAAAATGTCGGGACTGTCGCATCTTTTAGATGTGGCAATTCCAGGCAGCTGCTGGCTGATATTTTCAGGCTGAGGGGCTCCCAATAACGTGGGTCTCCCCAGCCTGAGAATACTAGCCACCAGCTGTGAGGCTTTATCTTGGCTGGTTATCAGAATTCGGAGGGACCAGACGTCGTTTTTTAATTATTTATTTATATTACTGTACAATATAGACCCGCCCACTGGCAGCTGTGATTGGTTGCAGTCAAAAAGCTATTACTCAGCATGGGGAAGTGTCTGACTGCAACCAATCACAGACGCCGGTGGTCAGGAGAAGCAGTGACAATGTATTAACCTAATGAGCGGGTGCAGTGAATATGTAATGAAGCTAATGAGCAGAAGGGAAGAATAAGAATAAGAGGCAGCAGGAGCCGCTCTATGAGCAGTGAAAAAAAACCCAAAAAACTGAGCTGTGACAAATGTTCAATAAACATGCAACATTACAAGCATGTGAATTGCAGCCTCAAGACTAGAAAAAAAACAAGGAGAAAATTGTAGAAAAAAAATACCCTGACTATAAATAAATAAATTGCAAGTGCTTAATAAACAGGGTACTTACTATATACATTTTTGCAAAAAGGTAAGAAGCTGTCTCACCTCGTCACGGTGTACCCATCTGAGACAGTCCCTAACCTACTAAAGTTAAAAACATATTCTGTACCTGACTAGTGTCATGTCAAAACTTCAATATGGATGGTAAAGTGGTTAGCTGGGTCCCAGATTAAATACACAGCAAAAAGTGAGAAGCAGGTAATTGTTCAGCCTCAGTATCAGGAGGGCTGCACCCCCAACTTGCATTAAAGCAAGATAACAGACAAAAAAAACAAAAAACTGAGCTGTGACAAATGTTCAATAAACATGCAACATTACAAGCATGTGAATTGCAGCCTCAAGACTAGAAAAAAACCAAGGAGAAAATTGTAGAAAAAAATACCCTGACTATAAATAAATAAATTGCAAGTGCTTAATAAACAGGGTACTTACTATATACATTTTTGCAAAAAGGTAAGAAGCTGTCTCACCTCGTCACGGTGTTCCCATCTGAGACAGTCCCTAACCTACGAAAGTTAAAAACATATTCTGTACCTGACTAGTGTCATGTCAAAACTTCAATATGGATGGTAAAGTGGTTAGCTGGGTCCCAGATTAAATACACAGCAAAAAGTGAGAAGCAGGTAATTGTTCAGCCTCAGTATCAGGAGGGCTGCACCCCCAACTTGCATTAAAGCAAGATAACAGACAAAAAAACCAAAAAACTGAGCTGTGACAAATGTTCAATAAACATTAGTGATGAGCGAGCATGCTTGTCACTACTCGGTACTCGCACGAGTATCACTGTACTCGGGCTGCTCGGCGGGGACCGAGTAATCTCGCGATACTCGTGCTTTACTCGTGGTCTTCATTTCTGCATGTTGGCGCTCTTTTGAGAGCCAGCCCTCATGCAGGGATTGGCTGGCAGACCACTGCAATGCCACAGCCCTGTTAGTTGTGGAATTGCAGTGATTGGCCGGCCTGCACAGCGTGACCGAGCCTTTATACCGGCCGGCGCGCTGTGCTCTGCTCACAGCTATTCTGACAGTGAGTGTAGGGAGAGTGTCGCTGATTCAGGGAAAGCTTTGCGGCCCTTTATAGTTAGTTCCGGAGCAGGGCTGCAAACAGTGTGACCAGAAGTCCTTCTCAGGACTATTCTAGTTGTATACAGGCAGGCAGGGTATAGCCAGGTCGGAGTACAGTAGCAGAGTCCTTCTCAGGACTATTGTTGCTATATACAGGCAGGGTATAGCCAGGTCGGAATACAGGCTAGTGACCAGAAGAGTCCTTGTCAGGACTATTGTAGCAGTATACAGGCAGGCAGGCAGGGTATATATAGCCATTCCTAGTGGTGACCGTATACCAGCCTTCATCATATCTGGGGCTGGTGTACACAGTGTAAAACAGTCCAGATAGTGTCAGACTTCTCAGTAATTGTCGCTCCTAAAAACCAGTTAGGTTCTTATTGCGTCCGTGCTTGCATTTAAAAACAGCACGTGTGTGGCAGTCGGTGGCAGGGTACAGGTGCGCGTTTTGCACAAACTATTATATAACGCACAAGTCTAGTGTATAATACACGTCAGTCAGCAGTGTCTGATAGTGTCAGACTTCTCAGTAATTGTCGCTCCTAAAAACCAGTTAGGTTCTTATTGCGTCCGTGCTTGCATTTAAAAACAGCACGTGTGTGGCAGTCGGTGGCAGGGTACAGGTGCGCGTTTTGCACAAACTATTATATAACGCACAAGTCTAGTGTATAATACACGTCAGTCAGCAGTGTCTGATAGTGTCAGACTTCTCAGTAATTGTCGCTCCTAAAAACCAGTTAGGTTCTTATTGCGTCCGTGCTTGCATTTAAAAACAGCACGTGTGTGGCAGTCGGTGGCAGCGTACAGGTGCGCGTTTTGCACAAACTATTATATAACGCACAAGTCTAGTGTATAATACACGTCAGTCAGCAGTGTCTGATAGTGTCAGACTTCTCAGTAATTGTCGCTCCTAAAAACCAGTTAGGTTCTTATTGCGTCCGTGCTTGCATTTAAAAACAGCACGTGTGTGGCAGTCGGTGGCAGGGTACAGGTGCGCGTTTTGCACAAACTATTATATAACGCACAAGTCTAGTGTATAATACACGTCAGTCAGCAGTGTCTGATAGTGTCAGACTTCTCAGTAATTGTCGCTCCTAAAAACCAGTTAGGTTCTTATTGCGTCCGTGCTTGCATTTAAAAACAGCACGTGTGTGGCAGTCGGTGGCAGCGTACAGGTGCGCGTTTTGCACAAACTATTATATAACGCACAAGTCTAGTGTATAATACACGTCAGTCAGCAGTGTCTGATAGTGTCAGACTTCTCAGTAATTGTCGCTCCTAAAAACCAGTTAGGTTCTTATTGCGTCCGTGCTTGCATTTAAAAACAGCACGTGTGTGGCAGTCGGTGGCAGCGTACAGGTGCGCGTTTTGCACAAACTATTATATAACGCACAAGTCTAGTGTATAATACACGTCAGTCAGCAGTGTCTGATAGTGTCAGACTTCTCAGTAATTGTCGCTCCTAAAAACCAGTTAGGTTCTTATTGCGTCCGTGCTTGCATTTAAAAACAGCACGTGTGTGGCAGTCGGTGGCAGCGTCAGGCTCCACGTTGTCCCTGGATAGAGACGTGCATGAGGGCCTCAAAACATTGTTCCCATTGCAAAGGAGTGGGTCTCCTGTCGTTGTAATGTCCATTCTGCAAAGAATGGGCGAAAAAATTTACCACTGGGGGTATACCTGAAACAAAGGCCTAAGTATTGCAATTTGTAACGGTCATCATCATGGTGGCGCATGAGGAGAAGGAGGAGCAGTCCAGCGATTAGCCAAACTCCAGAAGTGTGTACCCATGGGTGAGTGGAGGTACATGGCAAACTTTAAATTCCGCTCTCATTTGCTGGTGGTGTGGTGAAGTCTGGCCCAATCCAACCCTTGTTCATCTTGATCAGAGTCAGCTTGTCAGCATTTTCAGTTGACAGGCGGGTGCGTTTATCTGTAATGATTCCACCTGCGGCACTAAAAACACGCTCTGACAAAACGCTAGCAGCAGGGCAGGCCAGGCCTTCCAAGGCGTAGAGAGCCAATTCATGCCACGTGTCCAGCTTGGATACCCAATAATTGTAAGGCACAGAGGAATGTCGGAGTACAGTTGTTCGATCTGCAAGGTACTCCTTCAGCATCTGGGCAAACTTAGGATTTCTTGTGGCACTACCCCGCACCTCAGGGGCTGTGGTACGTGAGGGGCTGAGAAAACTGTCACACATCTTAAAGACTGTTCCCCTACCTCTGGCGGATTGGACTTGTGCCTCTCTCGGCTGTACGCCTCGGTTGTCCACTGATTCATGACCTATGCCGCTAGCGTTTTGTGAGGGGAATGCTTTGCCTACTTCCGTGACTATGGCCTTCTGGAACTGCTGCATTTTGCCTGACCTCTCCGCCTCGGGAATAAGAGACATAAAGTTCTCCTTTTAGCGTGGGTCTAACAGTGTTACCAACCAGTAATGATTGTCGGCCAAGATGTTCTTAACGCGAGGGTCACGAGACAGGCAGCTTACCATAAAGTCAGCCATGTGTGCCAGACTCTTAACAGCCATCACTTCAGTATCCTGACCGACACGATGACTGAACATGCTGTCCTCCTCCTCCTCATCATCTACCCTGTCCTCTGGCCAGCCACGCTGAACCGAGGATATGACTGCATGTCATATCCTCAATTTGGCCAGAGAGTTGCTCCATGTCTTCATCCTCCTCCTCGTCATAGTCCTCCACTGCACGTTGTGATGAGACGAGGCTGGGCTGTGTGTTATCATCACCCACACCCACTACTGTTTCTTGCTGAAACTCATCGCGCTCCGCCTGCAATGCATCATGTTTGTTTTCTGAGCAGAGACCATTTTAGAAGGCAGAGAAGCGGTATGGTGACGCTAATAATGTCGTCATCGCCGCTCACCATCTTGTTGTAGTCCTCAAAGTTTTGGCGGATGGTGCATAGGTCGGACATCCATCTCCACTCCTCAGGTGTTATGTGTGGAGTTTGACCCATTTCCCGACGGCTTAGGTGATGCAGGTACTCAACAACTGCCCTCTTCTGCTCACATATCCTGACCAACATGTGCAGAGTTGAATTCCAACGCGTGGGGACATCACACACCAGTCTGTGTGCCGGAAGATGCAAACGGCGTCTTAAGGCGGCAAGGCCGGCTGAAGCAGTAGGTGACTTTCGAAAATGTGCAGACAGGCGGCGAACTTTTACCAGCAGATCAGACAGCTCTGACTATGACTTTAGAAACCGCTGAACCTCGAGGTTGAGCACATGGGCCACGCATGGAACATGTGTCAGCTGGCCTCGCCTCAAAGCCGCCACCAGGTTCCGGCCATTGTCACACACCACCTTTCCTGGCTTTAGGTTCAGAGTTGTGAGCCAGTGATCTGCCTGCTGTTTCAGAGCTGTCCACACCTCTTCTGCATTGTGGGGTTTGTCACCTATGCAGATTAGCTTCAGCACTGCCTGTTGCCGCTTCGCCGAGGCAGTGCTGCAGTGCTTCTGTGTCGCCCTGGACAAGCCAGGGGCCACAGAGCACAACACTTAAACACCCCACACTCCCTGCAGGCATATCATAGTCAAAACACAAAATCCTTGTTGCCTTCCCCAGGGGCTGTTGTCCACACCAGGGTGTGGAGCCAGGCGGTTGGTCTCCACCCACCGAGGAGGAGGGAAAACACAGGCAGTGAGAGTTAAGCTAAGGAAGTGGAAGGAGGAAAGTAGTAGAGAGGAGAAAAGTGACAGCAAAGAGCCTGAAGTTGGTCCGGGTGTGTGGCCTGGACAGGACAGCAAGGTTGGCAGGATGTGGTGACCGTCTGCAGTGGAGGCCGATTGGAGTCTGCCGTAAGGACCGTGGACGGGTGGTGACCCGGCCGTACCGGACCGGTATACAAAGCGAAGCCAGCACCATTGGCAGAGGACTTTCGGATCCCGGCAAGGCTTGGTGTCGCCGTGAATTTGCCAAATCCGTTATTGAAGGGGACCTCAGGGTTTCCAAACAGCCAAGTCCAGATAGAAGGCAACCGTACAACCGTGAAGGGGAGACACAGCCACCGCCAAGGGCAACCGTCTCCCAGGGCCAGCGCCTGTGGGCAAAAGGGGCTCCTCCGGCCCATATCCAGGTCAGGGAGCGGGTTACCGTTGGGAAACCATCACTACCAACACTTAACTTCGGTGCAGGGAGAGACAGTCATCACTAACCTGCAGGGAGGAACAACCGCAGCCGTCCGAGTGACCCGTCCATCCAGCCACTTGTTTTACCCTGAACTGTGTCATCATCATTGGGCTGAGTGAGTACCTCCGTGCCGTGCGGCACAGCGCTGCCCCTGCGACCATGCACTTCATCAGGCCCCGCAACCCGCCTGTCATCCATCTCTACCCCATCACCAGGCCCCGGGACAACCAACCCCCCTACCCACGTAGGGGAGAAATAACAACAAAGCTGCTCCCTGTCACAGGCTCCCGGGATCCCCGTCCAGAGCAGCGGTGGTGTCCACACAATCACCACAACCGTGGGTGGCGTCACGGACAATATCCCCAAAACCCAAACCACCCCTTTTCACTCACGGGCGAGTAGCGCCGCTCGAGTCCCCGGGATCCGGCCATCGCTCGAGCCAACGAGCAGCAGCAGCCGTAGAGCTGCGTCAGCCGGACCCGAGCAGTGGGAGAGCGCACCGTCCCCTCCTCCGCCAGCGACACTTACAGCTTGGGACTGGTGTGGAGGGTAAAGTGGATCAGGATGCGCAGGAGGAGGAGGAGGCTGAGGAGCATGACATTCCGGAGCTGTAGAGTGTGTGTGAAACCCTGACTGAGGTAGGGCCTGCAAAACTTGGTGTGTGAAGGACGTATTCCGTCCCTCGCTCAGACTGGGTCCCAGCTTGCACAATATTAACCCAGTGTGACGTCAACGAGATGTAGCGGCCTTGCCCACATGCACTTGTCCACGTGTCTGTGGTTAGGTGGACTTTGGCTGAAACAGCGTTGTTCCGGGCACGTGTGATGTTTTGTGACACGTGGTTAGTTATGCAATGCGGGGACGGCACACAGGGAGAAATAGTGGCGGCTGTGGACCGAGTAACGTGGGACAGCTGCCACCATCAGTTCGCGGAATGCTTCTGTCTCAACCAGCCTAAAAGGCAACATTTCCAGCGCAAGCAGTCGCGAAATGTTAGCATTTAGAACTGTGGCATGTGGGGTGTTGGCAGTGTATTTGCGCCTGCGCTCAAAGGTTTGCTGAATGGATAACTGAACGTTGCGCTGGGACAAGGACGTGCTTGATGATGGTGTTCTTTCTGCGTAGGCAACTGCAGGTGCAGGAGTGGAGGAGGCTTGTTCGCAGGCAGCATGGACAGGGGATTGGCTCGCATGCACAACCAGCGAAGACGTAGCAGTGACATCAGCAAGCACTGCTCCTCGACTCTGTTGTACTTCCCACAAAGTCGGGTGCTTGGCTGACATGTGCCTGATCATGCTGGTGGTGGTCAGGCTGCTAGTTTTGGTACCCCTGCTGATGCTGGCATGGCAGGTGTTGCAAATGGCCTTTTTAGAATCATCTGGAGCCAACTTAAAAAACTGCCAGTGTCAGAGTTCCTGGTTTTCCAGTTTTCTTTTGAAAGAGCTTGCCCTTTGTTAACATGGAGTTTTCTGTTATGTTGCCCTACTTCCTGTCCATCTGTTTAAAAGCCGCCCCTAAAGCTTAGTCCAGTGCCTGAGTATACTGCTTCCTGTGTGCTCCTGCCCTGCTGCTTTTGGTTCCTGATTGTTATTCGGATCCTCTTGGAAAACAACCGACACCGACTCTGGACTTCATCTGGTATCATCTAGCTGTACCTGGACTCCGTTTGCCGTCTTTGGTCGGAACTTCTGCCCGGTTCCTTCCGTTTAATACCACTCTGGACTCACATCACGTACAGACATTTTTCGACTTACCTATTGCCCTTTTGTGTCCCGGCTGCTGCGCATTTAGGGCTTCTGGGGTGATTGCCAGACAGTCCCTGTATAGGGGTTTGCTGTTGGTGGTCTCCCTGGGGGAGTCCGGTGCGCGGTACCGGGAATTCCCTTTCGCTCAGTCCCTGGAAGGTATTTCCTGTATTTATGTTCTACTGTGTTTTTGTTCCGTTTATGTACATATTTGCTGGTTGCATATTATAAATGTCTTGCACCAAGAACTCGTCTCTGGTTGTCATTGCCCTAACGCAATCGAAATCCTCAATACATACAATAGTATTACAGCCAGACTCGGGAAGACCTAACATTTGTACAGGCACCTTGTGTCGTGTTGTTCCGGGGAACAGTTGACTGACGTCTGCCTGGGGCCACCACTCTGCTTCTTACTGCCTGTTGTGATGCTACGCCTCCCTCCCCCTGTGCACTGCTGTCCTCGCTCTGCATATCCTCCTGCCAGGTTGGGTCAGTTACTGGATCATCCACCACGTCGTCTTCCTCTTCCGCACCCTGCTCCTCCTCCTGACTTCCTGACAATTGTGTCTCATCATCGTCCACCCCTTGTTGAGACACGTTGCCAACTTCGTGAGAACGTGGCTGCTCAAATATTTGTGCATCTGTACATACAATCTCGTCATGGCCCACTTCAACAGGAGCTGGCGAGAGGCCAGAATTTGTGAATGGAAACGTGAACGAACAGCTATTCCGAGTGTCCAAGTGTGGGATCAGTAATGTCCGTGGACGTGTACTCGGCCTGGTGGTAGGAAGGAGGATCAGGTTCTGAAATGTGCGGTGCAGTATCACGGCTACTGACACTTGACCGTGTGGAAGACAGAGTGTTTGTGGTGGTGCCAATCTGACTGGAAGCATTATCCGCTATCCAACTAACAACCTGTTGACACTGGTCTTGGTTCAAGAGGGGTGTACTGCTGCGGTCCCCAAGAATTTGGGACAGGACGTGCGAGCGACTAGATGTGGCCCTTTGTTGTGGCGAAATTAGAGCTTGCACACAACCTCGGTGTCTGCCTGCACCACCATCACGTCCACTTCCTTGTTCGTTGACAACGCCCTTGCGCATTTTGCAATGCTGTGCTGATGTGTATTCACTAGACTTGTGTGTTATATCCAAGTTTGTGCAAAACTCACACAAATGCAGCGGAAAGCTGCCACCAACAGGCACACACGTGCGGTTTTTAAATGCAAGCACGGAGGCACTAAGAACCTAACAGGTCTCTATCCAGGGACAACGTAGAGCCTCCCAATGTTTGGCTTCCCTGCCTAAGGGCTATACTATAATACACCCACTTCCTTCCAATGGGCACTTCAGGTTTACAGGCCTTCATGCACGTCTCTATCCAGGGACAACGTGGAGCCTCCCAATGTTTGGCTTCCCTGCCTAAGGGCTATACTATAATACACCCACTTCCTTCCAATGGGCACTTCAGGTTTACAGGCCTTCATGCACGTCTCTATCCAGGGACAACGTGGAGCCTCCCAATGTTTGGCTTCCCTGCCTAAGGGCTATACTATAATACACCCACTTCCTTCCAATGGGCACTTCAGGTTTACAGGCCTTCATGCACGTCTCTATCCAGGGACAACGTGGAGCCTCCCAATGTTTGGCTTCCCTGCCTAAGGGCTATACTATAATACACCCACTTCCTTCCAATGGGCACTTCAGGTTTACAGGCCTTCATGCACGTCTCTATCCAGGGACAACGTGGAGCCTCCCAATGTTTGGCTTCCCTGCCTAAGGGCTATACTATAATACACCCACTTCCTTCCAATGGGCACTTCAGGTTTACAGGCCTTCATGCACGTCTCTATCCAGGGACAACGTGGAGCCTCCCAATGTTTGGCTTCCCTGCCTAAGGGCTATACTATAATACACCCACTTCCTTCCAATGGGCACTTCAGGTTTACAGGCCTTCATGCACGTCTCTATCCAGGGACAACGTGGAGCCTCCCAATGTTTGGCTTCCCTGCCTAAGGGCTATACTATAATACACCCACTTCCTTCCAATGGGCACTTCAGGTTTACAGGCCTTCATGCACGTCTCTATCCAGGGACAACGTGGAGCCTCCCAATGTTTGGCTTCCCTGCCTAAGGGCTATACTATAATACACCCACTTCCTTCCAATGGGCACTTCAGGTTTACAGGCCCTCATGCACGTCTGTATGCAGGGGCATTGGTGAACCTCACAATTTAGGACTGCCCTGGCTAAGGAAAATACTACAAAGACTCACATCCTCAAAATGGGCACATTAGACTCAAGAGGCCTTCATGTACGTCTCTTCTCAGGGACATCGGAGTGCCACACAATGTTTTCACGTAAAATCTTTCATGTATTGATCTCAAAAAGTAACATACACCAGCTCTATCTCACTATTGGGTATGTGCCCTTAACATTTCCGCCATGAAAAATCATTTTGGGGTCATTTTGGAAGGTTTTCTGGTGAGTCCGTAAAAATGGCGTAAAACGCGGACAAAATTGTTCACAGCTGTGACTTTTGAGTGATAAATGCTTCAAGGGGTCTTCCCCATGCTGTTGCCATGTCATTTGAGCACTCTTCTGAGACTTTTGTGACATTTTTAGGGTTTCTCCATGCTGCCGGGAGGTCATTTCACAAAAATACTCGGGTCTCCCATAGGATAACATTGGGCTCGTTGCTCGGGCCGAGTACACGAGTATCTTGGGAGGCTCGGCCCGAGCTTCGAGCACCCGAGCTTTTTAGTACTCGCTCATCACTAATAAACATGCAACATTACAAGCATGTGAATTGCAGCCTCAAAACTAGAAAAAAACCAAGGAGAAAATTGTAGAAAAAAATACCCTGACTATAAATAAATAAATTGCAAGTGCTTAATAAACAGGGTACTTACTATATACATTTTTGCAAAAAGGTAAGAAGCTGTCTCACCTCGTCACGGTGTACCCATCTGAGACAGTCCCTAACCTACTAAAGTTAAAAACATATTCTGTACCTGACTAGTGTCATGTCAAAACTTCAATATGGATGGTAAAGTGGTTAGCTGGATCCCAGATTAAATACACAGCAAAAAGTGAGAAGCAGGTAATTGTTCAGCCTCAGTATCAGGAGGGCTGCACCCCCAACTTGCATTAAAGCAAGATAACAGACAAAAAAAAAACAAAAAACTGAGCTGTGACAAATGTTCAATAAACATGCAACATTACAAGCATGTGAATTGCAGCCTCAAGACTAGAAAAAAACCAAGGAGAAAAATGTAGAAAAAAATACCCTGACTATAAATAAATAAATTGCAAGTGCTTAATAAACAGGGTACTTACTATATACATTTTTGCAAAAAGGTAAGAAGCTGTCTCACCTCGTCACGGTGTACCCATCTGAGACAGTCCCTAACCTACTAAAGTTAAAACATATTCTGTACCTGACTAGTGTCATGTCAAAACTTCAATATGGATGGTAAAGTGGTTAGCTGGGTCCCAGATTAAATACACAGCAAAAAGTGAGAAGCAGGTAATTGTTCAGCCTCAGTATCAGGAGGGCTGCACCCCCAACTTGCATTAAAGCAAGATAACAGACAAAAAAAACAAAAAACTGAGCTGTGACAAATGTTCAATAAACATGCAACATTACAAGCATGTGAATTGCAGCCTCAAGACTAGAAAAAAACCAAGGAGAAAATTGTAGAAAAAAATACCCTGACTATAAATAAATAAATTGCAAGTGCTTAATAAACAGGGTACTTACTATATACATTTTTGCAAAAAGGTAAGAAGCTGTCTCACCTCGTCACGGTGTACCCATCTGAGACAGTCCCTAACCTACTAAAGTTAAAAACATATTCTGTACCTGACTAGTGTCATGTCAAAACTTCAATATGGATGGTAAAGTGGTTAGCTGGGTCCCAGATTAAATACACAGCAAAAAGTGAGAAGCAGGTAATTGTTCAGCCTTAGTATCAGGAGGGCTGCACCCCCAACTTGCATTAAAGCAAGATAACAGACAAAAAAAACAAAAAACTGAGCTGTGACAAATGTTCAATAAACATGCAACATTACAAGCATGTGAATTGCAGCCTCAAGACTAGAAAAAAAACAAGGAGAAAATTGTAGAAAAAAATACCCTGACTATAAATAAATAAATTGCAAGTGCTTAATAAACAGGGTACTTACTATATACATTTTTGCAAAAAGGTAAGAAGCTGTCTCACCTCGTCACGGTGTACCCATCTGAGACAGTCCCTAACCTACTAAAGTTAAAAACATATTCTGTACCTGACTAGTGTCATGTCAAAACTTCAATATGGATGGTAAAGTGGTTAGCTGGGTCCCAGATTAAATACACAGCAAAAAGTTAGAAGCAGGTAATTGTTCAGCCTCAGTATCAGGAGGGCTGCACCCCCAACTTGCATTAAAGCAAGATAACAGACAAAAAAAACAAAAAACTGAGCTGTGACAAATGTTCAATAAACATGCAACATTACAAGCATGTGAATTGCAGCCTCAAGACTAGAAAAAAAACAAGGAGAAAATTGTAGAAAAAAATACCCTGACTATAAATAAATAAATTGCAAGTGCTTAATAAACAGGGTACTTACTATATACATTTTTGCAAAAAGGTAAGAAGCTGTCTCACCTCGTCACGGTGTACCCATCTGAGACAGTCCCTAACCTACTAAAGTTAAAAACATATTCTGTACCTGACTAGTGTCATGTCAAAACTTCAATATGGATGGTAAAGTGGTTAGCTGGATCCCAGATTAAATACACAGCAAAAAGTGAGAAGCAGGTAATTGTTCAGCCTCAGTATCAGGAGGGCTGCACCCCCAACTTGCATTAAAGCAAGATAACAGACAAAAAAAAACAAAAAACTGAGCTGTGACAAATGTTCAATAAACATGCAACATTACAAGCATGTGAATTGCAGCCTCAAGACTAGAAAAAAAACAAGGAGAAAAATGTAGAAAAAAATACCCTGACTATAAATAAATAAATTGCAAGTGCTTAATAAACAGGGTACTTACTATATACATTTTTGCAAAAAGGTAAGAAGCTGTCTCACCTCGTCACGGTGTACCCATCTGAGACAGTCCCTAACCTACTAAAGTTAAAACATATTCTGTACCTGACTAGTGTCATGTCAAAACTTCAATATGGATGGTAAAGTGGTTAGCTGGGTCCCAGATTAAATACACAGCAAAAAGTGAGAAGCAGGTAATTGTTCAGCCTCAGTATCAGGAGGGCTGCACCCCCAACTTGCATTAAAGCAAGATAACAGACAAAAAAAACAAAAAACTGAGCTGTGACAAATGTTCAATAAACATGCAACATTACAAGCATGTGAATTGCAGCCTCAAGACTAGAAAAAAACCAAGGAGAAAATTGTAGAAAAAAATACCCTGACTATAAATAAATAAATTGCAAGTGCTTAATAAACAGGGTACTTACTATATACATTTTTGCAAAAAGGTAAGAAGCTGTCTCACCTCGTCACGGTGTACCCATCTGAGACAGTCCCTAACCTACTAAAGTTAAAAACATATTCTGTACCTGACTAGTGTCATGTCAAAACTTCAATATGGATGGTAAAGTGGTTAGCTGGGTCCCAGATTAAATACACAGCAAAAAGTGAGAAGCAGGTAATTGTTCAGCCTTAGTATCAGGAGGGCTGCACCCCCAACTTGCATTAAAGCAAGATAACAGACAAAAAAAACAAAAAACTGAGCTGTGACAAATGTTCAATAAACATGCAACATTACAAGCATGTGAATTGCAGCCTCAAGACTAGAAAAAAACCAAGGAGAAAATTGTAGAAAAAAATACCCTGACTATAAATAAATAAATTGCAAGTGCTTAATAAACAGGGTACTTACTATATACATTTTTGCAAAAAGGTAAGAAGCTGTCTCACCTCGTCACGGTGTACCCATCTGAGACAGTCCCTAACCTACTAAAGTTAAAAACATATTCTGTACCTGACTAGTGTCATGTCAAAACTTCAATATGGATGGTAAAGTGGTTAGCTGGGTCCCAGATTAAATACACAGCAAAAAGTTAGAAGCAGGTAATTGTTCAGCCTCAGTATCAGGAGGGCTGCACCCCCAACTTGCATTAAAGCAAGATAACAGACAAAAAAAACAAAAAACTGAGCTGTGACAATTGTTCAATAAACATGCAACATTACAAGCATGTGAATTGCAGCCTCAAGACTAGAAAAAAAACAAGGAGAAAATTGTAGAAAAAAATACCCTGACTATAAATAAATAAATTGCAAGTGCTTAATAAACAGGGTACTTACTATATACATTTTTGCAAAAAGGTAAGAAGCTGTCTCACCTCGTCACGGTGTACCCATCTGAGACAGTCCCTAACCTACTAAAGTTAAAAACATATTCTGTACCTGACTAGTGTCATGTCAAAACTTCAATATGGATGGTAAAGTGGTTAGCTGGGTCCCAGATTAAATACACAGCAAAAAGTGAGAAGCAGGTAATTGTTCAGCCTCAGTATCAGGAGGGCTGCACCCCCAACTTGCATTAAAGCAAGATAACAGACAAAAAAACCAAAAAACTGAGCTGTGACAAATGTTCAATAAACATGCAACATTACAAGCATGTGAATTGCAGCCTCAAGACTAGAAAAAATACAAGGAGAAAATTGTAGAAAAAAATACCCTGACTATAAATAAATAAATTGCAAGTGCTTAATAAACAGGGTACTTACTATATACATTTTTGCAAAAAGGTAAGAAGCTGTCTCACCTCGTCACGGTGTACCCATCTGAGACAGTCCCTAACCTACTAAAGTTAAAAACATATTCTGTACCTGACTAGTGTCATGTCAAAACTTCAATATGGATGGTAAAGTGGTTAGCTGGGTCCCAGATTAAATACACAGCAAAAAGTGAGAAGCAGGTAATTGTTCAGCCTCAGTATCAGGAGGGCTGCACCCCCAACTTGCATTAAAGCAAGATAACAGACAAAAAAACCAAAAAACTGAGCTGTGACAAATGTTCAATAAACATGCAACATTACAAGCATGTGAATTGCAGCCTCAAGACTAGAAAAAAAACAAGGAGAAAATTGTAGAAAAAAATACCCTGACTATAAATAAATAAATTGCAAGTGCTTAATAAACAGGGTACTTACTATATACATTTTTGCAAAAAGGTAAGAAGCTGTCTCACCTCGTCACGGTGTACCCATCTGAGACAGTCCCTAACCTACTAAAGTTAAAAACATATTCTGTACCTGACTAGTGTCATGTCAAAACTTCAATATGGATGGTAAAGTGGTTAGCTGGGTCCCAGATTAAATACACAGCAAAAAGTGAGAAGCAGGTAATTGTTCAGCCTCAGTATCAGGAGGGCTGCACCCCCAACTTGCATTAAAGCAAGATAACAGACAAAAAAACCAAAAAACTGAGCTGTGACAAATGTTCAATAAACATGCAACATTACAAGCATGTGAATTGCAGCCTCAAGACTAGAAAAAAACCAAGGAGAAAATTGTAGAAAAAAATACCCTGACTATAAATAAATAAATTGCAAGTGCTTAATAAACAAGGTACTTACTATATACATTTTTGCAAAAAGGTAAGAAGCTGTCTCACCTCGTCACGGTGTACCCATCTGAGACAGTCCCTAACCTACTAAAGTTAAAAACATATTCTGTACCTGACTAGTGTCATGTCAAAACTTCAATATGGATGGTAAAGTGGTTAGCTGGGTCCCAGATTAAATACACAGCAAAAAGTGAGAAGCAGGTAATTGTTCAGCCTCAGTATCAGGAGGGCTGCACCCCCAACTTGCATTAAAGCAAGATAACAGACAAAAAAAACAAAAAACTGAGCTGTGACAAATGTTCAATAAACATGCAACATTACAAGCATGTGAATTGCAGCCTCAAGACTAGAAAAAAAACAAGGAGAAAATTGTAGAAAAAAATACCCTGACTATAAATAAATAAATTGCAAGTGCTTAATAAACAGGGTACTTACTATATACATTTTTGCAAAAAGGTAAGAAGCTGTCTCACCTCGTCACGGTGTACCCATCTGAGACAGTCCCTAACCTACTAAAGTTAAAAACATATTCTGTACCTGACTAGTGTCATGTCAAAACTTCAATATGGATGGTAAAGTGGTTAGCTGGGTCCCAGATTAAATACACAGCAAAAAGTGAGAAGCAGGTAATTGTTCAGCCTCAGTATCAGGAGGGCTGCACCCCCAACTTGCATTAAAGCAAGATAACAGACAAAAAAACCAAAAAACTGAGCTGTGACAAATGTTCAATAAACATGCAACATTACAAGCATGTGAATTGCAGCCTCAAGACTAGAAAAAAACCAAGGAGAAAATTGTAGAAAAAAATACCCTGACTATAAATAAATAAATTGCAAGTGCTTAATAAACAAGGTACTTACTATATACATTTTTGCAAAAAGGTAAGAAGCTGTCTCACCTCGTCACGGTGTACCCATCTGAGACAGTCCCTAACCTACTAAAGTTAAAAACATATTCTGTACCTGACTAGTGTCATGTCAAAACTTCAATATGGATGGTAAAGTGGTTAGCTGGGTCCCAGATTAAATACACAGCAAAAAGTGAGAAGCAGGTAATTGTTCAGCCTCAGTATCAGGAGGGCTGCACCCCCAACTTGCATTAAAGCAAGATAACAGACAAAAAAAACAAAAAACTGAGCTGTGACAAATGTTCAATAAACATGCAACATTACAAGCATGTGAATTGCAGCCTCAAGACTAGAAAAAAACCAAGGAGAAAATTGTAGAAAAAAATACCCTGACTATAAATAAATAAATTGCAAGTGCTTAATAAAAAGGGTACTTACTATATACATTTTTGCAAAAAGGTAAGAAGCTGTCTCACCTCGTCACGGTGTACCCATCTGAGACAGTCCCTAACCTACTAAAGTTAAAAACATATTCTGTACCTGACTAGTGTCATGTCAAAACTTCAATATGGATGGTAAAGTGGTTAGCTGGGTCCCAGATTAAATACACAGCAAAAAGTGAGAAGCAGGTAATTGTTCAGCCTCAGTATCAGGAGGGCTGCACCCCCAACTTGCATTAAAGCAAGATAACAGACAAAAAAACCAAAAAACTGAGCTGTGACAAATGTTCAATAAACATGCAACATTACAAGCATGTGAATTGCAGCCTCAAGACTAGAAAAAAACCAAGGAGAAAATTGTAGAAAAAAATACCCTGACTATAAATAAATAAATTGCAAGTGCTTAATAAACAGGGTACTTACTATATACATTTTTGCAAAAAGGTAAGAAGCTGTCTCACCTCGTCACGGTGTACCCATCTGAGACAGTCCCTAACCTACTAAAGTTAAAAACATATTCTGTACCTGACTAGTGTCATGTCAAAACTTCAATATGGATGGTAAAGTGGTTAGCTGGGTCCCAGATTAAATACACAGCAAAAAGTGAGAAGCAGGTAATTGTTCAGCCTCAGTATCAGGAGGGCTGCACCCCCAACTTGCATTAAAGCAAGATAACAGACAAAAAAAACAAAAAACTGAGCTGTGACAAATGTTCAATAAACATGCAACATTACAAGCATGTGAATTGCAGCCTCAAGACTAGAAAAAAACCAAGGAGAAAATTGTAGAAAAAAATACCCTGACTATAAATAAATAAATTGCAAGTGCTTAATAAAAAGGGTACTTACTATATACATTTTTGCAAAAAGGTAAGAAGCTGTCTCACCTCGTCACGGTGTACCCATCTGAGACAGTCCCTAACCTACTAAAGTTAAAAACATATTCTGTACCTGACTAGTGTCATGTCAAAACTTCAATATGGATGGTAAAGTGGTTAGCTGGGTCCCAGATTAAATACACAGCAAAAAGTGAGAAGCAGGTAATTGTTCAGCCTCAGTATCAGGAGGGCTGCACCCCCAACTTGCATTAAAGCAAGATAACAGACAAAAAAACCAAAAAACTGAGCTGTGACAAATGTTCAATAAACATGCAACATTACAAGCATGTGAATTGCAGCCTCAAGACTAGAAAAAAACCAAGGAGAAAATTGTAGAAAAAAATACCCTGACTATAAATAAATAAATTGCAAGTGCTTAATAAACAAGGTACTTACTATATACATTTTTGCAAAAAGGTAAGAAGCTGTCTCACCTCGTCACGGTGTACCCATCTGAGACAGTCCCTAACCTACTAAAGTTAAAAACATATTCTGTACCTGACTAGTGTCATGTCAAAACTTCAATATGGATGGTAAAGTGGTTAGCTGGGTCCCAGATTAAATCAACAGCAAAAAGTGAGAAGCAGGTAATTGTTCAGCCTCAGTATCAGGAGGGCTGCACCCCCAACTTGCATTAAAGCAAGATAACAGACAAAAAAACCAAAAAACTGAGCTGTGACAAATGTTCAATAAACATGCAACATTACAAGCATGTGAATTGCAGCCTCAAGACTAGAAAAAAACCAAGGAGAAAATTGTAGAAAAAAATACCCTGACTATAAATAAATAAATTGCAAGTGCTTAATAAACAGGGTACTTACTATATACATTTTTGCAAAAAGGTAAGAAGCTGTCTCACCTCGTCATGGTGTACCCATCTGAGACAGTCCCTAACCTACTAAAGTTAAAAACATATTCTGTACCTGACTAGTGTCATGTCAAAACTTCAATATGGATGGTAAAGTGGTTAGCTGGGTCCCAGATTAAATACACAGCAAAAAGTGAGAAGCAGGTAATTGTTCAGCCTCAGTATCAGGAGGGCTGCACCCCAACTTGCATTAAAGCAAGATAACAGACAAAAAAAACAAAAAACTGAGCTGTGACAAATGTTCAATAAACATGCAACATTACAAGCATGTGAATTGCAGCCTCAAGACTAGAAAAAAACCAAGGAGAAAATTGTAGAAAAAAATACCCTGACTATAAATAAATAAATTGCAAGTGCTTAATAAACAGGGTACTTACTATATACATTTTTGCAAAAAGGTAAGAAGCTGTCTCACCTCGTCACGGTGTACCCATCTGAGACAGTCCCTAACCTACTAAAGTTAAAAACATATTCTGTACCTGACTAGTGTCATGTCAAAACTTCAATATGGATGGTAAAGTGGTTAGCTGGGTCCCAGATTAAATACACAGCAAAAAGTGAGAAGCAGGTAATTGTTCAGCCTCAGTATCAGGAGGGCTGCACCCCCAACTTGCATTAAAGCAAGATAACAGACAAAAAAAACAAAAAACTGAGCTGTGACAAATGTTCAATAAACATGCAACATTACAAGCATGTGAATTGCAGCCTCAAGACTAGAAAAAAACCAAGGAGAAAATTGTAGAAAAAAATACCCTGACTATAAATAAATAAATTGCAAGTGCTTAATAAACAGGGTACTTACTATATACATTTTTGCAAAAAGGTAAGAAGCTGTCTCACCTCGTCACGGTGTACCCATCTGAGACAGTCCCTAACCTACTAAAGTTAAAAACATATTCTGTACCTGACTAGTGTCATGTCAAAACTTCAATATGGATGGTAAAGTGGTTAGCTGGGTCCCAGATTAAATACACAGCAAAAAGTGAGAAGCAGGTAATTGTTCAGCCTCAGTATCAGGAGGGCTGCACCCCCAACTTGCATTAAAGCAAGATAACAGACAAAAAAAACAAAAAACTGAGCTGTGACAAATGTTCAATAAACATGCAACATTACAAGCATGTGAATTGCAGCCTCAAGACTAGAAAAAAAACAAGGAGAAAATTGTAGAAAAAAATACCCTGACTATAAATAAATAAATTGCAAGTGCTTAATAAACAAGGTACTTACTATATACATTTTTGCAAAAAGGTAAGAAGCTGTCTCACCTCGTCACGGTGTACCCATCTGAGACAGTCCCTAACCTACTAAAGTTAAAAACATATTCTGTACCTGACTAGTGTCATGTCAAGAATTCAATATGGATGGTAAAGTGGTTAGCTGGGTCCCAGATTAAATACACAGCAAAAAGTGAGAAGCAGGTAATTGTTCAGCCTCAGTATCAGGAGGGCTGCACCCCCAACTTGCATTAAAGCAAGATAACAGACAAAAAAAACAAAAAACTGAGCTGTGACAAATGTTCAATAAACATGCAACATTACAAGCATGTGAATTGCAGCCTCAAGACTAGAAAAAAACCAAGGAGAAAATTGTAGAAAAAAATACCCTGACTATAAATAAATAAATTGCAAGTGCTTAATAAAAAGGGTACTTACTATATACATTTTTGCAAAAAGGTAAGAAGCTGTCTCACCTCGTCACGGTGTACCCATCTGAGACAGTCCCTAACCTACTAAAGTTAAAAACATATTCTGTACCTGACTAGTGTCATGTCAAAACTTCAATATGGATGGTAAAGTGGTTAGCTGGGTCCCAGATTAAATACACAGCAAAAAGTGAGAAGCAGGTAATTGTTCAGCCTCAGTATCAGGAGGGCTGCACCCCCAACTTGCATTAAAGCAAGATAACAGACAAAAAAACCAAAAAACTGAGCTGTGACAAATGTTCAATAAACATGCAACATTACAAGCATGTGAATTGCAGCCTCAAGACTAGAAAAAAACCAAGGAGAAAATTGTAGAAAAAAATACCCTGACTATAAATAAATAAATTGCAAGTGCTTAATAAACAGGGTACTTACTATATACATTTTTGCAAAAAGGTAAGAAGCTGTCTCACCTCGTCACGGTGTACCCATCTGAGACAGTCCCTAACCTACTAAAGTTAAAAACATATTCTGTACCTGACTAGTGTCATGTCAAAACTTCAATATGGATGGTAAAGTGGTTAGCTGGGTCCCAGATTAAATACACAGCAAAAAGTGAGAAGCAGGTAATTGTTCAGCCTCAGTATCAGGAGGGCTGCACCCCCAACTTGCATTAAAGCAAGATAACAGACAAAAAAAACAAAAAACTGAGCTGTGACAAATGTTCAATAAACATGCAACATTACAAGCATGTGAATTGCAGCCTCAAGACTAGAAAAAAACCAAGGAGAAAATTGTAGAAAAAAATACCCTGACTATAAATAAATAAATTGCAAGTGCTTAATAAAAAGGGTACTTACTATATACATTTTTGCAAAAAGGTAAGAAGCTGTCTCACCTCGTCACGGTGTACCCATCTGAGACAGTCCCTAACCTACTAAAGTTAAAAACATATTCTGTACCTGACTAGTGTCATGTCAAAACTTCAATATGGATGGTAAAGTGGTTAGCTGGGTCCCAGATTAAATACACAGCAAAAAGTGAGAAGCAGGTAATTGTTCAGCCTCAGTATCAGGAGGGCTGCACCCCCAACTTGCATTAAAGCAAGATAACAGACAAAAAAACCAAAAAACTGAGCTGTGACAAATGTTCAATAAACATGCAACATTACAAGCATGTGAATTGCAGCCTCAAGACTAGAAAAAAACCAAGGAGAAAATTGTAGAAAAAAATACCCTGACTATAAATAAATAAATTGCAAGTGCTTAATAAACAAGGTACTTACTATATACATTTTTGCAAAAAGGTAAGAAGCTGTCTCACCTCGTCACGGTGTACCCATCTGAGACAGTCCCTAACCTACTAAAGTTAAAAACATATTCTGTACCTGACTAGTGTCATGTCAAAACTTCAATATGGATGGTAAAGTGGTTAGCTGGGTCCCAGATTAAATCAACAGCAAAAAGTGAGAAGCAGGTAATTGTTCAGCCTCAGTATCAGGAGGGCTGCACCCCCAACTTGCATTAAAGCAAGATAACAGACAAAAAAACCAAAAAACTGAGCTGTGACAAATGTTCAATAAACATGCAACATTACAAGCATGTGAATTGCAGCCTCAAGACTAGAAAAAAACCAAGGAGAAAATTGTAGAAAAAAATACCCTGACTATAAATAAATAAATTGCAAGTGCTTAATAAACAGGGTACTTACTATATACATTTTTGCAAAAAGGTAAGAAGCTGTCTCACCTCGTCATGGTGTACCCATCTGAGACAGTCCCTAACCTACTAAAGTTAAAAACATATTCTGTACCTGACTAGTGTCATGTCAAAACTTCAATATGGATGGTAAAGTGGTTAGCTGGGTCCCAGATTAAATACACAGCAAAAAGTGAGAAGCAGGTAATTGTTCAGCCTCAGTATCAGGAGGGCTGCACCCCCAACTTGCATTAAAGCAAGATAACAGACAAAAAAACCAAAAAACTGAGCTGTGACAAATGTTCAATAAACATGCAACATTACAAGCATGTGAATTGCAGCCTCAAGACTAGAAAAAAAACAAGGAGAAAATTGTAGAAAAAAATACCCTGACTATAAATAAATAAATTGCAAGTGCTTAATAAACAGGGTACTTACTATATACATTTTTGCAAAAAGGTAAGAAGCTGTCTCACCTCGTCACGGTGTACCCATCTGAGACAGTCCCTAACCTACTAAAGTTAAAAACATATTCTGTACCTGACTAGTGTCATGTCAAAACTTCAATATGGATGGTAAAGTGGTTAGCTGGGTCCCAGATTAAATACACAGCAAAAAGTGAGAAGCAGGTAATTGTTCAGCCTCAGTATCAGGAGGGCTGCACCCCAACTTGCATTAAAGCAAGATAACAGACAAAAAAAACAAAAAACTGAGCTGTGACAAATGTTCAATAAACATGCAACATTACAAGCATGTGAATTGCAGCCTCAAGACTAGAAAAAAACCAAGGAGAAAATTGTAGAAAAAAATACCCTGACTATAAATAAATAAATTGCAAGTGCTTAATAAACAGGGTACTTACTATATACATTTTTGCAAAAAGGTAAGAAGCTGTCTCACCTCGTCACGGTGTACCCATCTGAGACAGTCCCTAACCTACTAAAGTTAAAAACATATTCTGTACCTGACTAGTGTCATGTCAAAACTTCAATATGGATGGTAAAGTGGTTAGCTGGGTCCCAGATTAAATACACAGCAAAAAGTGAGAAGCAGGTAATTGTTCAGCCTCAGTATCAGGAGGGCTGCACCCCCAACTTGCATTAAAGCAAGATAACAGACAAAAAAAACAAAAAACTGAGCTGTGACAAATGTTCAATAAACATGCAACATTACAAGCATGTGAATTGCAGCCTCAAGACTAGAAAAAAACCAAGGAGAAAATTGTAGAAAAAAATACCCTGACTATAAATAAATAAATTGCAAGTGCTTAATAAACAGGGTACTTACTATATACATTTTTGCAAAAAGGTAAGAAGCTGTCTCACCTCGTCACGGTGTACCCATCTGAGACAGTCCCTAACCTACTAAAGTTAAAAACATATTCTGTACCTGACTAGTGTCATGTCAAAACTTCAATATGGATGGTAAAGTGGTTAGCTGGGTCCCAGATTAAATACACAGCAAAAAGTGAGAAGCAGGTAATTGTTCAGCCTCAGTATCAGGAGGGCTGCACCCCCAACTTGCATTAAAGCAAGATAACAGACAAAAAAAACAAAAAACTGAGCTGTGACAAATGTTCAATAAACATGCAACATTACAAGCATGTGAATTGCAGCCTCAAGACTAGAAAAAAAACAAGGAGAAAATTGTAGAAAAAAATACCCTGACTATAAATAAATAAATTGCAAGTGCTTAATAAACAAGGTACTTACTATATACATTTTTGCAAAAAGGTAAGAAGCTGTCTCACCTCGTCACGGTGTACCCATCTGAGACAGTCCCTAACCTACTAAAGTTAAAAACATATTCTGTACCTGACTAGTGTCATGTCAAGAATTCAATATGGATGGTAAAGTGGTTAGCTGGGTCCCAGATTAAATACACAGCAAAAAGTGAGAAGCAGGTAATTGTTCAGCCTCAGTATCAGGAGGGCTGCACCCCCAACTTGCATTAAAGCAAGATAACAGACAAAAAAAACAAAAAACTGAGCTGTGACAAATGTTCAATAAACATGCAACATTACAAGCATGTGAATTGCAGCCTCAAGACTAGAAAAAAACCAAGGAGAAAATTGTAGAAAAAAATACCCTGACTATAAATAAATAAATTGCAAGTGCTTAATAAAAAGGGTACTTACTATATACATTTTTGCAAAAAGGTAAGAAGCTGTCTCACCTCGTCACGGTGTACCCATCTGAGACAGTCCCTAACCTACTAAAGTTAAAAACATATTCTGTACCTGACTAGTGTCATGTCAAAACTTCAATATGGATGGTAAAGTGGTTAGCTGGGTCCCAGATTAAATACACAGCAAAAAGTGAGAAGCAGGTAATTGTTCAGCCTCAGTATCAGGAGGGCTGCACCCCCAACTTGCATTAAAGCAAGATAACAGACAAAAAAACCAAAAAACTGAGCTGTGACAAATGTTCAATAAACATGCAACATTACAAGCATGTGAATTGCAGCCTCAAGACTAGAAAAAAACCAAGGAGAAAATTGTAGAAAAAAATACCCTGACTATAAATAAATAAATTGCAAGTGCTTAATAAACAGGGTACTTACTATATACATTTTTGCAAAAAGGTAAGAAGCTGTCTCACCTCGTCACGGTGTACCCATCTGAGACAGTCCCTAACCTACTAAAGTTAAAAACATATTCTGTACCTGACTAGTGTCATGTCAAAACTTCAATATGGATGGTAAAGTGGTTAGCTGGGTCCCAGATTAAATACACAGCAAAAAGTGAGAAGCAGGTAATTGTTCAGCCTCAGTATCAGGAGGGCTGCACCCCCAACTTGCATTAAAGCAAGATAACAGACAAAAAAAACAAAAAACTGAGCTGTGACAAATGTTCAATAAACATGCAACATTACAAGCATGTGAATTGCAGCCTCAAGACTAGAAAAAAACCAAGGAGAAAATTGTAGAAAAAAATACCCTGACTATAAATAAATAAATTGCAAGTGCTTAATAAAAAGGGTACTTACTATATACATTTTTGCAAAAAGGTAAGAAGCTGTCTCACCTCGTCACGGTGTACCCATCTGAGACAGTCCCTAACCTACTAAAGTTAAAAACATATTCTGTACCTGACTAGTGTCATGTCAAAACTTCAATATGGATGGTAAAGTGGTTAGCTGGGTCCCAGATTAAATACACAGCAAAAAGTGAGAAGCAGGTAATTGTTCAGCCTCAGTATCAGGAGGGCTGCACCCCCAACTTGCATTAAAGCAAGATAACAGACAAAAAAACCAAAAAACTGAGCTGTGACAAATGTTCAATAAACATGCAACATTACAAGCATGTGAATTGCAGCCTCAAGACTAGAAAAAAACCAAGGAGAAAATTGTAGAAAAAAATACCCTGACTATAAATAAATAAATTGCAAGTGCTTAATAAACAAGGTACTTACTATATACATTTTTGCAAAAAGGTAAGAAGCTGTCTCACCTCGTCACGGTGTACCCATCTGAGACAGTCCCTAACCTACTAAAGTTAAAAACATATTCTGTACCTGACTAGTGTCATGTCAAAACTTCAATATGGATGGTAAAGTGGTTAGCTGGGTCCCAGATTAAATCAACAGCAAAAAGTGAGAAGCAGGTAATTGTTCAGCCTCAGTATCAGGAGGGCTGCACCCCCAACTTGCATTAAAGCAAGATAACAGACAAAAAAACCAAAAAACTGAGCTGTGACAAATGTTCAATAAACATGCAACATTACAAGCATGTGAATTGCAGCCTCAAGACTAGAAAAAAACCAAGGAGAAAATTGTAGAAAAAAATACCCTGACAATAAATAAATAAATTGCAAGTGCTTAATAAACAGGGTACTTACTATATACATTTTTGCAAAAAGGTAAGAAGCTGTCTCACCTCGTCATGGTGTACCCATCTGAGACAGTCCCTAACCTACTAAAGTTAAAAACATATTCTGTACCTGACTAGTGTCATGTCAAAACTTCAATATGGATGGTAAAGTGGTTAGCTGGGTCCCAGATTAAATACACAGCAAAAAGTGAGAAGCAGGTAATTGTTCAGCCTCAGTATCAGGAGGGCTGCACCCCCAACTTGCATTAAAGCAAGATAACAGACAAAAAAACCAAAAAACTGAGCTGTGACAAATGTTCAATAAACATGCAACATTACAAGCATGTGAATTGCAGCCTCAAGACTAGAAAAAAAACAAGGAGAAAATTGTAGAAAAAAATACCCTGACTATAAATAAATAAATTGCAAGTGCTTAATAAACAGGGTACTTACTATATACATTTTTGCAAAAAGGTAAGAAGCTGTCTCACCTCGTCACGGTGTACCCATCTGAGACAGTCCCTAACCTACTAAAGTTAAAAACATATTCTGTACCTGACTAGTGTCATGTCAAAACTTCAATATGGATGGTAAAGTGGTTAGCTGGGTCCCAGATTAAATACACAGCAAAAAGTGAGAAGCAGGTAATTGTTCAGCCTCAGTATCAGGAGGGCTGCACCCCAACTTGCATTAAAGCAAGATAACAGACAAAAAAAACAAAAAACTGAGCTGTGACAAATGTTCAATAAACATGCAACATTACAAGCATGTGAATTGCAGCCTCAAGACTAGAAAAAAACCAAGGAGAAAATTGTAGAAAAAAATACCCTGACTATAAATAAATAAATTGCAAGTGCTTAATAAACAGGGTACTTACTATATACATTTTTGCAAAAAGGTAAGAAGCTGTCTCACCTCGTCACGGTGTACCCATCTGAGACAGTCCCTAACCTACTAAAGTTAAAAACATATTCTGTACCTGACTAGTGTCATGTCAAAACTTCAATATGGATGGTAAAGTGGTTAGCTGGGTCCCAGATTAAATACACAGCAAAAAGTGAGAAGCAGGTAATTGTTCAGCCTCAGTATCAGGAGGGCTGCACCCCCAACTTGCATTAAAGCAAGATAACAGACAAAAAAAACAAAAAACTGAGCTGTGACAAATGTTCAATAAACATGCAACATTACAAGCATGTGAATTGCAGCCTCAAGACTAGAAAAAAACCAAGGAGAAAATTGTAGAAAAAAATACCCTGACTATAAATAAATAAATTGCAAGTGCTTAATAAACAGGGTACTTACTATATACATTTTTGCAAAAAGGTAAGAAGCTGTCTCACCTCGTCACGGTGTACCCATCTGAGACAGTCCCTAACCTACTAAAGTTAAAAACATATTCTGTACCTGACTAGTGTCATGTCAAAACTTCAATATGGATGGTAAAGTGGTTAGCTGGGTCCCAGATTAAATACACAGCAAAAAGTGAGAAGCAGGTAATTGTTCAGCCTCAGTATCAGGAGGGCTGCACCCCCAACTTGCATTAAAGCAAGATAACAGACAAAAAAACCAAAAAACTGAGCTGTGACAAATGTTCAATAAACATGCAACATTACAAGCATGTGAATTGCAGCCTCAAGACTAGAAAAAAAACAAGGAGAAAATTGTAGAAAAAAATACCCTGACTATAAATAAATAAATTGCAAGTGCTTAATAAACAAGGTACTTACTATATACATTTTTGCAAAAAGGTAAGAAGCTGTCTCACCTCGTCACGGTGTACCCATCTGAGACAGTCCCTAACCTACTAAAGTTAAAAACATATTCTGTACCTGACTAGTGTCATGTCAAGAATTCAATATGGATGGTAAAGTGGTTAGCTGGGTCCCAGATTAAATACACAGCAAAAAGTGAGAAGCAGGTAATTGTTCAGCCTCAGTATCAGGAGGGCTGCACCCCCAACTTGCATTAAAGCAAGATAACAGACAAAAAAAACAAAAAACTGAGCTGTGACAAATGTTCAATAAACATGCAACATTACAAGCATGTGAATTGCAGCCTCAAGACTAGAAAAAAACCAAGGAGAAAATTGTAGAAAAAAATACCCTGACTATAAATAAATAAATTGCAAGTGCTTAATAAACAGGGTACTTACTATATACATTTTTGCAAAAAGGTAAGAAGCTGTCTCACCTCGTCACGGTGTACCCATCTGAGACAGTCCCTAACCTACTAAAGTTAAAAACATATTCTGTACCTGACTAGTGTCATGTCAAAACTTCAATATGGATGGTAAAGTGGTTAGCTGGGTCCCAGATTAAATACACAGCAAAAAGTGAGAAGCAGGTAATTGTTCAGCCTCAGTATCAGGAGGGCTGCACCCCCAACTTGCATTAAAGCAAGATAACAGACAAAAAAAACAAAAAACTGAGCTGTGACAAATGTTCAATAAACATGCAACATTACAAGCATGTGAATTGCAGCCTCAAGACTAGAAAAAAACCAAGGAGAAAATTGTAGAAAAAAATACCCTGACTATAAATAAATAAATTGCAAGTGCTTAATAAACAGGGTACTTACTATATACATTTTTGAAAAAAGGTAGGAAGCTGTCTCACCTCGTCACGGTGTACCCATTTGAGACAGTCCCTAACCTACTAAAGTTAAAAACATATTCTGTACCTGACTAGTGTCATGTCAAAACTTCAATATGGATGGTAAAGTGGTTAGCTGGGTCCCAGATTAAATACACAGCAAAAAGTGAGAAGCAGGTAATTGTTCAGCCTCAGTATCAGGAGGGCTGCACCCCCAACTTGCATTAAAGCAAGATAACAGACAAAAAAACCAAAAAACTGAGCTGTGACAAATGTTCAATAAACATGCAACATTACAAGCATGTGAATTGCAGCCTCAAGACTAGAAAAAAACCAAGGAGAAAATTGTAGAAAAAAATACCCTGACTATAAATAAATAAATTGCAAGTGCTTAATAAACAGGGTACTTACTATATACATTTTTGCAAAAAGGTAAGAAACTGTCTCACCTCGTCA
This sequence comes from Anomaloglossus baeobatrachus, assembly GCF_048569485.1. Taxonomy (NCBI): domain Eukaryota; kingdom Metazoa; phylum Chordata; class Amphibia; order Anura; family Aromobatidae; genus Anomaloglossus; species Anomaloglossus baeobatrachus. The sequence goes on from NC_134353.1 coordinate 12,286,084, forward strand.
CGGTGTACCCATCTGAGATAGTCCCTAACCTACTAAAGTTAAAAACATATTCTGTACCTGACTAGTGTCATGTCAAAACTTCAATATGGATGGTAAAGTGGTTAGCTGGGTCCCAGATTAAATACACAGCAAAAAGTGAGAAGCAGGTAATTGTTCAGCCTCAGTATCAGGAGGGCTGCACCCCCAACTTGCATTAAAGCAAGATAACAGACAAAAAAAACCAAAAAACTGAGCTGTGACAAATGTTCAATAAACATGCAACATTACAAGCATGTGAATTGCAGCCTCAAGACTAGAAAAAAAACAAGGAGAAAATTGTAGAAAAAAATACCTTGACTATAAATAAATAAATTGCAAGTGCTTAATAAACAGGGTACTTACTATATACATTTTTGCAAAAAGGTAAGAAGCTGTCTCACCTCGTCACGGTGTACCCATCTGAGACAGTCCCTAACCTACTAAAGTTAAAAACATATTCTGTACCTGACTAGTGTCATGTCAAAACTTCAATATGGATGGTAAAGTGGTTAGCTGGGTCCCAGATTAAATACACAGCAAAAAGTGAGAAGCAGGTAATTGTTCAGCCTCAGTATCAGGAGGGCTGCACCCCCAACTTGCATTAAAGCAAGATAACAGACAAAAAAACCAAAAAACTGAGCTGTGACAAATGTTCAATAAACATGCAACATTACAAGCATGTGAATTGCAGCCTCAAGACTAGAAAAAAACCAAGGAGAAAATTGTAGAAAAAAATACCCTGACTATAAATAAATAAATTGCAAGTGCTTAATAAACAGGGTACTTACTATATACATTTTTGCACGGTGTATCCATCTGAGACAGTCCCTAACCTACTAAAGTTAAAAACATATTCTGTACCTGACTAGTGTCATGTCAAAACTTCAATATGGATGGTAAAGTGGTTAGCTGGGTCCCAGATTAAATACACAGCATTTTCTACAATTCTACACCGTGACGAGGTGAGACAGCTTCTTACCTTTTTGCAAAAATGTATATAGTAAGTACCCTGTTTATTAAGCACTTGCAATTTATTTATTTATAGTCAGGGTATTTTTTTCTACAATTTTCTCCTTGGTTTTTTTCTATGATCAGTGAGTATGAAATGCTTGGAGAGAGACGCTGGCATTGTAATGTGCGCAAAAAGGCTTTGGAAGGCTGTTATAGACCATATGACGCTGCGAGATCAGCCAATCACAGTATTGCAATAACTAAGATGGCTGCGTCATTCCTGTGATTGGTTAAGAAGCCGAACATGCAGTGGCGTAACTAGAGTTTGATGGGCCCCATTGCAAAGTTTGGACCTGGGCCCCCCTTCAACCGTACACCGACACTCTGGGTACAGGAAAATGACGCTGACACTCGGGTTACGGGATAGTGTGGCTGACGTTGCGCTCTTTCCCTCAGCATTCAGGTTTCCCATGATCTGAATTCCCTTTTTCTATCAGCACCCAGCTTTCCTATGTTCTGATATCTTATCCTCAGCACGCACCTTCCCCATGCTCTGCTATATATCTTTACTCAGCACCCAGCTTTCCCCTTGATATCAGAGCATGGGAAATGTGGGTTCTCAAGGAAACATGTATAGCAGAGCATGGAAAGCTGGGTGCTGAGGTGAAGAGCCTCAAAATTTTCCCTTCCCATACTTGTATCATTTTCCCCCCTCGTATATAGGTCTCCAAATACTACAATGACCCCCACATATCATTCCATATAGTATAATGGGTCCCACATAACCCTTCATATATTAGAATGCACCTCCATAGTCCTCCATATGTTATTCTGCACCCCATAGTCCTCCATATAGTGTAATGCAGCCCCCATAGTCCTGCATGTTTTATAACGCACCCCCATAGTACTCCATGTATTAAAATGCATCCCAAAATCCTCCATATATTATACTGCACCCATAGTTCTCCATGTATTATATTTCACCCCACTGTTCTCCATATATTATAATGCAGCCCCTATAGTCTTCCATATATTATGCCGCCCCCATAGTCCTACATATTTTCTAAAGCAGCCCATAGTCCTTCATATTATATTATGCAGCCCCCATAGTCCTCCGTATTTTATAAGGCAGCCAATAGGCCTTCATACTTTATTGTGCAGCCCCCATAGTCCTCCGTATTTTATAAGGCAGCCAATAGTTCTTCATATTTTATTGTGCAGCCCACATACAGTTTAATGCATGCCCAAAGTCCTCCATATATTATAATGCAGCTCCATAGTCCTGAATGTTTTATAATGCTCCCCATAATCCTTCATACTCTTAATGCACTCCATAGGCCTTCATAGATTATAATACACACCCTTAGGCCTCCATGCATTATAATGCAGCCCCGTTGACCTCCATGTTTTATAATGCAGCCCCATATTCGTTCATATTATATTATGCAGCCCCATACCATTTAATGCACCCCATATACCTCCATGTATTATAATGCATCCCCATAGTCCATGTATAAGTGTCTTTCATATTGTATTATGCAGCCCCCATACCATTTAATGCACCCCATATACTTCCATTTGTTATAATGCACCCCATATACCTCCATGTATTATAATGCATCTCCAAAGTATGTATAAGTGTCTTTCATATTGTATTATGCAGCCCTTATACCGTTTAATTCACCCCCATAGGCCTCTGGGGGTGCATTAAACTAATAACAAACAAATCCTCCAGGGGCGGAAGTAGACACTGAGAGCAAAGGGCCCAAGTGCAAGAATTGACCATGCCCCGCTACCGAGCCCCTCCCACACCTCCCCCTGCCTCTTGGGGTCTTCCATTTTAAGTTTTGTGCTCATCATCTTGCACTCGGAAAATATAATTTAATCAGAGTTCCTCCTTCTCACCTGGTCCAGTGGTGTCTCTGCTGCTCGTCTGTGTTTACAGGCTGCAGTAATAATGTCACACAGGACCACTTTAGCTAATCACAGGGCAACTGACGCCATCTTCCTTGGCGTGATGGTTGAGCTCAGTGATTGGCTCCAGCAGTCACATGTTTTAATCATGACATCACTGCTGCAAACATAGACCAGAGCAGCCGCAAAGAGGAATCACTGGTTCTGAGCAGAATACACAGACACACAAACAAGCACGCACACATATATATACACATACACATATGCACACACATACACATACACACACACAAGTTTAGAGCCCCACGGGGCAACCGCATTTAACCTACTCGTCACCGGGCCGTCGACTGTCACTGTCATGGGCGGCCTAGTTCAGCTCTGTTGTCCCGAGGCGTACAGAAAATGGCTGGGAGGGATGATGGGGTAGTGGTGTGGTGTTTGTCGTGACACCACCTGTGGTATGCGGTCAGGGAATGGGCTGCTGCTGCTGTCGCTGTCCTCCGGCGCAGATGGTGGTAACAGCTTTGGATGGTATCGCTCCGCATAGGTGGAGCGGGCCCAGGGGAGGATGATGAGGGGAGTAGTAATGGTGGCGCAGAGCGGCAATACCGGTAGTAAAGAGTCAGAGTCTACGGCTGCGGTTCCAGGTTGTTTACTCACTTTTAATGCTGTGCCGCTCACTCAGGTAATACCGGTGACTTGCTGTGATGGTCTCCACTGAACCCAAATCCCTTTAGAGATCAGTCCGATTTGGTGTTTGTTGGGTTCCCTCCTTGTAACGCCTCTCTGTGGATCCCTTGGCTTGAGGCTATGAGGGACAATGGGTTTCACGAGATGTACTCTTGTCCCTATATGCAGGTGCCGCGGTTCCGATGTGGGGTCCGGCTTGATGCAAGACCCCGGATCCTATATAGCACTGTGCTGTCAGGCGCTGTGTGGTCAGGGAAGTTTGAAACTTTCCCTGTCCAGGCAGATTCTGGAAAACCAGTGTAAATTATGATCTTTCCTAGGGTCTTGCCACCCTGCATGGCGTCAGTTCCTAGGGGAGCAGATTCACTCTCCCCACGGCAACCGTGTGAACTTTCTCCTCCTTCCCACCGGAGCACCTGTGAGGCCCATCTGCTGCCTTGCTCTCCTGCTTGAGAACTCCATAACTGTTGTGTTGGCTTCTGACTCTCCTTGCTGGCTGCACCTCCCCCCTTCCAGGTCCTAAGTGTAAGGGGTGCTTCACACACAGCGAGATCGCTGCTGAGATCGCTGCTGAGTCACGGTTTTTGTGACGCAGCAGTGACCTCATTAGCGAACTTGCTGTGTGTGACACTGAGCAGCGATCTGGACCCTACTGTGAGATTGCTGCTCGATACACACAGCCCTGGTTTGTTTTTTTATTGTTGCTCTCCCGTTGTGACGCACACATCGCTGTGTGTGACAGCGAGAGAGCGACGAAATGAAACAAGCAGAGAGCAGGAGCCGGCATCTGGCAGCTGCGGTAAGCTGTAACCAGGGTAAACATAGGGTAACCAAGGTGGTTACCCGATATTTACCTTCGTTACCAGCCTCCGCCGCTCTCACACTGCCAGTGCCGGCTCCCTGCTCTCTGCACATGTAGCTGGAGTACACATGGTGTTAATTAACCCGATGTGTACTGTAGCTAGGAGAGCAGGGAGCCGGCACTAAGCAGTGTGTGCGGCTCCCTGCTCTGTGCACATGTAGCTGCAGTACACATCGGGTAATTAACCCGATGTGTACTGCAGCAAGGAGAGCAGGGAGCCAGCGCTAAGCAGTGTGTGCGGCTCCCTGCTCTGTGCACATGTAGCTGCAGCACACATCGGGTAATTAACCCGATGTGTACTGCAGCAAGGAGAGCAGGGAGCCAGCGCTAAGCAGTGTGCGCGGCTCCCTGCTCTCTGCACATGTAGCGACGTTATGATCGCTGCTGCTGTGTTTGACAGCTAAGCAGCGATCATAACAGCGACTTACAAGGTCGCTCTTACGTCACAGAAAATGGTGACGTAACAGCGACGTCGTTGTCGCTGTCGCTATGTGTGAACCCAGCTTTATGTGGTGAAACCAGGACTGACCTCCTCAGGAACCGGGTTTAGCATTACACCCAAATTTGTCTGCAATACTCGCACGCACACATATATACACATATACATATATTAATATACACACACACATACACACAATGTATGCACAGACGTACATATATTGTATGCACATATACACACAAGCACATATACTATACATACAAACACACAGGTACATACACACATACTACTTATGTACAGAGATACATATACAGTATTGTATGCATACATGCACACATCATATATATACACACACACACAATTATGTACAGTAGAAACAGCATAGGTATGTATATAAAAGCAAACAGACAGATCCAATACGTATATACTTTCTTCATAAGTTGCTGATGACCCGTGGAGTTTTTCCTGCTCTCCCTCTCCTGCTGTAGATGTGGAGCTGTGCAGACTCCATCTTCCTGCTGCCCCTCAGCTCTGACCTCCTCTCCTGCTGTGGATGTGGAGCTGTGCAGCCTCCATCTTCCTGCTGCACCTCAGCTCTGTCCTCCTCTCCTGCTGTAGATGTGGAGCTGTGCAGACTCCATATTCCTGCTGCCCCTCAGCTCTGTCCTCCTCTCCTGCTGTGGATGTGGAGCTGTGCAGTCTCCATCTTCCTGCTGCCCTCAGCTCTGACCTCCTCTCCTGCTGTGGATGTGGAGCTGTGCAGTCTCCATCTTCCTGCTGCCCTCAGCTCTGACCTCCTCTCCTGCTGTGGATGTGGAGCTGTGCAGTCTCCACCTTCCTGCTGCCCCTCAGCTCTGACCTCCTCTCCTGCTGTGGATGTGGAACTGTGCAGCCTCCATCTTCCTGCTGCCCCTCAGCTCTGACCTCCTCTCCTGCTGTGGATGTGGAGCTGTGCAGCCTCCATCTTCCTGCTGCCCCTCAGCTCTGACCTCCTCTCCTGCTGTGGATGTGGAGCTGTGCAGCCTCCATCTTCCGTCTGCCCCTCAGTTCTGACCTCCTCTCCTGCTGTGGATGTGGAGCTGTGCAGCCTCCATCTTCCTGCTGCACCTCAGCTCTGACCTCCTCTCCTGCTGTGGATGTGGAGCTGTGCAGCCTCCATCTTCCTGCTGCCCCTCAGCTCTGACCTCCTCTCCTGATGTGGATGTGGAGCTGTGCAGCCTCCATCTTCCTGCTGCCCCTCAGCTCTGACCTCCTCTCCTGCTGTGGATGTGGAGCTGTGCAGTCTCCACCTTCCTGCTGCCCCTCAGCTCTGACCTCCTCTCCTGCTGTGGATGTGGAACTGTGCAGCCTCCATCTTCCTGCTGCCCCTCAGCTCTGACCTCCTCTCCTGCTGTGGATGTGGAGCTGTGCAGCCTCCATCTTCCTGCTGCCCCTCAGCTCTGACCTCCTCTCCTGCTGTGGATGTGGAGCTGTGCAGCCTCCATCTTCCTTCTGCCCCTCAGTTCTGACCTCCTCTCTTGCTGTGGATGTGGAGCTGTGCAGCCTCCATCTTCCTGCTGCACCTCAGCTCTGACCTCCTCTCCTGCTGTGGATGTGGAGCTGTGCAGCCTCCATCTTCCTGCTGCCCCTCAGCTCTGACCTCCTCTCCTGATGTGGATGTGGAGCTGTGCAGCCTCCATCTTCCTGCTGCCCCTCAGCTCTGACCTCCTCTCCTGCTGTGGATGTGGAGCTGTGCAGCCTCCATCTTCCTGCTGCTCCTCAGCTCTGACCTCCTCTCCTGCTGTGGATGTGGAGCTGTGCAGCCTCCATCTTCCTGCTGCTCCTCAGCTCTGACCTCCTCTCCTGCTGTGGATGTGGAGCTGTGCAGCCTCCATCTTCCTGCTGCCCCTCAGCTCTGCCCTCCTCTCCTGCTGTGGATGTGGAGCTGTGCAGCCTCCATCTTCCTGCTGCCCCTCAGCTCTGACCTCCTCTACTGCTGTGGATGTGGAGCTTTGCAGCCTCCATCTTCCTTCTGCCCCTCAGCTCTGACCTCCTCTCCTGCTGTGGATGTGGAGCTGTGCAGCCTCCATCTTCCTGCTGCCTTTCAGCTCTGACCTCCTCTCCTGCTGTGGATGTGGAGCTGTGCAGCCTCCATCTTCCTGCTGCCACTCAGCTCTGACCTCCTCTCCTGCTGTGGATGTGGAGCTGTGCAGCCTCCATCTTCCTGCTGCCCCTCAGCTCTGTCCTCCTCTCCTGCTGTAGATGTGGAGCTGTGCAGCCTCCATCTTCCTTCTGCCCCTCAGCTCTGTCCTCCTCTCCTGCTGTGGATGTGGAGCTGTGCAGCCTCCATCTTCCTGCTGCCCCTCAGCTCTGTCCTCCTCTCCTGCTGTGGATGTGGAGCTGTGCAGCCTCCATCTTCCTGCTGCCCCTCAGCTCTGTCCTCCTCTCCTGCTGTGGATGTGGAGCTGTGCAGCCTTCATCTTCCTGCTGCCACTCAGCTCTGACCTCCTCTCCTGCAGTGGATGTGGAGCTGTGCAGCCTCCATCTTCCTGCTGCCCCTCAGCTCGGTCCTCCTCTCCTGCTGTAGATGTGGAGCTGTGCAGCCTCCATCTTCCTGCTGCCCCTCAGCTCTGTCCTCCTCTCCTGCTGTGGATGTGGAGCTGTGCAGCCTCCATCTTCCTGCTGCCCCTCAGCTCTGTCCTCCTCTCCTGCTGTGGATGTGGAGCTGTGCAGCCTCCATCTTCCTGCTGCCCCTCAGCTCTGTCCTCCTCTCCTGCTGTGGATGTGGAGCTGTGCAGCCTCCACCTTCCTGCTGCCCCTCAGCTCTGACCTCCTCTCCTGCTGTGGATGTGGAACTGTGCAGCCTCCATCTTCCTGCTGCCCCTCAGCTCTGACCTCCTCTCCTGCTGTGGATGTGGAGCTGTGCAGCCTCCATCTTCCTGCTGCCCCTCAGCTCTGACCTCCTCTCCTGCTGTGGATGTGGAGCTGTGCAGCCTCCATCTTCCTTCTGCCCCTCAGTTCTGACCTCCTCTCTTGCTGTGGATGTGGAGCTGTGCAGCCTCCATCTTCCTGCTGCACCTCAGCTCTGACCTCCTCTCCTGCTGTGGATGTGGAGCTGTGCAGCCTCCATCTTCCTGCTGCCCCTCAGCTCTGACCTCCTCTCCTGATGTGGATGTGGAGCTGTGCAGCCTCCATCTTCCTGCTGCCCCTCAGCTCTGACCTCCTCTCCTGCTGTGGATGTGGAGCTGTGCAGCCTCCATCTTCCTGCTGCTCCTCAGCTCTGACCTCCTCTCCTGCTGTGGATGTGGAGCTGTGCAGCCTCCATCTTCCTGCTGCTCCTCAGCTCTGACCTCCTCTCCTGCTGTGGATGTGGAGCTGTGCAGCCTCCATCTTCCTGCTGCCCCTCAGCTCTGCCCTCCTCTCCTGCTGTGGATGTGGAGCTGTGCAGCCTCCATCTTCCTGCTGCCCCTCAGCTCTGACCTCCTCTACTGCTGTGGATGTGGAGCTTTGCAGCCTCCATCTTCCTTCTGCCCCTCAGCTCTGACCTCCTCTCCTGCTGTGGATGTGGAGCTGTGCAGCCTCCATCTTCCTGCTGCCTTTCAGCTCTGACCTCCTCTCCTGCTGTGGATGTGGAGCTGTGCAGCCTCCATCTTCCTGCTGCCACTCAGCTCTGACCTCCTCTCCTGCTGTGGATGTGGAGCTGTGCAGCCTCCATCTTCCTGCTGCCCCTCAGCTCTGTCCTCCTCTCCTGCTGTAGATGTGGAGCTGTGCAGCCTCCATCTTCCTTCTGCCCCTCAGCTCTGTCCTCCTCTCCTGCTGTGGATGTGGAGCTGTGCAGCCTCCATCTTCCTGCTGCCCCTCAGCTCTGTCCTCCTCTCCTGCTGTGGATGTGGAGCTGTGCAGCCTCCATCTTCCTGCTGCCCCTCAGCTTTGACCTTCTCTCCTGCTGTGGATGTGGAGCTGTGCAGCCTTCATCTTCCTGCTGCCACTCAGCTCTGACCTCCTCTCCTGCAGTGGATGTGGAGCTGTGCAGCCTCCATCTTCCTGCTGCCCCTCAGCTCGGTCCTCCTCTCCTGCTGTAGATGTGGAGCTGTGCAGCCTCCATCTTCCTGCTGCCCCTCAGCTCTGTCCTCCTCTCCTGCTGTGGATGTGGAGCTGTGCAGCCTCCATCTTCCTGCTGCCCCTCAGCTCTGTCCTCCTCTCCTGCTGTGGATGTGGAGCTGTGCAGCCTCCATCTTCCTGCTGCCCCTCAGCTCTGTCCTCCTCTCCTGCTGTGGATGTGGAGCTGTGCAGCCTCCATCTTCCTGCTGCCCCTCAGCTCTGACCTCCTCTCCTGCTGTGGATGTGGAGCTGTGAAGCCTCCATCTTCCTGCTGCCCCTCAGCTCTGACCTCTTCTCCTGCTGTAGATGTGGAGCTGTGCAGCTTCCATCTTCCTGCAGCCCCTCAGCTCTAACATCCTCTCCTGCTGTGGATGTGGAGCTGTGCAGCCTCCATCTTCCTGCTGCCCCTCAGTTCTGACCTACTCTCCTGCTGTGGATGTGGAGCTGTACAGCCTCCATTTTCCTGCTTCCCCTCAGCTCTAACCTCCTCTCTTACTGTGGATGTGGAGCTGTGCAGCCTCCATCTTCCTGCTGCCCCTCAGCTCTGTCCTCCTCTCCTGCTGTGGATGTGGAGCTGTGCAGCCTCCATCTTCCTGCTGCCCCTCAGCTCTGACCTCCTCTCCTGCTGTGGATGTGGAGCTGTGCAGCCTTCATCTTCCTGCTGCCCCTCAGCTCTGACCTCCTCTCCTGCTGTGGATGTGGAGCTGTGCAGCCTCCATCTTCCTTCTGCCCCTCAGCTCTGACCTCCTCTCCTGCTGTGGATGTGGAGCTGTGGAGCCTCCATCTTCCTGCTGCCTTTCAGCTCTGACCTCCTCTCCTGCTGTGGATGTAGAGCTGTGCAGCCTCCATCTTCCTGCTGCCCCTCAGCTCTGACCTCCTCTCCTGCTGTGGATGTGGAGCTGTGCAGCCTCCATCTTCCTGCTGCCCCTCAGCTCTGTCCTCCTCTCCTGCTGTGGATGTAGAGCTGTGCAGCCTCCATCTTCCTGCTGCCCCTCAGCTCTGTCCTCCTCTCCTGCTGTGGATGTGGAGCTGTGCAGCCTCCATCTTCCTGCTGCCCCTCAGCTCTGTCCTCCTCTCCTGCTGTGGATGTGGAGCTGTGCAGCCTCCATCTTCCTGCTGCCTCTCAGCTCTGACCTCCTCTCCTGCTGTGGATGTGGAGCTGTGCAGCCTCCATCTTCCTTCTGCCCCTCAGTTCTGACCTCCTCTCCTGCTGTGGATTTGGAGCTGTGCAGCCTCCATCTTCCTGCTGCCCCTCAGCTCTGACCTCCTCTCCTGCTGTGGATGTGGAGCTGTGCAGCCTCCATCTTCCTTCTGCCCCTCAGTTCTGACCTCCTCTCCTGCTGTGGATGTGGAGCTGTGCAGCCTCCATCTTCCTTCTGCCCCTTAGTTCTGACCTCCTCTCCTGCTGTGGATGTGGAGCTGTGCAGCCTCCATCTTCCTGCTGCCCCTCAGCTCTGACCTCTTCTCCTGCTGTGAATGTGGAGCTGTGCAGCTTCCATCTTTCTGCTGCCCCTCAGCTCTAACCTCCTCTCCTGCTATGGATGTGGAGCTGTGCAGCCTCCATCTTCCTGCTGCCCCTCAGTTCTGACCTCCTCTCCTGCTGTGGATGTGGAGCTGTACAGCCTCTATTTTCCTGCTTCCCCTCAGCTCTAACCTCCTCTCTTGCTGTGGATGTGGAGCTGTGCAGCCTCCATCTTCCTGCTTCCCCTCAGCTCTGTCCTCCTCTCCTGCTGTGGATGTAGAGCTGTGCAGCCTCCATCTTCCTGCTGCCCCTCAGCTCTGTCCTCCTCTTCTGCTGTGGATGTAGAGCTGTGCAGCCTCCATCTTCCTGCTGCACCTCAGCTCTGCCCTCCTCTCCTGCTGTGGATGTAGAGCTGTGCAGCCTCCATCTTCCTGCTGCCCCTCAGCTCTGTCCTCCTCTCCGGCTGTGGATGTGGAGCTGTGCAGCCTCCATCTTCCTGCTGCCCCTCAGCTCTGTCCTCCTCTCCTGCTGTGGATGTGGAGCTGTGCAGACTCCATCTTCCTGCTGCCCCTCAGCTCTGACCTCCTCTCCTGCTGTGGATGTGGAGCTGTGCAGCCTCCATCTTCCTGATGCCACTCAGCTCTGACCTCCTCTCCTGCTGTGGATGTGGAGCTGTGCAGCCTCCATCTTCCTGCTGCCCCTCAGCTCTGTCCTCCTCTCCTGCTGTAGATGTGGAGCTGTGCAGCCTCCATCTTCCTTCTGCCCCTCAGTTCTGACCTCCTCTCCTGCTGTGGATGTGGAGCTGGGCAGCCTCCATCTTCCTGCTGCCCCTCAGCTCTGACCTCCTCTCCTGCTGTGGATGTGGAGCTGTGAAGCCTCCATCTTCCTTCTGCCCCTCAATTCTGACCTCCTCTCCTGCTGTGGATGTGGAGCTGTGCAGCCTCCATCTTCCTGCTGCCCCTCAGCTCTGACCTCTTCTCCTGCTGTGGATGTGGAGCTGTGCAGCTTCCATCTTCCTGCTGCCCCTCAGCTCTAACCTCCTCTCCTGCTGTGGATGTGGAGCTGTGCAGCCTCCATCTTTCTGCTGCCCCTCAGCTCTGTCCTCCTCTCCTGCTGTGGATGTGGAGCTGTGCAGTCTCCATCTTCCTGCTGCCCTCAGCCCTGACCTCCTCTCCTGCTGTGGATGTGGAGCTGTGCAGCCACCATTTTCCTGCTGCCCTCAGCTCTGACCTCCTTTCCTGCTGTGGATGTGGAGCTGTGCAGTCTCCACCTTCCTGCTGCCCCTCAGCTCTGACCTCCTCTCCTGCTGTGGATGTGGAACTGTGCAGCCTCCATCTTCCTGCTGCCCCTCAGCTCTGACCTCCTCTCCTGCTGTGGATGTGGAGCTTTGCAGCCTCCATCTTCCTGCTGCCCCTCAGCTCTGACCTCCTCTCCTGCTGTGGATGTGGAGCTGTGCAGCCTCCATCTTCCTTCTGCCCCTCAGTTCTGACCTCCTCTCCTGCTGTGGATGTGGAGCTGTGCAGCCTCCATCTTCCTGCTGCACCTCAGCTCTGACCTCCTCTCCTGCTGTGGATGTGGAGCTGTGCAGCCTCCATCTTCCTGCTGCCCCTCAGCTCTGACCTCCTCTCCTGATGTGGATGTGGAGCTGTGCAGCCTCCATCTTCCTGCTGCCCCTCAGCTCTGACCTCCTCTCCTGCTGTGGATGTGGAGCTGTGCAGCCTCCATCTTCCTGCTGCTCCTCAGCTCTGACCTCCTCTCCTGCTGTGGATGTGGAGCTGTGCAGCCTCCATCTTCCTGCTGCCCCTCAGCTCTGACCTCCTCTCCTGCTGTGGATGTGGAGCTGTGCAGCCTCCATCTTCCTGCTGCCCCTCAGCTCTGACCTCCTCTCCTGCTGTGGATGTGGAGCTGTGCAGCCTCCATCTTCCTGCTACCTTTCAGCTCTGACCTCCTCTCCTGCTGTGGATGTGGAGCTGTGCAGCCTCCATCTTCCTGCTGCCCCTCAGCTCTGTCCTCCTCTCCTGCTGTAGATGTGGAGCTGTGCAGCCTCCATCTTCCTTCTGCCCCTCAGTTCTGACCTCCTCTCCTGCTGTGGATGTGGAGCTGTGCAGCCTCCATCTTCCTGCTGCCCCTCAGCTCTGTCCTCCTCTCCTGCTGTGGATGTGGAGCTGTGCAGCCTCCATCTTCCTGCTGCCCCTCAGCTCTGACCTCCTCTCCTGCTGTGGATGTGGAGCTGTGCAGCCTCCATCTTCCTGCTGCCACTCAGCTCTGACCTCCTCTCCTGCTGTGGATGTGGAGCTGTGCAGCCTCCATCTTCCTGCTGCCCCTCAGCTCTGTCCTCCTCTCCTGCTGTAGATGTGGAGCTGTGCAGCCTCCATCTTCCTTCTGCCCCTCAGCTCTGTCCTCCTCTCCTGCTGTGGATGTGGAGCTGCGCAGCCTCCATCTTCCTGCTGCCCCTCAGCTCTGTCCACCTCTCCTGCTGTGGATGTGGAGCTGTGCAGCCTCCATCTTCCTGCTGCCCCTCAGCTCTGACCTCCTCTCCTGCTGTGGATGTGGAGCTGTGCAGCCTCCATATTCCTGCTGCCCCTCAGCTCTGTCCTCCTCTCCTGCTGTAGATGTGGAGCTGTGCAGCCTCCATCTTCCTGCTGCCCCTCAGCTCTGACCTCCTCTCCTGCTGTGGATGTGGAGCTGTGCAGCCTCCATCTTCCTGCTGCCCCTCAGCTCTGACCTCCTCTCCTGCTGTGGATGTGGAGCTGTGCAGCCTCCATCTTCCTGCTGCCTTTCAGCTCTGACCTCCTCTCCTGCTGTGGATGTGGAGCTGTGCAGCCTCAATCTTCCTGCTGCCCCTCAGCTCTGTCCTCCTCTCCTGCTGTAGATGTGGAGCTGTGCAGCCTCCATCTTCCTTCTGCCCCTCAGTTCTGACCTCCTCTCCTGCTGTGGATGTGGAGCTGTGCAGCCTCCATCTTCCTGCTGCCCCTCAGCTCTGTCCTCCTCTCCTGCTGTGGATGTGGAGCTGTGCAGCCTCCATCTTCCTGCTGCCCCTCAGCTCTGACCTCCTCTCCTGCTGTGGATGTGGAGCTTTGCAGCCTCCATCTTCCTGCTGCCACTCAGCTCTGACCTCCTCTCCTGCTGTGGATGTGGAGCTGTGCAGCCTCCATCTTCCTGCTGCCCCTCAGCTCTGTCCTCCTCTCCTGCTGTGGATGTGGAGCTGTGCAGCCTCCATCTTCCTGCTGCCCCTCAGCTCTGACCTCCTCTCCTGCTGTGGATGTGGAGCTGTGCAGCCTCCATCTTCCTGCTGCCACTCAGCTCTGACCTCCTCTCCTGCTGTGGATGTGGAGCTGTGCAGCCTCCATCTTCCTGCTGCCCCTCAGCTCTGACCTCCTCTCCTGCTGTGGATGTGGAGCTGTGAAGCCTCCATCTTCCTTCTGCCCCTCAATTCTGACCTCCTCTCCTGCTGTGGATGTGGAGCTGTGCAGCCTCCATCTTCCTGATGCCCCTCAGCTCTGACCTCTTCTCCTGCTGTGGATGTGGAGCTGTGCAGCTTCCATCTTCCTGCTGCCCCTCAGCTCTAACCTCCTCTCCTGCTGTGGATGTAGAGCTGTGCAGCCTCCATCTTCCTGCTGCCCCTCAGCTCTGTCCTCCTCTCCTGCTGTGGATGTAGAGCTGTGCAGCCTCCATCTTCCTGCTGCCCCTCAGCTCTGTCCTCCTCTCCTGCTGTGGATGTGGAGCTGTGCAGCCTCCATCTTCCTTCTGCCCCTCAGCTCTGTCCTCCTCTCCTGCTGTGGATGTGGAGCTGTGCAGCCTCCATCTTCCTGCTGCCCCTCAGCTCTGTCCTCCTCTCCTGCTGTGGATGTGGAGCTGTGCAGCCTCCATCTTCCTGCTGCCTCTCAGCTCTGACCTCCTCTCCTGCTGTGGATGTGGAGCTGTGCAGCCTCCATCTTCCTTCTGCCCCTCAGTTCTGACCTCCTCTCCTGCTGTGGATGTGGAGCTGTGCAGCCTCCATCTTCCTGCTGCCCCTCAGCTCTGACCTCCTCTCCTGCTGTGGATGTGGAGCTGTGCAGCCTCCATCTTCCTTCTGCCCCTCAGTTCTGACCTCCTCTCCTGCTGTGGATGTGGAGCTGTGCAGCCTCCATCTTCCTTCTGCCCCTTAGTTCTGACCTCCTCTCCTGCTGTGGATGTGGAGCTGTGCAGCCTCCATCTTCCTGCTGCCCCTCAGCTCTGACCTCTTCTCCTGCTGTGGATGTGGAGCTGTGCAGCTTCCATCTTCCTGCTGCCCCTCAGCTCTAACCTCCTCTCCTGCTATGGATGTGGAGCTGTGCAGCCTCCATCTTCCTGCTGCCCCTCAGTTCTGACCTCCTCTCCTGCTGTGGATGTGGAGCTGTACAGCCTCCATTTTCCTGCTTCCCCTCAGCTCTAACCTCCTCTCTTGCTGTGGATGTGGAGCTGTGCAGCCTCCATCTTCCTGCTGCCCCTCAGCTCTGTCCTCCTCTCCTGCTGTGGATGTAGAGCTGTGCAGCCTCCATCTTCCTGCTGCCCCTCAGCTCTGTCCTCCTCTTCTGCTGTGGATGTAGAGCTGTGCAGCCTCCATCTTCCTGCTGCCCCTCAGCTCTGCCCTCCTCTCCTGCTGTGGATGTAGAGCTGTGCAGCCTCCATCTTCCTGCTGCCCCTCAGCTCTGTCCTCCTCTCCTGCTGTGGATGTGGAGCTGTGCAGCCTCCATCTTCCTGCTGCCCCTCAGCTCTGTCCTCCTCTCCTGCTGTGGATGTGGAGCTGTGCAGCCTCCATCTTCCTGCTGCCCCTCAGCTCTGACCTCCTCTCCTGCTGTGGATGTGGAGCTGTGCAGCCTCCATCTTCCTGATACCACTCAGCTCTGACCTCCTCTCCTGCTGTGGATGTGGAGCTGTGCAGCCTCCATCTTCCTGCTGCCCCTCAGCTCTGTCCTCCTCTCCTGCTGTGGATGTGGAGCTGTGCAGCCTCCATCTTCCTTCTGCCCCTCAGTTCTGACCTCCTCTCCTGCTGTGGATGTGAAGCTGGGCAGCCTCCATCTTCCTGCTGCCCCTCAGCTCTGACCTCCTCTCCTGCTGTGGATGTGGAGCTGTGAAGCCTCCATCTTCCTTCTGCCCCTCAATTCTGACCTTCTCTCCTGCTGTGGATGTGGAGCTGTGCAGCCTCCATCTTCCTGCTGCCCCTCAGCTCTGACCTCTTCTCCTGCTGTGGATGTGGAGCTGTGCAGCTTCCATCTTCCTGCTGCCCCTCAGCTCTAACCTCCTCTCCTGCTGTGGATGTGGAGCTGTGCAGCCTCCATCTTCCTGCTGCCCCTCAGCTCTGACCTCCTCTCCTGCTGTGGATGTGGAGCTGTGCAGCCTCCATCTTTCTGCTGCCCCTCAGCTCTGTCCTCCTCTCCTGCTGTGGATGTGGAGCTGTGCAGTCTCCATCTTCCTGCTGCCCTCAGCTCTGACCTCCTCTCCTGCTGTGGATGTGGAGCTGTGCAGCCACCATTTTCCTGCTGCCCTCAGCTCTGACCTCCTCTCCTGCTGTGGATGTGGAGCTGTGCAGTCTCCACCTTCCTGCTGCCCCTCAGCTCTGACCTCCTCTCCTGCTGTGGATGTGGAACTGTGCAGCCTCCATCTTCCTGCTGCCCCTCAGCTCTGACCTCCTCTCCTGCTGTGGATGTGGAGCTTTGCAGCCTCCATCTTCCTGCTGCCCCTCAGCTCTGACCTCCTCTCCTGCTGTGGATGTGGAGCTGTGCAGCCTCCATCTTCCTTCTGCCCCTCAGTTCTGACCTCCTCTCCTCCTGTGGATGTGGAGCTGTGCAGCCTCCATCTTCCTGCTGCACCTCAGCTCTGACCTCCTCTCCTGCTGTGGATGTGGAGCTGTGCAGCCTCCATCTTCCTGCTGCCCCTCAGCTCTGACCTCCTCTCCTGATGTGGATGTGGAGCTGTGCAGCCTCCAGCTTCCTGCTGCCCCTCAGCTCTGACCTCCTCTCCTGCTGTGGATGTGGAGCTGTGCAGCCTCCATCTTCCTGCTGCTCCTCAGCTCTGACCTCCTCTCCTGCTGTGGATGTGGAGCTGTGCAGCCTCCATCTTCCTGCTGCCCCTCAGCTCTGACCTCCTCTCCTGCTGTGGATGTGGAGCTGTGCAGCCTCCATCTTCCTGCTGCCCCTCAGCTCTGACCTCCTCTCCTGCTGTGGATGTGGAGCTGTGCAGCCTCCATCTTCCTGCTGCCTTTCAGCTCTGACCTCCTCTCCTGCTGTGGATGTGGAGCTGTGCAGCCTCCATCTTCCTGCTGCCCCTCAGCTTTGTCCTCCTCTCCTGCTGTAGATGTGGAGCTGTGCAGCCTCCATCTTCCTTCTGCCCCTCAGTTCTGACCTCCTCTCCTGCTGTGGATGTGGAGCTGTGCAGCCTCCATCTTCCTGCTGCCCCTCAGCTCTGTCCTCCTCTCCTGCTGTGGATGTGGAGCTGTGCAGCCTCCATCTTCCTGCTGCCCCTCAGCTCTGACCTCCTCTCCTGCTGTGGATGTGGAGCTGTGCAGCCTCCATCTTCCTGCTGCCACTCAGCTCTGACCTCCTCTCCTGCTGTGGATGTGGAGCTGTGCAGCCTCCATCTTCCTGCTGCCCCTCAGCTCTGTCCTCCTCTCCTGCTGTAGATGTGGAGCTGTGCAGCCTCCATCTTCCTTCTGCCCCTCAGCTCTGTCCTCCTCTCCTGCTGTGGATGTGGAGCTGCGCAGCCTCCATCTTCCTGCTGCCCCTCAGCTCTGTCCTCCTCTCCTGCTGTGGATGTGGAGCTGTGCAGCCTCCATCTTCCTGCTGCCCCTCAGCTCTGACCTCCTCTCCTGCTGTGGATGTGGAACTGTGCAGCCTCCATCTTCCTGCTGCCCCTCAGCTCTGTCCTCCTCTCCTGCTGTAGATGTGGAGCTGTGCAGCCTCCATCTTCCTGCTGCCCCTCAGCTTTGACCTCCTCTCCTGCTGTGGATGTGGAGCTGTGCAGCCTCCATCTTCCTGCTGCCCCTCAGCTCTGACCTCCTCTCCTGCTGTGGATGTGGAGCTGTGCAGCCTCCATCTTCCTGCTGCCCCTCAGCTCTGACTTCCTCTCCTGCTGTGGATGTGGAGCTGTGCAGACTCCATCTTCCTGCTGCTCCTCAGCTCTGACCTCCTCTCCTGCTGTGGATGTGGAGCTGTGCCGCCTCCATCTTCCTGCTGCCTTTCAGCTCTGACCTCCTCTCCTGCTGTGGATGTGGAGCTGTGCAGTCTCAATCTTCCTGCTGCCCCTCAGCTCTGTCCTCCTCTCCTGCTGTAGATGTGGAGCTGTGCAGCCTCCATCTTCCTGCTGCCCCTCAGTTCTGACCTCCTCTCCTGCTGTGGATGTGGAGCTGTGCAGCCTCCATCTTCCTGCTTCCCCTCAGCTCTGTCCTCCTCTCCTGCTGTGGATGTGGAGCTGTGCAGCCTCCATCTTCCTGCTGCCCCTCAGCTCTGACCTCCTCTCCTGCTGTGGATGTGGAGCTGTGCAGCCTCCATCTTCCTGCTGCCACTCAGCTCTGACCTCCTCTCCTGCTGTGGATGTGGAGCTGTGCAGCCTCCATCTTCCTGCTGCCCCTCAGCTCTGTCCTCCTCTCCTGCTGTGGATGTGGAGCTGTGCAGCCTCCATCTTCCTGCTGCCCCTCAGCTCTGACCTCCTCTCCTGCTGTGGATGTGGAGCTGTGCAGCCTCCATCTTCCTGCTGCCCCTCAGCTCTGACCTCTTCTCCTGCTGTGGATGTGGAGCTTTGCAGCTTCCATCTTCCTGCTGCCCCTCAGCTCTAACCTCCTCTCCTGCTGTGGATGTGGAGCTGTGCAGCCTCCATCTTCCTGCTGCCCCTCAGCTCTGACTTCCTCTCCTGCTGTGGATGTGGAGCTGTGCAGACTCCATCTTCCTGCTGCTCCTCAGCTCTGACCTCCTCTCCTGCTGTGGATGTGGAGCTGTGCAGCCTCCATCTTTCTGCTGCCCCTCAGCTCTGTCCTCCTCTCCTGCTGTGGATGTGGAGCTGTGCAGTCTCCATCTTCCTGCTGCCCTCAGCTCTGACCTCCTCTCCTGCTGTGGATGTGGAGCTGTGCAGCCTCCATTTTCCTGCTGCCCTCAGCTCTGACCTCCTCTCCTGCTGTGGATGTGGAGCTGTGCAGTCTCCACCTTCCTGCTGCCCCTCAGCTCTGACCTCCTCTCCTGCTGTGGATGTGGAACTGTGCAGCCTCCATCTTCCTTCTGCCCCTCAGCTCTGACCTCCTCTCCTGCTGTGGATGTGGAGCTTTGCAGCCTCCATCTACCTGCTACCCCTCAGCTCTGACCTCCTCTCCTGCTGTGGATGTGGAGCTGTGCAGCCTCCATCTTCCTTCTGCCCCTCAGTTCTGACCTCCTCTCCTGCTGTGGATGTGGAGCTGTGCAGCCTCCATCTTCCTGCTGCACCTCAGCTCTGACCTCCTCTCCTGCTGTGGATGTGGAGCTGTGCAGCCTCCATCTTCCTGCTGCCCCTCAGCTCTGACCTCCTCTCCTGATGTGGATGTGGAGCTGTGCAGCCTCCATCTTCCTGCTGCCCCTCAGCTCTGACCTCCTCTCCTGCTGTGGATGTGGAGCTGTGCAGCCTCCATCTTCCTGCTGCTCCTCAGCTCTGACCTCCTCTCCTGCTGTGGATGTGGAGCTGTGCAGCCTCCATCTTCCTGCTGCCCCTCAGCTCTGTCCTCCTCTCCTGCTGTGGATGTGGAGCTGTGCAGCCTCCATCTTCCTGCTGCCACTCAGCTCTGACCTCCTCTCCTGCTGTGGATGTGGAGCTGTGCAGCCTCCATCTTCCTGCTGCCCCTCAGCTCTGTCCTCCTCTCCTGCTGTAGATGTGGAGCTGTGCAGCCTCCATCTTCCTTCTGCCCCTCAGCTCTGTCCTCCTCTCCTGCTGTGGATGTGGAGCTGCGCAGCCTCCATCTTCCTGCTGCCCCTCAGCTCTGTCCTCCTCTCCTGCTGTGGATGTGGAGCTGTGCAGCCTCCATCTTCCTGCTGCCCCTCAGCTCTGACCTCCTCTCCTGCTGTGGATGTGGAACTGTGCAGCCTCCATCTTCCTGCTGCCCCTCAGCTCTGTCCTCCTCTCCTGCTGTAGATGTGGAGCTGTGCAGCCTCCATCTTCCTGCTGCCCCTCAGCTTTGACCTCCTCTCCTGCTGTGGATGTGGAGCTGTGCAGCCTCCATCTTCCTGCTGCCCCTCAGCTCTGACCTCCTCTCCTGCTGTGGATGTGGAGCTGTGCAGCCTCCATCTTCCTGCTGCCCCTCAGCTCTGACTTCCTCTCCTGCTGTGGATGTGGAGCTGTGCAGACTCCATCTTCCTGCTGCTCCTCAGCTCTGACCTCCTCTCCTGCTGTGGATGTGGAGCTGTGCCGCCTCCATCTTCCTGCTGCCTTTCAGCTCTGACCTCCTCTCCTGCTGTGGATGTGGAGCTGTGCAGTCTCCATCTTCCTGCTGCCCCTCAGCTCTGACCTCCTCTCCTGCTGTGGATGTGGAGCTGTGCAGCCTCCATCTTTCTGCTGCCCCTCAGCTCTGTCCTCCTCTCCTGCTGTGGATGTGGAGCTGTGCAGTCTCCATCTTCCTGCTGCCCTCAGCTCTGACCTCCTCTCCTGCTGTGGATGTGGAGCTGTGCAGCCACCATTTTCCTGCTGCCCTCAGCTCTGACCTCCTCTCCTGCTGTGGATGTGGAGCTGTGCAGTCTCCACCTTCCTGCTGCCCCTCAGCTCTGACCTCCTCTCCTGCTGTGGATGTGGAACTGTGCAGCCTCCATCTTCCTGCTGCCCCTCAGCTCTGACCTCCTCTCCTGCTGTGGATGTGGAGCTTTGCAGCCTCCATCTTCCTGCTGCCCCTCAGCTCTGACCTCCTCTCCTGCTGTGGATGTGGAGCTGTGCAGCCTCCATCTTCCTTCTGCCCCTCAGTTCTGACCTCCTCTCCTCCTGTGGATGTGGAGCTGTGCAGCCTCCATCTTCCTGCTGCACCTCAGCTCTGACCTCCTCTCCTGCTGTGGATGTGGAGCTGTGCAGCCTCCATCTTCCTGCTGCCCCTCAGCTCTGACCTCCTCTCCTGATGTGGATGTGGAGCTGTGCAGCCTCCAGCTTCCTGCTGCCCCTCAGCTCTGACCTCCTCTCCTGCTGTGGATGTGGAGCTGTGCAGCCTCCATCTTCCTGCTGCTCCTCAGCTCTGACCTCCTCTCCTGCTGTGGATGTGGAGCTGTGCAGCCTCCATCTTCCTGCTGCCCCTCAGCTCTGACCTCCTCTCCTGCTGTGGATGTGGAGCTGTGCAGCCTCCATCTTCCTGCTGCCCCTCAGCTCTGACCTCCTCTCCTGCTGTGGATGTGGAGCTGTGCAGCCTCCATCTTCCTGCTGCCTTTCAGCTCTGACCTCCTCTCCTGCTGTGGATGTGGAGCTGTGCAGCCTCCATCTTCCTGCTGCCCCTCAGCTTTGTCCTCCTCTCCTGCTGTAGATGTGGAGCTGTGCAGCCTCCATCTTCCTTCTGCCCCTCAGTTCTGACCTCCTCTCCTGCTGTGGATGTGGAGCTGTGCAGCCTCCATCTTCCTGCTGCCCCTCAGCTCTGTCCTCCTCTCCTGCTGTGGATGTGGAGCTGTGCAGCCTCCATCTTCCTGCTGCCCCTCAGCTCTGACCTCCTCTCCTGCTGTGGATGTGGAGCTGTGCAGCCTCCATCTTCCTGCTGCCACTCAGCTCTGACCTCCTCTCCTGCTGTGGATGTGGAGCTGTGCAGCCTCCATCTTCCTGCTGCCCCTCAGCTCTGTCCTCCTCTCCTGCTGTAGATGTGGAGCTGTGCAGCCTCCATCTTCCTTCTGCCCCTCAGCTCTGTCCTCCTCTCCTGCTGTGGATGTGGAGCTGCGCAGCCTCCATCTTCCTGCTGCCCCTCAGCTCTGTCCTCCTCTCCTGCTGTGGATGTGGAGCTGTGCAGCCTCCATCTTCCTGCTGCCCCTCAGCTCTGACCTCCTCTCCTGCTGTGGATGTGGAACTGTGCAGCCTCCATCTTCCTGCTGCCCCTCAGCTCTGTCCTCCTCTCCTGCTGTAGATGTGGAGCTGTGCAGCCTCCATCTTCCTGCTGCCCCTCAGCTTTGACCTCCTCTCCTGCTGTGGATGTGGAGCTGTGCAGCCTCCATCTTCCTGCTGCCCCTCAGCTCTGACCTCCTCTCCTGCTGTGGATGTGGAGCTGTGCAGCCTCCATCTTCCTGCTGCCCCTCAGCTCTGACTTCCTCTCCTGCTGTGGATGTGGAGCTGTGCAGACTCCATCTTCCTGCTGCTCCTCAGCTCTGACCTCCTCTCCTGCTGTGGATGTGGAGCTGTGCCGCCTCCATCTTCCTGCTGCCTTTCAGCTCTGACCTCCTCTCCTGCTGTGGATGTGGAGCTGTGCAGTCTCAATCTTCCTGCTGCCCCTCAGCTCTGTCCTCCTCTCCTGCTGTAGATGTGGAGCTGTGCAGCCTCCATCTTCCTGCTGCCCCTCAGTTCTGACCTCCTCTCCTGCTGTGGATGTGGAGCTGTGCAGCCTCCATCTTCCTGCTTCCCCTCAGCTCTGTCCTCCTCTCCTGCTGTGGATGTGGAGCTGTGCAGCCTCCATCTTCCTGCTGCCCCTCAGCTCTGACCTCCTCTCCTGCTGTGGATGTGGAGCTGTGCAGCCTCCATCTTCCTGCTGCCACTCAGCTCTGACCTCCTCTCCTGCTGTGGATGTGGAGCTGTGCAGCCTCCATCTTCCTGCTGCCCCTCAGCTCTGTCCTCCTCTCCTGCTGTGGATGTGGAGCTGTGCAGCCTCCATCTTCCTGCTGCCCCTCAGCTCTGACCTCCTCTCCTGCTGTGGATGTGGAGCTGTGCAGCCTCCATCTTCCTGCTGCCCCTCAGCTCTGACCTCTTCTCCTGCTGTGGATGTGGAGCTTTGCAGCTTCCATCTTCCTGCTGCCCCTCAGCTCTAACCTCCTCTCCTGCTGTGGATGTGGAGCTGTGCAGCCTCCATCTTCCTGCTGCCCCTCAGCTCTGACTTCCTCTCCTGCTGTGGATGTGGAGCTGTGCAGACTCCATCTTCCTGCTGCTCCTCAGCTCTGACCTCCTCTCCTGCTGTGGATGTGGAGCTGTGCAGCCTCCATCTTTCTGCTGCCCCTCAGCTCTGTCCTCCTCTCCTGCTGTGGATGTGGAGCTGTGCAGTCTCCATCTTCCTGCTGCCCTCAGCTCTGACCTCCTCTCCTGCTGTGGATGTGGAGCTGTGCAGCCTCCATTTTCCTGCTGCCCTCAGCTCTGACCTCCTCTCCTGCTGTGGATGTGGAGCTGTGCAGTCTCCACCTTCCTGCTGCCCCTCAGCTCTGACCTCCTCTCCTGCTGTGGATGTGGAACTGTGCAGCCTCCATCTTCCTTCTGCCCCTCAGCTCTGACCTCCTCTCCTGCTGTGGATGTGGAGCTTTGCAGCCTCCATCTACCTGCTACCCCTCAGCTCTGACCTCCTCTCCTGCTGTGGATGTGGAGCTGTGCAGCCTCCATCTTCCTTCTGCCCCTCAGTTCTGACCTCCTCTCCTGCTGTGGATGTGGAGCTGTGCAGCCTCCATCTTCCTGCTGCACCTCAGCTCTGACCTCCTCTCCTGCTGTGGATGTGGAGCTGTGCAGCCTCCATCTTCCTGCTGCCCCTCAGCTCTGACCTCCTCTCCTGATGTGGATGTGGAGCTGTGCAGCCTCCATCTTCCTGCTGCCCCTCAGCTCTGACCTCCTCTCCTGCTGTGGATGTGGAGCTGTGCAGCCTCCATCTTCCTGCTGCTCCTCAGCTCTGACCTCCTCTCCTGCTGTGGATGTGGAGCTGTGCAGCCTCCATCTTCCTGCTGCCCCTCAGCTCTGTCCTCCTCTCCTGCTGTGGATGTGGAGCTGTGCAGCCTCCATCTTCCTGCTGCCACTCAGCTCTGACCTCCTCTCCTGCTGTGGATGTGGAGCTGTGCAGCCTCCATCTTCCTGCTGCCCCTCAGCTCTGTCCTCCTCTCCTGCTGTAGATGTGGAGCTGTGCAGCCTCCATCTTCCTTCTGCCCCTCAGCTCTGTCCTCCTCTCCTGCTGTGGATGTGGAGCTGCGCAGCCTCCATCTTCCTGCTGCCCCTCAGCTCTGTCCTCCTCTCCTGCTGTGGATGTGGAGCTGTGCAGCCTCCATCTTCCTGCTGCCCCTCAGCTCTGACCTCCTCTCCTGCTGTGGATGTGGAACTGTGCAGCCTCCATCTTCCTGCTGCCCCTCAGCTCTGTCCTCCTCTCCTGCTGTAGATGTGGAGCTGTGCAGCCTCCATCTTCCTGCTGCCCCTCAGCTTTGACCTCCTCTCCTGCTGTGGATGTGGAGCTGTGCAGCCTCCATCTTCCTGCTGCCCCTCAGCTCTGACCTCCTCTCCTGCTGTGGATGTGGAGCTGTGCAGCCTCCATCTTCCTGCTGCCCCTCAGCTCTGACTTCCTCTCCTGCTGTGGATGTGGAGCTGTGCAGACTCCATCTTCCTGCTGCTCCTCAGCTCTGACCTCCTCTCCTGCTGTGGATGTGGAGCTGTGCCGCCTCCATCTTCCTGCTGCCTTTCAGCTCTGACCTCCTCTCCTGCTGTGGATGTGGAGCTGTGCAGTCTCAATCTTCCTGCTGCCCCTCAGCTCTGTCCTCCTCTCCTGCTGTAGATGTGGAGCTGTGCAGCCTCCATCTTCCTGCTGCCCCTCAGTTCTGACCTCCTCTCCTGCTGTGGATGTGGAGCTGTGCAGCCTCCATCTTCCTGCTTCCCCTCAGCTCTGTCCTCCTCTCCTGCTGTGGATGTGGAGCTGTGCAGCCTCCATCTTCCTGCTGCCCCTCAGCTCTGACCTCCTCTCCTGCTGTGGATGTGGAGCTGTGCAGCCTCCATCTTCCTGCTGCCACTCAGCTCTGACCTCCTCTCCTGCTGTGGATGTGGAGCTGTGCAGCCTCCATCTTCCTGCTGCCCCTCAGCTCTGTCCTCCTCTCCTGCTGTGGATGTGGAGCTGTGCAGCCTCCATCTTCCTGCTGCCCCTCAGCTCTGACCTCCTCTCCTGC
This sequence comes from Anomaloglossus baeobatrachus, assembly GCF_048569485.1. Lineage (NCBI taxonomy): Eukaryota > Metazoa > Chordata > Amphibia > Anura > Aromobatidae > Anomaloglossus > Anomaloglossus baeobatrachus. The sequence goes on from NC_134353.1 coordinate 12,310,539, forward strand.
TGTGGATGTGGAGCTGTGCAGCCTCCATCTTCCTGCTGCCCCTCAGCTCTGACCTCTTCTCCTGCTGTGGATGTGGAGCTTTGCAGCTTCCATCTTCCTGCTGCCCCTCAGCTCTAACCTCCTCTCCTGCTGTGGATGTGGAGCTGTGCAGCCTCCATCTTCCTGCTGCCCCTCAGCTCTGACTTCCTCTCCTGCTGTGGATGTGGAGCTGTGCAGACTCCATCTTCCTGCTGCTCCTCAGCTCTGACCTCCTCTCCTGCTGTGGATGTGGAGCTGTGCAGCCTCCATCTTTCTGCTGCCCCTCAGCTCTGTCCTCCTCTCCTGCTGTGGATGTGGAGCTGTGCAGTCTCCATCTTCCTGCTGCCCTCAGCTCTGACCTCCTCTCCTGCTGTGGATGTGGAGCTGTGCAGCCTCCATTTTCCTGCTGCCCTCAGCTCTGACCTCCTCTCCTGCTGTGGATGTGGAGCTGTGCAGTCTCCACCTTCCTGCTGCCCCTCAGCTCTGACCTCCTCTCCTGCTGTGGATGTGGAACTGTGCAGCCTCCATCTTCCTTCTGCCCCTCAGCTCTGACCTCCTCTCCTGCTGTGGATGTGGAGCTTTGCAGCCTCCATCTACCTGCTACCCCTCAGCTCTGACCTCCTCTCCTGCTGTGGATGTGGAGCTGTGCAGCCTCCATCTTCCTTCTGCCCCTCAGTTCTGACCTCCTCTCCTGCTGTGGATGTGGAGCTGTGCAGCCTCCATCTTCCTGCTGCACCTCAGCTCTGACCTCCTCTCCTGCTGTGGATGTGGAGCTGTGCAGCCTCCATCTTCCTGCTGCCCCTCAGCTCTGACCTCCTCTCCTGATGTGGATGTGGAGCTGTGCAGCCTCCATCTTCCTGCTGCCCCTCAGCTCTGACCTCCTCTCCTGCTGTGGATGTGGAGCTGTGCAGCCTCCATCTTCCTGCTGCTCCTCAGCTCTGACCTCCTCTCCTGCTGTGGATGTGGAGCTGTGCAGCCTCCATCTTCCTGCTGCCCCTCAGCTCTGTCCTCCTCTCCTGCTGTGGATGTGGAGCTGTGCAGCCTCCATCTTCCTGCTGCCCCTCAGCTCTGACCTCCTCTCCTGCTGTGGATGTGGAGCTGTGCAGCTTCCATCTTCCTGCTGCCCCTCAGCTCTAACCTCCTCTCCTGCTGTGGATGTAGAGCTGTGCAGCCTCCATCTTCCTGCTGCCCCTCAGCTCTGTCCTCCTCTCCTGCTGTGGATGTAGAGCTGTGCAGCCTCCATCTTCCTGCTGCCCCTCAGCTCTGTCCTCCTCTCCTGCTGTGGATGTGGAGCTGTGCAGCCTCCCATCTTCCTTCTGCCCCTCAGCTCTGTCCTCCTCTCCTGCTGTGGATGTGGAGCTGTGCAGCCTCCATCTTCCTGCTGCCCCTCAGCTCTGTCCTCCTCTCCTGCTGTGGATGTGGAGCTGTGCAGCCTCCATCTTCCTGCTGCCTCTCAGCTCTGACCTCCTCTCCTGCTGTGGATGTGGAGCTGTGCAGCCTCCATCTTCCTTCTGCCCCTCAGTTCTGACCTCCTCTCCTGCTGTGGATGTGGAGCTGTGCAGCCTCCATCTTCCTGCTGCCCCTCAGCTCTGACCTCCTCTCCTGCTGTGGATGTGGAGCTGTGCAGCCTCCATCTTCCTGCTGCCCCTCAGCTCTGACCTCCTCTCCTGCTGTGGATGTGGAGCTGTGCAGCCTCCATCTTCCTTCTGCCCCTCAGTTCTGACCTCCTCTCCTGCTGGGGATGTGGAGCTGTGCAGCCTCCATCTTCCTTCTGCCCCTTAGTTCTGACCTCCTCTCCTGCTGTGGATGTGGAGCTGTGCAGCCTCCATCTTCCTGCTGCCCCTCAGCTCTGACCTCTTCTCCTGCTGTGGATGTGGAGCTGTGCAGCTTCCATCTTCCTGCTGCCCCTCAGCTCTAACCTCCTCTGCTGCTATGGATGTGGAGCTGTACAGCCTCCATTTTCCTGCTTCCCCTCAGCTCTAACCTCCTCTCTTGCTGTGGATGTGGAGCTGTGCAGCCTCCATCTTCCTGCTGCCCCTCAGCTCTGTCCTCCTCTCCTGCTGTGGTTGTAGAGCTGTGCAGCCTCCATCTTCCTGCTGCCCCTCAGCTCTGTCCTCCTCTTCTGCTGTGGATGTAGAGCTGTGCAGCCTCCATCTTCCTGCTGCCCCTCAGCTCTGTCCTCCTCTCCTGCTGTGGATGTGGAGCTGTGCAGCCTCCATCTTCCTGCTGCCCCTCAGCTCTGACCTCCTCTCCTGCTGTGGATGTGGAGCTGTGCAGCCTCCATCTTCCTGATGCCACTCAGCTCTGACCTCCTCTCCTGCTGTGGATGTGGAGCTGTGCAGCCTCCATCTTCTTGCTGCCCCTCAGCTCTGTCCTCCTCTCCTGCTGTGGATGTGGAGCTGTGCAGCCTCCATCTTCCTTCTGCCCCTCAGTTCTGACCTCCTCTCCTGCTGTGGATGTGGAGCTGGGCAGCCTCCATCTTCCTGCTGCCCCTCAGCTCTGACCTCCTCTCCTGCTGTGGATGTGGAGCTGTGAAGCCTCCATCTTCCTTCTGCCCCTCAATTCTGACCTCCTCTCCTGCTGTGGATGTGGAGCTGTGCAGCCTCCATCTTCCTGCTGCCCCTCAGCTCTGACCTCTTCTCCTGCTGTGGATGTGGAGCTGTGCAGCTTCCATCTTCCTGCTGCCCCTCAGCTCTAACCTCCTCTCCTGCTGTGGATGTGGAGCTGTGCAGCCTCCATCTTCCTGCTGCCCCTCAGCTCTGACCTCCTCTCCTGCTGTGGATGTGGAGCTGTGCAGCCTCCATCTTTCTGCTGCCCCTCAGCTCTGTCCTTCTCTCCTGCTGTGGATGTGGAGCTGTGCAGTCTCCATCTTCCTGCTGCCCTCAGCTCTGACCTCCTCTCCTGCTGTGGATGTGGAGCTGTGCAGCCACCATTTTCCTGCTGCCCTCAGCTCTGACCTCCTCTCCTGCTGTGGATGTGGAGCTGTGCAGTCTCCACCTTCCTGCTGCCCCTCAGCTCTGACCTCCTTTCCTGCTGTGGATGTGGAACTGTGCAGCCTCCATCTTCCTGCTGCCCCTCAGCTCTGACCTCCTCTCCTGCTGTGGATGTGGAGCTTTGCAGCCTCCATCTTCCTGCTGCCCCTCAGCTCTGACCTCCTCTCCTGCTGTGGATGTGGAGCTGTGCAGCCTCCATCTTCCTTCTGCCCCTCAGTTCTGACCTCCAGTCCTGATGTGGATGTGGAGCTGTGCAGCCTCCAGCTTCCTGCTGCCCCTCAGCTCTGACCTCCTCTCCTGCTGTGGATGTGGAGCTGTGCAGCCTCCATCTTCCTGCTGCTCCTCAGCTCTGACCTCCTCTCCTGCTGTGGATGTGGAGCTGTGCAGCCTCCATCTTCCTGCTGCCCCTCAGCTCTGACCTTCTCTCCTGCTGTGGATGTGGAGCTGTGCAGCCTCCATCTTCCTGCTGCCCCTCAGCTCTGACCTCCTCTCCTGCTGTGGATGTGGAGCTGTGCAGCCTCCATCTTCCTGCTGCCACTTAGCTCTGACCTCCTCTCCTGCTGTGGATGTGGAGCTGTGCAGCCTCCATCTTCCTGCTGCCCCTCAGCTCTGTCCTCCTCTCCTGCTGTGGATGTGGAACTGTGCAGCCTCCATCTTCCTGCTGCCCCTCAGCTCTGACCTCCTCTCCTGCTGTGGATGTGGAGCTGTGCAGCCTCCATCTTCTTGCTGCCCCTCAGCTCTGACCTCTTCTCCTGCTGTGGATATGGTGCTGTGCAGCTTCCATCTTCCTGCTGCCCCTCAGCTCTAACTTCCTCTCCTGCTGTGGATGTGGAGCTGTGCAGCCTCCATCTTCCTGCTGCCCCTCAGCTCTGACCTCCTCTCCTGCTGTGGATGTGGAGCTGTGCAGCCTCCATCTTCCTGCTGCCCCTCAGCTCTGTCCTCTTCTCCTGCTGTGGATGTGGAGCTGTGCAGCCTCCATCTTCCTGCTGCCCCTCAGCTCTGACCTCCTCTCCTGCTGTGGATGTGGAGCTGTGCAGCTTCCATCTTCCTGCTGCCCCTCAGCTCTAACCTCCTCTCCTGCTGTGGATGTAGAGCTGTGCAGCCTCCATCTTCCTGCTGCCCCTCAGCTCTGTCCTCCTCTCCTGCTGTGGATGTAGAGCTGTGCAGCCTCCATCTTCCTGCTGCCCCTCAGCTCTGTCCTCCTCTCCTGCTGTGGATGTGGAGCTGTGCAGCCTCCATCTTCCTTCTGCCCCTCAGCTCTGTCCTCCTCTCCTGCTGTGGATGTGGAGCTGTGCAGCCTCCATCTTCCTGCTGCCCCTCACCTCTGTCCTCCTCTCGTGCTGTGGATGTGGAGCTGTGCAGCCTCCATCTTCCTGCTGCCTCTCAGCTCTGACCTCCTCTCCTGCTGTGGATATGGAGCTGTGCAGCCTCCATCTTCCTTCTGCCCCTCAGTTCTGACCTCCTCTCCTGCTGTGGATGTGGAGCTGTGCAGCCTCCATCTTCCTGCTGCCCCTCAGCTCTGACCTCCTCTCCTGCTGTGGATGTGGAGCTGTGCAGCCTCCATCTTCCTTCTGCCCCTCAGTTCTGACCTCCTCTCCTGCTGTGGATGTGGAGCTGTGCAGCCTCCATCTTCCTTCTGCCCCTTAGTTCTGACCTCCTCTCCTGCTGTGGATGTGGAGCTGTGCAACCTCCATCTTCCTGCTGCCCCTCAGCTCTGACCTCTTCTCCTGCTGTGGATGTGGAGCTGTGCAGCTTCCATCTTCCTGCTGCCCCTCAGCTCTAACCTCCTCTCATGCTATGGATGTAGAGCTGTGCAGCCTCCATCTTCCTGCTGCCCCTCAGTTCTGACCTCCTCTCCTGCTGTGGATGTGGAGCTGTACAGCCTCCATTTTCCTGCTTCCCCTCAGCTCTAACCTCCTCTCTTGCTGTGGATGTGGAGCTGTGCAGCCTCCATCTTCCTGCTGCCCCTCAGCTCTGTCCTCCTCTCCTGCTGTGGATGTAGAGCTGTGCAGCCTCCATCTTCCTGCTGCCCCTCAGCTCTGTCCTCCTCTTCTGCTGTGGATGTAGAGCTGTGCAGCCTCCATCTTCCTGCTGCCCCTCAGCTCTGCCCTCCTCTCCTGCTGTGGATGTAGAGCTGTGCAGCCTCCATCTTCCTGCTGCCCCTCAGCTCTGTCCTCCTCTCCTGCTGTGGATGTGGAGCTGTGCAGCCTCCATCTTCATGCTGCCCCTCAGCTCTGTCCTCCTCTCCTGCTGTGGATGTGGAGCTGTGCAGCCTCCATCTTCCTGCTGCCACTCAGCTCTGACCTGCTCTCCTGCTGTGGATGTGGAGCTGTGCAGCCTCCATCTTCCTGCTGCCCCTCAGCTCTGTCCTCCTCTCCTGCTGTGGATGTGGAGCTGTGCAGCCTCCATCTTCCTGCTGCCCCTCAGTTCTGACCTCCTCTCCTGCTGTGGATGTGGAGCTGGGCAGCCTCCATCTTCCTGCTGCCCCTCAGCTCTGACCTCCTCTCTCCTGCTGTGGATGTGGAGCTGTGAAGCCTCCATCTTCCTTCTGCCCCTCAATTCTGACCTCCTCTCCTGCTGTGGATGTGCAGCTGTGCAGCCTCCATCTTCCTGCTGCCCCTCAGCTCTGACCTCTTCTCCTGCTGTGGATGTGGAGCTGTGCAGCCTCCATCTTCCTGCTGCCCCTCAGCTCTGACCTCCTCTCCTGCTGTGGATGTGGAGCTGTGCAGCCTCCATCTTCCTGCTGCCCCTCAGCTCTGACCTCCTCTCCTGCTGTGGATGTGGAGCTGTGCAGCCTCCATCTTTCTGCTGCCCCTCAGCTCTGTCCTCCTCTCCTGCTGTGGATGTGGAGCTGTGCAGTCTCCATCTTCCTGCTGCCCTCAGCTCTGACCTCCTCTCCTGCTGTGGATGTGGAGCTGTGCAGCCACCATTTTCCTGCTGCCCTCAGCTCTGACCTCCTCTCCTGCTGTGGATGTGGAGCTGTGCAGTCTCCACCTTCCTGCTGCCCCTCAGCTCTGACCTCCTCTCCTGCTGTGGATGTGGAACTGTGCAGCCTCCATCTTCCTGCTGCCCCTCAGCTCTGACCTCCTCTCCTGCTGTGGATGTGGAGCTTTGCAGCCTCCATCTTCCTGCTGCCCCTCAGCTCTGACCTCCTCTCCTGCTGTGGATGTGGAGCTGTGCAGCCTCCATCTTCCTTCTGCCCCTCAGTTCTGACCTCCTCTCCTGCTGTGGATGTGGAGCTGTGCAGCCTCCATCTTCCTGCTGCACCTCAGCTCTGACCTCCTCTCCTGCTGTGGATGTGGAGCTGTGCAGCCTCCATCTTCCTGCTGCCCCTCAGCTCTGTCCTCCTCTCCTGCTGTAGATGTGGAGCTGTGCAGCCTCCATCTTCCTTCTGCCCCTCAGTTCTGACCTCCTCTCCTGCTGTGGATGTGGAGCTGTGCAGCCTCCATCTTCCTGCTGCACCTCAGCTCTGACCTCCTCTCCTGCTGTGGATGTGGAGCTGTGCAGCCTCCATCTTCCTGCTGCCCCTCAGCTCTGACCTCCTCTCCTGATGTGGATGTGGAGCTGTGCAGCCTCCAGCATCCTGCTGCCCCTCAGCTCTGACCTCCTCTCCTGCTGTGGATGTGGAGCTGTGCAGCCTCCATCTTCCTGCTGCTCCTCAGCTCTGACCTCCTCTCCTGCTGTGGATGTGGAGCTGTGCAGCCTCCATCTTCCTGCTGCCCCTCAGCTCTGACCTCCTCTCCTGCTGTGGATGTGGAGCTGTGCAGCCTCCATCTTCCTGCTGCCCCTCAGCTCTGACCTCCTCTCCTGCTGTGGATGTGGAGCTGTGCAGCCTCCATCTTCCTGCTGCCTTTCAGCTCTGACCTCCTCTCCTGCTGTGGATGTGGAGCTGTGCAGCCTCCATCTTCCTGCTGCCCCTCAGCTCTGTCCTCCTCTCCTGCTGTAGATGTGGAGCTGTGCAGCCTCCATCTTCCTTCTGCCCCTCAGTTCTGACCTCCTCTCCTGCTGTGGATGTGGAGCTGTGCAGCCACCATTTTCCTGCTGCCCTCAGCTCTGACCTCCTCTCCTGCTGTGGATGTGGAGCTGTGCAGTCTCCACCTTCCTGCTGCCCCTCAGCTCTGACCTCCTCTCCTGCTGTGGATGTGGAACTGTGCAGCCTCCATCTTCCTGCTGCCCCTCAGCTCTGACCTCCTCTCCTGCTGTGGATGTGGAGCTTTGCAGCCTCCATCTTCCTGCTGCCCCTCAGCTCTGACCTCCTCTCCTGCTGTGAATGTGGAGCTGTGCAGCCTCCATCTTCCTTCTGCCCCTCAGTTCTGACCTCCTCTCCTGCTGTGGATGTGGAGCTGTGCAGCCTCCATCTTCCTGCTGCACCTCAGCTCTGACCTCCTCTCCTGCTGTGGATATGGAGCTGTGCAGCCTCCATCTTCCTGCTGCCCCTCAGCTCTGACCTCCTCTCCTGATGTGGATGTGGAGCTGTGCAGCCTCCAGCTTCCTGCTGCCCCTCTGCTCTGACCTCCTCTCCTGCTGTGGATGTGGAGCTGTGCAGCCTCCATCTTCCTGCTGCTCCTCAGCTCTGACCTCCTCTCCTGCTGTGGATGTGGAGCTGTGCAGCCTCCATCTTCCTGCTGCCCCTCAGCTCTGACCTCCTCTCCTGCTGTGGATGTGGAGCTGTGCAGCCTCCATCTTCCTGCTGCCCCTCAGCTCTGACCTCCTCTCCTGCTGTGGATGTGGAGCTGTGCAGCCTCCATCTTCCTGCTGCCTTTCAGCTCTGACCTCCTCTCCTGCTGTGGATGTGGAGCTGTGCAGCCTCCATCTTCCTGCTGCCCCTCAGCTCTGTCCTCCTCTCCTGCTGTAGATGTGGAGCTGTGCAGCCTCCATCTTCCTTCTGCCCCTCAGTTCTGACCTCCTCTCCTGCTATGGATGTGGAACTGTGCAGCCTCCATCTTCCTGCTGCCCCTCAGCTCTGTCCTCCTCTCCTGCTGTGGATTTGGAGCTGTGCAGCCTCCATCTTCCTGCTGCCCCTCAGCTCTGACCTCCTCTCCTGCTGTGGATGTGGAGCTGTGCAGCCTCCATCTTCCTGCTGCCACTCAGCTCTGACCTCCTCTCCTGCTGTAGATGTGGAGCTGTGCAGCCTCCATCTTCCTGCTGCCCCTCAGCTCTGTCCTCCTCTCCTGCTGTAGATGTGGAGCTGTGCAGCCTCCATCTTCCTTCTGCCCCTCAGCTCTGTCCTCCTCTCCTGCTGTGGATGTGGAGCTGCGCAGCCTCCATCTTCCTGCTGCCCCTCAGCTCTGTCCTCCTCTCCTGCTGTGTATGTGGAGCTGTGCAGCCTCCATCTTCCTGCTGCCCCTCAGCTCTGACCTCCTCTCCTGCTGTGGATGTGGAGCTGTGCAGCCTCCATCTTCCTGCTGCCTCTAAGCTCTGTCCTCCTCTCCTGCTGTAGATGTGGAGCTGTGCAGCCTCCATCTTCCTGCTGCCCCTCAGCTCTGACCTCCTCTCCTGCTGTGGATGTGGAGCTGTGCAGCCTCCATCTTCCTGCTGCCCCTCAGCTCTGACCTCCTCTCCTGCTGTGGATGTGGAGCTGTGCCGCCTCCATCTTCCTGCTGCCTTTCAGCTCTGACCTCCTCTCCTTCTGTGGATGTGGAGCTGTGCAGCCTCAATCTTCCTGCTGCCCTTCAGCTCTGTCCTCCTCTCCTGCTGTAGATGTGGAGCTGTGCAGCCTCCATCTTCCTTCTGCCCCTCAGTTCTGACCTCCTCTCCTGCTGTGGATGTGGAGCTGTGCAGCCTCCATCTTCCTGCTGCCCCACAGCTCTGTCCTCCTCTTTTGCTGTGGATGTGGAGCTGTGCAGCCTCCATCTTCCTGCTGCCCCTCAGCTCTGACCTCCTCTCCTGATGTGGATGTGGAGCTGTGCAGCCTCCGTCTTCCTGCTGCCACTCAGCTCTGACCTCCTCTCCTGCTGTGGATGTGGAGCTGTGCAGCCTCCATCTTCCTGCTGCCCCTCAGCTCTGTCCTCCTCTCCTGCTGTGGATGTGGAGCTGTGCAGCCTCCATCTTCCTGCTGCCCCTCAGCTCTGACCTCCTCTCCTGCTGTGGATGTGGAGCTGTGCAGCCTCCATCTTCCTGCTGCCCCTCAGCTCTGACCTCTTCTCCTGCTGTGGATGTGGAGCTGTGCAGCTTCCATCTTCCTGCTGCCCCTCAGCTCTAACCTCCTCTCCTGCTGTGGATGTGGAGCTGTGCAGCCTCCATCTTCCTGCTGCCCCTCAGCTCTGACCTCCTCTCCTGCTGTGGATGTGGAGCTGTGCAGACTCCATCTTCCTGCTGCTCCTCAGCTCTGACCTCCTCTCCTGCTGTGGATGTGGAGCTGTGCAGCCTCCATCTTTCTGCTACCCCTCAGCTCTGTCCTCCTCTCCTGCTGTGGATGTGGAGCTGTGCAGTCTCCATCTTCCTGCTGCCCTCAGCTCTGACCTCCTCTCCTGCTGTGGATGTGGAGCTGTGCAGCCTCCATTTTCCTGCTGCCCTCAGCTCTGACCTCCTCTCCTGCTGTGGATGTGGAGCTGTGCAGTCTCCACCTTCCTGCTGCCCCTCAGCTCTGACCTCCTCTCCTGCTGTGGATGTGGAACTGTGCAGCCTCCATCTTCCTGCTGCCCCTCAGCTCTGACCTCCTCTCCTGCTGTGGATGTGGAGCTTTGCAGCCTCCATCTTCCTGCTACCCCTCAGCTCTGACCTCCTCTCCTGCTGTGGATGTGGAGCTGTGCAGCCTCCATCTTCCTTCTGCCCCTCAGTTCTGACCTCCTCTCCTTTCTGTGGATGTGGAGCTGTGCAGCCTCCATCTTCCTGCTGCACCTCAGCTCTGACCTCCTCTCCTGCTATGGATGTGGAGCTGAGCAGCCTCCATCTTCCTGCTGCCCCTCAGCTCTGACCTCCTCTCCTGATGTGGATGTGGAGCTGTGCAGCCTCCATCTTCCTGCTGCCCCTCAGCTCTGACCTCCTCTCCTGCTGTGGATGTGGAGCTGTGCAGCCTCCATCTTCCTGCTGCTCCTCAGCTCTGACCTCCTCTCCTGCTGTGGATGTGGAGCTGTGCAGCCTCCATCTTCCTGCTGCCCCTCAGCTCTGTCCTCCTCTCCTGCTGTGGATGTGGAGCTGTGCAGCCTCCATCTTCCTGCTGCCCCTCAGCTCTGACCTCCTCTCCTGCTGTGGATGTGGAGCTGTGCAGCTTCCATCTTCCTGCTGCCCCTCAGCTCTAACCTCCTCTCCTGCTGTGGATGTAGAGCTGTGCAGCCTCCATCTTCCTGCTGCCCCTCAGCTCTGTCCTCCTCTCCTGCTGTGGATGTAGAGCTGTGCAGCCTCCATCTTCCTGCTGCCCCTCAGCTCTGTGCTCCTCTCCTGCTGTGGATGTAGAGCTGTGCAGCCTCCATCTTCCTGCTGCCCCTCAGCTCTGTCCTCCTCTCCTGCTGTGGATGTAGAGCTGTGCAGCCTCCATCTTCCTGCTGCCCCTCAGCTCTGTGCTCCTCTCCTGCTGTGGATGTGGAGCTGTGCAGCCTCCATCTTCCTTCTGCCCCTCAGCTCTGTCCTCCTCTCCTGCTGTGGATGTGGAGCTGTGCAGCCTCCGTCTTCCTGCTGCCCCTCAGCTCTGTCCTCCTCTCCTGCTGTAGATGTGGAGCTGTGCAGCCTCCATCTTCCTTCTGCCCCTTAGTTCTGACCTCCTCTCCTGCTGTGGATGTGGAGCTGTGCAGCCTCCATCTTCCTGCTGCCCCTCAGCTCTGACCTCTTCTCCTGCTGTGGATGTGGAGCTGTGCAGCTTCCATCTTCCTGCTGCCCCTCAGCTCTAACCTCCTCTCCTGCTGTGGATGTGGAGCTGTGCAGCCTCCATCTTCCTTCTGCCCCTCAGTTCTGACCTCCTCTCCTGCTGTGGATTTGGAGCTGTACAGCCTCCATTTTCCTGCTTCCCCTCAGCTCTAACCTCCTCTCTTGCTGTGGATGTGGAGCTGTGCAGCCTCCATCTTCCTGCTGCCCCTCAGCTCTGTCCTCCTCTCCTGCTGTGGATGTAGAGCTGTGCAGCCTCCATCTTCCTGCTGCCCCTCAGATCTGTCCTCCTCTTCTGCTGTGGATGTAGAGCTGTGAAGCCTCCATCTTCCTGCTGCCCCTCAGCTCTGCCCTCCTCTCCTGCTGTGGATGTAGAGCTGTGCAGCCTCCATCTTCCTGCTGCCCCTCAGCTCTGTCCTCCTCTCCTGCTGTGGATGTGGAGCTGTGCAGCCTCCATCTTCCTGCTGCCCCTCAGCTCTGTCCTCCTCTCCTGCTGTGGATGTGGAGCTGTGCAGCCTCCATCTTCCTGCTGCCCCTCAGCTCTGACCTCCTCTCCTGCTTTGGATGTGGAGCTGTGCAGCCTCCATCTTCCTGATGCCACTCAGCTCTGACCTCCTCTCCTGCTGTGGATGTGGAGCTGTGCAGCCTCCATCTTCCTGCTGCACCTCAGCTCTGTCCTCCTCCCCTGCTGTGGATGTGGAGCTGTGCAGCCTCCATCTTCCTGCTGCCCCTCAGTTCTGACCTCCTCTCTTGCTGTGGATGTGGAGCTGGGCAGCCTCCATCTTCCTGCTGCCCCTCAGCTCTGACCTCCTCTCCTGCTGTGGATGTGGAGCTGTGAAGCCTCCATCTTCCTTCTGCCCCTCAATTCTGACCTCCTCTCCTGCTGTGGATGTGGAGCTGTGCAGCCTCCATCTTCCTGCTGCCCCTCAGCTCTGACCTCTTCTCCTGCTGTGGATGTGGAGCTGTGCAGCTTCCATCTTCCTGCTGCCCCTCAGCTCTAACCTCCTCTCCTGCTGTGGATGTGGAGCTGTGCAGCCTCCATCTTCCTGCTGCCCCTCAGCTCTGACCTCCTCTCCTGCTGTGGATGTGGAGCTGTGCAGCCTCCATCTTTCTGCTGCCCCTCAGCTCTGTCCTCCTCTCCTGCTGTGGATGTGGAGCTGTGCAGTCTCCATCTTCCTGCTGCCCTCAGCTCTGACCTCCTCTCCTGCTGTGGATGTGGAGCTGTGCAGCCACCATTTTCCTGCTGCCCTCAGCTCTGACCTCCTCTCCTGCTGTGGATGTGGAGCTGTGCAGTCTCCACCTTCCTGCTGCCCCTCAGCTCTGACCTCCTCTCCTGCTGTGGATGTGGAACTGTGCAGCCTCCATCTTCCTGCTGCCCCTCAGCTCTGACCTCCTCTCCTGCTGTGGATGTGGAGCTTTGCACCCTCCATCTTCCTGCTGCCCCTCAGCTCTTTCCTCCTCTCCTGCTGTGGATGTGGAGCGGTGCAGCCTCCATCTTCCTGCTGATCCTCAGCTCTGACCTCCTCTCCTGCTGTGGATGTGGAGCTGTGCAGCCTCCATCTTCCTGATGCCACTCAGCTCTGACCTCCTCTCCTGCTGTGGATGTGGAGCTGTGCAGCCTCCATCTTCTTGCTGCCCCTCAGCTCTGACCTCTTCTCCTGCTGTGGATGTGGAGCTGTGCAGCCTCCATCTTCCTGATGCCACTCAGCTCTGACCTCCTCTCCTGCTGTGGATGTGGAGCTGTGCAGCCTCCATCTTCCTGCTGCCCCTCAGCTCTGTCCTCCTCTCCTGCTGTGGATGTGGAGCTGTGCAGCCTCCATCTTCCTTCTGCCCCTCAGTTCTGACCTCCTCTCCTGCTGTGGATGTGGAGCTGGGCAGCCTCCATCTTCCTGCTGCCCCTCAGCTCTGACCTCCTCTCCTGCTGTGGATGTGGAGCTGTGAAGCCTCCATCTTCCTTCTGCCCCTCAATTCTGACCTCCTCTCCTGCTGTGGATGTGGAGCTGTGCAGCCTCCATCTTCCTGCTGCCCCTCAGCTCTGACCTCTTCTCCTGCTGTGGATGTGGAGCTGTGCAGCTTCCATCTTCCTGCTGCCCCTCAGCTCTAACCTCCTCTCCTGCTGTGGATGTGGAGCTGTGCAGCCTCCATCTTCCTGCTGCCCCTCAGCTCTGACCTCCTCTCCTGCTGTGGATGTGGAGCTGTGCAGCCTCCATCTTTCTGCTGCCCCTCAGCTCTGTCCTCCTCTCCTGCTGTGGATGTGGAGCTGTGCAGTCTCCATCTTCCTGCTGCCCTCAGCTCTGACCTCCTCTCCTGCTGTGGATGTGGAGCTGTGCAGCCACCATTTTCCTGCTGCCCTCAGCTCTGACCTCCTCTCCTGCTGTGGATGTGGAGCTGTGCAGTCTCCACCTTCCTGCTGCCCCTCAGCTCTGACCTCCTCTCCTGCTGTGGATGTGGAACTGTGCAGCCTCCATCTTCCTGCTGCCCCTCAGCTCTGACCTCCTCTCCTGCTGTGGATGTGGAGCTTTGCAGCCTCCATCTTCCTGCTGCCCCTCAGCTCTGACCTCCTCTCCTGCTGTGGATGTAGAGCTGTGCAGCCTCCATCTTCCTGCTGCCCCTCAGCTCTGTCCTCCTCTCCTGCTGTGGATGTAGAGCTGTGCAGCCTCCATCTTCCTGCTGCCCCTCAGCTCTATCCTCCTCTCCTGCTGTGGATGTGGAGCTATGCAGCCTCCATCTTCTTTCTGCCCCTCAGCTCTGTCCTCCTCTCCTGCTGTGGATGTGGAGCTGTGCAGCCTCCATCTTCCTGCTGCCCCTCAGCTCTGTCCTCCTCTCCTGCTGTGGATGTGGAGCTGTGCAGCCTCCATCTTCCTGCTGCCTCTCAGCTCTGACCTCCTCTCCTGCTGTGGATGTGGAGCTGTGCAGCCTCCATCTTCCTTCTGCCCCTCAAATCTGACCTCCTCTCCTGCTGTGGATGTGGAGCTGTGCAGCCTCCATCTTCCTGCTGCCCCTCAGCTCTGACCTCCTCTCCTGCTGTGGATGTGGAGCTGTGCAGCCTCCATCTTCCTTCTGCCCCTCAGTTCTGACCTCCTCTCCTGCTGTGGCTGTGGAGCTGTGCAGCCTCCATCTTCCTTCTGCCCCTTAGTTCTGACCTCCTCTCCTGCTCTGGATGTGGAGCTGTGCAGCCTCCATCTTCCTGCTGCCCCTCAGCTCTGACCTCTTCTCCTGCTGTGGATGTGGAGCTGTGCAGCTTCCATCTTCCTGCTGCCCCTCAGCTCTAACCTCCTCTCCTGCTATGGATGTGGAGCTGTGCAGCCTCCATCTTCCTGCTGCCCCTCAGTTCTGACCTCCTCTCCTGCTGTGGATGTGGAGCTGTACAGCCCCCATTTTCTTGCTTCCCCTCAGCTCTAACCTCCTCTCCTGCTGTGGATGTGGAGCTGTGCAGCCTCCATCTTCCTGCTGCCCCTCAGCTCTGTCCTCCTCTCCTGCTGTGGATGTAGAGCTGTGCAGCCTCCATCTTCCTGATGCCACTCAGCTCTGACCTCCTCTCCTGCTGTGGATGTGGAGCTGTGCAGCCTCCATCTTCCTGCTGCCCCTCAGCTCTGTCCTCCTCTCCTGCTGTGGATGTGGAGCTGTGCAGCCTCCATCTTCCTTCTGCCCCTCAGTTCTGACCTCCTCTCCTGCTGTGGATGTGGAGCTGGGCAGCCTCCATCTTCCTGCTGCCCCTCAGCTCTGACCTCCTCTCCTGCTGTGGATGTGGAGCTGTGAAGCCTCCATCTTCCTTCTGCCCCTCAATTCTGACCTCCTCTCCTGCTGTGGATGTGGAGCTGTGCAGCCTCCATCTTCCTGCTGCCCCTCAGCTCTGACCTCTTCTCCTGCTGTGGATGTGGAGCTGTGCAGCTTCCATCTTCCTGCTGCCCCTCAGCTCTAACCTCCTCTCCTGCTGTGGATGTGGAGCTGTGCAGCCTCCATCTTCCTGCTGCCCCTCAGCTCTGACCTCCTCTCCTGCTGTGGATGTGGAGCTGTGCAGCCTCCATCTTTCTGCTGCCCCTCAGCTCTGTCCTCCTCTCCTGCTGTGGATGTAAAGCTGTGCAGTCTCCATCTTCCTGCTGCCCTCAGCTCTGACGTCCTCTCCTGCTGTGGATGTGGAGCTGTGCAGCCACCATTTTCCTGCTGCCCTCAGCTCTGACCTCCTCTCCTGCTGTGGATGTGGAGCTGTGCAGTCTCCACCTTCCTGCTGCCCCTCAGCTCTGACCTCCTCTCCTGCTGTGGATGTGGAACTGTGCAGCCTCCATCTTCCTGCTGCCCCTCAGCTCTGACCTCCTCTCCTGCTGTGGATGTGGAGCTTTGCAGCCTCCATCTTCCTGCTGCCCCTCAGCTCTGACCTCCTCTCCTGCTGTGGATGTGGAGCTGTGCAGCCTCCATCTTCCTTCTGCCCCTCAGTTCTGACCTCCTCTCCTGCTGTGGATGTGGAGCTGTGCAGCCTCCATCTTCCTGCTGCACCTCAGCTCTGACCTCCTCTCCTGCTGTGGATGTGGAGCTGTGCAGCCTCCATCTTCCTGCTGCCCCTCAGCTCTGACCTCCTCTCCTGATGTGGATGTGGAGCTGTGCAGCCTCCAGCTTCCTGCTGCCCCTCAGCTCTGACCTCCTCTCCTGCTGTGGATGTGGAGCTGTGCAGCCTCCATCTTCCTGCTGCTCCTCAGCTCTGACCTCCTCTCCTGCTGTGGATGTGGAGCTGTGCAGCCTCCATCTTCCTGCTGCCCCTCAGCTCTGACCTCCTCTCCTGCTGTGGATGTGGAGCTGTGCAGCCTCCATCTTCCTGCTGCCCTCAGCTCTGACCTCCTCTCCTGCTGTGGATGTGGAGCTGTGCAGCCTCCATCTTCCTGCTGCCACTCAGCTCTGACCTCCTCTCCTGCTGTGGATGTGGAGCTGTGCAGCCTCCATCTTCCTGCTGCCCCTCAGCTCTGACCTCCTCTCCTGCTGTGGATGTGGAGCTGTGCAGCCTCCATCTTCCTGCTGCCCCTCAGCTCTGACCTCTTCTCCTGCTGTGGATGTGGAGCTGTGCAGCTTCCATCTTCCTGCTGCCCCTCAGCTCTGACCTCCTCTCCTGCTGTGGATGTGGAGCTGTGCAGCCTCCATCTTCCTGCTGCCCCTCAGCTCTGACCTCCTCTCCTGCTGTGGATGTGGAGCTGTGCCGCCTCCATCTTCCTGCTGCCTTTCAGCTCTGACCTCCTCTCCTGCTGTGGATGTGGAGCTGTGCAGCCTCAATCTTCCTGCTGCCCCTCAGCTCTGTCCTCCTCTCCTGCTGTAGATGTGGAGCTGTGCAGCCTCCATCTTCCTTCTGCCCCTCAGTTCTGACCTCCTCTCCTGCTGTGGATGTGGAGCTGTGCAGCCTCCATCTTCCTGCTGCCCCTCAGCTCTGTCCTCCTCTCCTGCTGTGGATGTGGAGCTGTGCAGCTTCCATCTTCCTGCTGCCCCTCAGCTCTGACCTCCTCTCCTGCTGTGGATGTGGAGCTGTGCAGCCTCCATCTTCCTGCTGCCCCTCAGCTCTGACCTCCTCTCCTGCTGTGGATGTGGAGCTGTGCCGCCTCCATCTTCCTGCTGCCTTTCAGCTCTGACCTCCTCTCCTGCTGTGGATGTGGAGCTGTGCAGCCTCCATCTTCCTGCTACCCCTCAGCTCTGACCTCCTCTCCTGCTGTGGATGTGGAGCTGTGCAGCCTCCATCTTCCTTCTGCCCCTCAGTTCTGACCTCCTCTCCTGCTGTGGATGTGGAGCTGTGCAGCCTCCATCTTCCTGCTGCACCTCAGCTCTGACCTCCTCTCCTGCTGTGGATGTGGAGCTGTGCAGCCTCCATCTTCCTGCTGCCCCTCAGCTCTGACCTCCTCTCCTGATGTGGATGTGGAGCTGTGCAGCCTCCATCTTCCTGCTGCCCCTCAGCTCTGACCTCCTCTCCTGCTGTGGATGTGGAGCTGTGCAGCCTCCATCTTCCTGCTGCTCCTCAGCTCTGACCTCCTCTCCTGCTGTGGATGTGGAGCTGTGCAGCCTCCATCTTCCTGCTGCCCCTCAGCTCTGTCCTCCTCTCCTGCTGTGGATGTGGAGCTGTGCAGCCTCCATCTTCCTGCTGCCCCTCAGCTCTGACCTCCTCTCCTGCTGTGGATGTGGAGCTGTGCAGCTTCCATCTTCCTGCTGCCCCTCAGCTCTAACCTCCTCTCCTGCTGTGGATGTAGAGCTGTGCAGCCTCCATCTTCCTGCTGCCCCTCAGCTCTGTCCTCCTCTCCTGCTGTGGATGTAGAGCTGTGCGGCCTCCATCTTCCTGCTGCCCCTCAGCTCTGTCCTCCTCTCCTGCTGTGGATGTGGAGCTGTGCAGCCTCCATCTTCCTTCTGCCCCTCAGCTCTGTCCTCCTCTCCTGCTGTGGATGTGGAGCTGTGCAGCCTCCATCTTCCTGCTGTCCCTCAGCTCTGTCCTCCTCTCCTGCTGTGGATGTGGAGCTGTGCAGCCTCCATCTTCCTGCTGCCTCTCAGCTCTGACCTCCTCTCCTGCTGTGGATGTGGAGCTGTGCAGCCTCCATCTTCCTTCTGCCCCTCAGTTCTGACCTCCTCTCCTGCTGTGGATGTGGAGCTGTGCAGCCTCCATCTTCCTGCTGCCCCTCAGCTCTGACCTCCTCTCCTGCTGTGGATGTGGAGCTGTGCAGCCTCCATCTTCCTTCGGCCCCTCAGTTCTGACCTCCTCTCCTGCTGTGGATGTGGAGCTGTGCAGCCTCCATCTTCCTTCTGCCCCTTAGTTCTGACCTCCTCTCCTGCTGTGGATGTGGAGCTGTGCAGCCTCCATCTTCCTGCTGCCCCTCAGCTCTGACCTCTTCTCCTGCTGTGGATGTGGAGCTGTGCAGCTTCCATCTTCCTGCTGCCCCTCAGCTCTGACCTCCTCTCCTGCTATGGATGTGGAGCTGTGCAGCCTCCATCTTCCTGCTGCCCCTCAGTTCTGACCTCCTCTCCTGCTGTGGATGTGGAGCTGTACAGCCTCCATTTTCCTGCTTCCCCTCAGCTCTGACCTCCTCTCTTGCTGTGGATGTGGAGCTGTGCAGCCTCCATCTTCCTGCTGCCCCTCAGTTCTGACCTCCTCTCCTGCTGTGGATGTGGAGCTGTGCAGCCTCCATCTTCCTGCTGCCCCTCAGCTCTGTCCTCCTCTTCTGCTGTGGATGTAGAGCTGTGCAGCCTCCATCTTCCTGCTGCCCCTCAGCTCTGCTCTCCTCTCCTGCTGTGGATGTAGAGCTGTGCAGCCTCCATCTTCCTGCTGCCCCTCAGCTCTGTCCTCCTCTCCTGCTGTGGATGTGGAGCTGTGCAGCCTCCATCTTCCTGCTGCCCCTCAGCTCTGACCTCCTCTCCTGCTGTGGATGTGGAGCTGTGCAGCCTCCATCTTCCTGATGCCACTCAGCTCTGACCTCCTCTCCTGCTGTGGATGTGGAGCTGTGCAGCCTCCATCTTCCTGCTGCCCCTCAGCTCTGTCCTCCTCTCCTGCTGTGGATGTGGAGCTGTGCAGCCTCCATCTTCCTTCTGCCCCTCAGTTCTGACCTCCTCTCCTGCTGTGGATGTGGAGCTGGGCAGCCTCCATCTTCCTGCTGCCCCTCAGCTCTGACCTCCTCTCCTGCTGTGGATGTGGAGCTGTGAAGCCTCCATCTTCCTTCTGCCCCTCAATTCTGACCTCCTCTCCTGCTGTGGATGTGGAGCTGTGCAGCCTCCATCTTCC
This sequence comes from Anomaloglossus baeobatrachus, assembly GCF_048569485.1. Classification (NCBI taxonomy): domain Eukaryota; kingdom Metazoa; phylum Chordata; class Amphibia; order Anura; family Aromobatidae; genus Anomaloglossus; species Anomaloglossus baeobatrachus. The sequence continues at coordinate 12,329,085 of NC_134353.1, forward strand.
TGCTGCCCCTCAGCTCTGACCTCTTCTCCTGCTGTGGATGTGGAGCTGTGCATCTTCCATCTTCCTGCTGCCCCTCAGCTCTAACCTCCTCTCCTGCTGTGGATGTGGAGCTGTGCAGCCTCCATCTTCCTGCTGCCCCTCAGCTCTGACCTCCTCTCCTGCTGTGGATGTGGAACTGTGCAGCCTCCATCTTTCTGCTGCCCCTCAGCTCTGTCCTCCTCTCCTGCTGTGGATGTGGAGCTGTGCAGTCTCCATCTTCCTGCTGCCCTCAGCTCTGACCTCCTCTCCTGCTGTGGATGTGGAGCTGTGCAGCCACCATTTTCCTGCTGCCCTCAGCTCTGACCTCCTCTCCTGCTGTGGATGTGAAGCTGTGCAGTCTCCACCTTCCTGCTGCCCCTCAGCTCTGACCTCCTCTCCTGCTGTGGATGTGGAACTGTGCAGCCTCCATCTTTCTGCTGCCCCTCAGCTCTGACCTCCTCTCCTGCTGTGGATGTGGAGCTTTGCAGCCTCCATCTTCCTGCTGCCCCTCAGCTCTGACCTCCTCTCCTGCTGTGGATGTAGAGCTGTGCAGCCTCCATCTTCCTGCTGCCCCTCAGCTCTGTCCTCCTCTCCTGCTGTGGATGTAGAGCTGTGCAGCCTCCATCTTCCTGCTGCCCCTCAGCTCTGTCCTCCTCTCCTGCTGTGGATGTGGAGCTGTGCAGCCTCCATCTTCCTTCTGCCCCTCAGCTCTGTCCTCCTCTCCTGCTGTGGATGTGGAGCTGTGCAGCCTCCATCTTCCTGCTGCCCCTCAGCTCTGTCCTCCTCTCCTGCTGTGGATGTGGAGCTGTGCAGCCTCCATCTTCCTGCTGCCTCTCAGCTCTGACCTCCTCTCCTGCTGTGGATGTGGAGCTGTGCAGCCTCCATCTTCCTTCTGCCCCTCAGTTCTGACCTCCTCTCCTGCTGTGGATGTGGAGCTGTGCAGCCTCCATCTTCCTGCTGCCCCTCAGCTCTGACCTCCTCTCCTGCTGTGGATGTGGAGCTGTGCAGCCTCCATCTTCCTTCTGCCCCTCAGTTCTGACCCCCTCTCCTGCTGTGGATGTGGAGCTGTGCAGCCTCCATCTTCCTTCTGCCCCTTAGTTCTGACCTCCTCTCCTGCTGTGGATGTGGAGCTGTGCAGCCTCCATCTTCCTGCTGCCCCTTAGCTCTGACCTCTTCTCCTGCTGTGGATGTGGAGCTGTGCAGCTTCCATCTTCCTGATGCCCCTCAGCTCTAACCTCCTCTCCTGCTATGGATGTGGAGCTGTGCAGCCTCCATCTTCCTGCTGCCCCTCAGTTCTGACCTCCTCTCCTGCTGTGGATGTGGAGCTGTACAGCCTCCATTTTCCTGCTTCCCCTCAGCTCTAACCTCCTCTCTTGCTGTGGATGTGGAGCTGTGCAGCCTCCATCTTCCTGCTGCCCCTCAGCTCTGTCCTCCTCTCCTGCTGTGGATGTAGAGCTGTGCAGCCTCCATCTTCCTGCTGCCCCTCAGCTCTGTCCTCCTCTTCTGCTGTGGATGTAGAGCTGTGCAGCCTCCATCTTCCTGCTGCCCCTCAGCTCTGCCCTCCTCTACTGCTGTGGATGTAGAGCTGTGCAGCCTCCATCTTCCTGCTGCCCCTCAGCTCTGTCCTCCTCTCCTGCTGTGGATGTGGAGCTGTGCAGGCTCCATCTTCCTGCTGCCCCTCAGCTCTGACCTCCTCTCCTGCTGTGGATGTGGAGCTGTGCAGCCTCCATCTTCCTGCTGCCCCTCAGCTCTGACCTCCTCTCCTGCTGTGGATGTGGAGCTGTGCAGCCTCCATCTTCCTGCTGCTCCTCAGCTCTGTCCTCCTCTCCTGCTGTGGATGTGGAGCTGTGCAGCCTCCATCTTCCTGCTGCCCCTCAGCTCTGTCCTCCTCTCCTGCTGTGGATGTGGAGCTGTGCAGCCTCCATCTTCCTGCTGCCCCTCAGCTCTGACCTCCTCTCCTGCTGTGGATGTGGAGCTGTGCAGCTTCCATCTTCCTGCTGCCCCTCAGCTCTAACCTCCTCTCCTGCTGTGGATGTAGAGCTGTGCAGCCTCCATCTTCCTGCTGCCCCTCAGCTCTGTCCTCCTCGCCTGCTGTGGATGTAGAGCTGTGTAGCCTCCATCTTCCTGCTGCCCCTCAGCTCTGTCCTCCTCTCCTGCTGTGGATGTGGAGCTGTGCAGCCTCCATCTTCTTTCTGCCCCTCAGCTCTGTCCTCCTCTCCTGCTGTGGATGTGGAGCTGTGCAGCCTCCATTTTCCTGCTGCCCCTCAGCTCTGTCCTCCTCTCCTGCTGTGGATGTGGAGCTGTGCAGCCTCCATCTTCCTGCTGCCTCTCAGCTCTGACCTCCTCTCCTGCTGTGGATGTGGAGCTGTGCAGCCTCCATCTTCCTTCTGCCCCTCAGTTCTGACCTCCTCTCCTGCTGTGGATGTGGAGCTGTGCTGCCTCCATCTTCCTGCTGCCCCTCAGCTCTGACCTCCTCTCCTGCTGTGGATGTGGAGCTGTGCAGCCTCCATCTTCCTTCTGCCCCTCAGTTCTCACCTCCTCTCCTGCTGTGGATGTGGAGCTGTGCAGCCTCCATCTTCCTTGTGCCCCTTAGTTCTGACCTCCTCTCCTGCTGTGGATGTGGAGCTGTGCAGCCTCCATCTTCCTGCTGCCCCTCAGCTCTGACCTCTTCTCCTGCTGTGGATGTGGAGCTGTGCAGCTTACATCTTCCTGCTGCCCCTCAGCTCTAACCTCCTCTCCTGCTGTGGATGTGGAGCTGTGCAGCCTCCATCTTCCTGCTGCCCCTCAGTTCTGACCTCCTCTCCTGCTGTGGATGTGGAGCTGTACAGCCTCCATTTTCCTGCTTCCCCTCAGCTCTAACCTCCTCTCTTGCTGTGGATGTGGAGCTGTGCAGCCTCCATCTTCCTGCTGCCCCTCAGCTCTGTCCTCCTCTCCTGCTGTGGATGTAGAGCTGTGCAGCCTCCATCTTCCTGCTGCCCCTCAGCTCTGTCCTCCTCTTCTGCTGTGGATGTAGAGCTGTGCAGCCTCCATCTTCCTGCTGCCCCTCAGCTCTGCCCTCCTCTCCTGCTGTGGATGTAGAGCTGTGCAGCCTCCATCTTCCTGCTGCCCCTCAGCTCTGTCCTCCTCTCCTGCTGTGGATGTGGAGCTGTGCAGCCTCCATCTTCCTGCTGCCCCTCAGCTCTGTCCTCCTCTCCTGCTGTGGATGTGGAGCTGTGCAGCCTCCATCTTCCTTCTGCCCCTCAGTTCTGACCTCCTCTCCTGCTGTGGATGTGGAGCTGTGCAACCTCCATCTTCCTGCTGCACCTCAGCTCTGACCTCCTCTCCTGCTGTGGATGTGGAGCTGTGCAGCCTCCATCTTCCTGCTGCCCCTCAGCTCTGACCTCCTCTCCTGATGTGGATGTGGAGCTGTGCAGCCTCCATCTTCCTGCTGCCCCTCAGCTCTGACCTCCTCTCCTGCTGTGGATGTGGAGCTGTGCAGCCTCCATCTTCCTGCTGCTCCTCAGCTCTGACCTCCTCTCCTGCTGTGGATCTGGAGCTGTGCAGCCTCCATCTTTCTGCTGCCCCTCAGCTCTGACCTCCTCTCCTGCTGTGGATGTGGAGCTGTGCAGCCTCCATCTTCCTCCTGCCCCTCAGCTCTGACCTCCTCTCCTGCTGTGGATGTGGAGCTGTGCAGCCTCCATCTTCCTTCTGCCCCTCAGCTCTGACCTCCTCTCCTGCTGTGGATGTGGAGCTGTGCAGTCTCCACCTTCCTGCTGCCCCTCAGCTCTGACCTCCTCTCCTGCTGTGGATGTGGAACTGTGCAGCCTCCATCTTCCTGCTGCCCCTCAGCTCTGACCTCCTCTCCTGCTGTGGATGTGGAGCTTTGCAGCCTCCATCTTCCTGCTACCCCTCAGCTCTGACCTCCTCTCCTGCTGTGGATGTGGAGCTGTGCAGCCTCCATCTTCCTTCTGCCCCTCAGTTCTGACCTCCTCTCCTGCTGTGGATGTGGAGCTGTGCAGCCTCCATCTTCCTGCTGCACCTCAGCTCTGACCTCCTCTCCTGCTGTGGATGTGGAGCTGTGCAGCCTCCATCTTCCTGCTGCCCCTCAGCTCTGACCTCCTCTCCTGATGTGGATGTGGAGCTGTGCAGCCTCCATCTTCCTGCTGCCCCTCAGCTCTGACCTCCTCTCCTGCTGTGGATGTGGAGCTGTGCAGCCTCCATCTTCCTGCTGCTCCTCAGCTCTGACCTCCTCTCCTGCTGTGGATGTGGAGCTGTGCAGCCTCCATCTTCCTTCTGCTCCTCAGCTCTGACCTCCTCTCCTGCTGTGGATGTGGAGCTGTGCAGCCTCCATCTTCCTGCTGCCTTTCAGCTCTAACCTCCTCTCCTGCTGTGGATGTGGAGCTGTGCAGCCTCCATCTTCCTGCTGCCCCTCAGCTCTGTCCTCCTCTCCTGCTGTAGATGTGGAGCTGTGCAGCCTCCATCTTCCTTCTGCCCCTCAGTTCTGACCTCCTCTCCTGCTGTGGATGTGGAGCTGTGCAGCCTCCATCTTCCTGCTGCCCCTCAGCTCTGTCCTCCTCTCCTGCTGTGGATGTGGAGCTGTGCAGCCTCCATCTTCCTGCTGCCCCTCAGCTCTGACCTCCTCTCCTGCTGTAGATGTGGAGCTGTGCAGCCTCCATCTTCCTTCTGCCCCTCATCTCTGTCCTCCTCTCCTGCTGTGGATGTGGAGCTGTGCAGCCTCCATCTTCCTTCTCCCCCTCAGTTCTGACCTCCTCTCCTGCTGTGGATGTGGAGCTGTGCAGCCTCCATCTTCCTGCTGCCACTCAGCTCTGACCTCCTCTCCTGCTGTGGATGTGGAGCTGTGCAGCCTCCATCTTCCTGCTGCCCCTCAGCTCTGTCCTCCTCTCCTGCTGTAGATGTGGAGCTGTGCAGCCTCCATCTTCCTTCTGCCCCTCATCTCTGTCCTCCTCTCCTGCTGTGGATGTGGAGCTGTGCAGCCTCCATCTTCCTGCTGCCTTTCAGCTCTAACCTCCTCTCCTGCTGTGGATGTGGAGCTGTGCAGCCTCCATCTTCCTGCTGCCCCTCAGCTCTGTCCTCCTCTCCTGCTGTAGATGTGGAGCTGTGCAGCCTCCATCTTCCTTCTGCCCCTCAGTTCTGACCTCCTCTCCTGCTGTGGATGTGGAGCTGTGCAGCCTCCATCTTCCTGCTGCCCCTCAGCTCTGTCCTCCTCTCCTGCTGTGGATGTGGAGCTGTGCAGCCTCCATCTTCCTGCTGCCCCTCAGCCCTGACCTCCTCTCCTGCTGTAGATGTGGAGCTGTGCAGCCTCCATCTTCCTTCTGCCCCTCATCTCTGTCCTCCTCTCCTGCTGTGGATGTGGAGCTGTGCAGCCTCCATCTTCCTTCTGCCCCTCAGTTCTGACCTCCTCTCCTGCTGTGGATGTGGAGCTGTGCAGCCTCCATCTTCCTGCTGCCACTCAGCTCTGACCTCCTCTCCTGCTGTGGATGTGGAGCTGTGCAGCCTCCATCTTCCTGCTGCCCCTCAGCTCTGTCCTCCTCTCCTGCTGTAGATGTGGAGCTGTGCAGCCTCCATCTTCCTTCTGCCCCTCATCTCTGTCCTCCTCTCCTGCTGTGGATGTGGAGCTGTGCAGCCTCCATCTTCCTGCTGTTTCTCAGCTCTGTCCCCCTCTCCTGCTGTGGATGTGGAGCTGTGCAGCCTCCATCTTCCTGCTGCCCCTCAGCTCTGACCTCCTCTCCTGCTGTGGATGTGGAGCTGTGCAGCCTCCATCTTCCTGCTGCCCCTCAGCTCTGTCCTCCTCTCCTGCTGTAGATGTGGAGCTGTGCAGCCTCCATCTTCCTGCTGCCCCTCAGCTCTGATCTCCTCTCCTGCTGTGGATGTGGAGCTGTGCAGCCTCCATCTTCCTGCTGCCCCTCAGCTCTGACCTCCTCTCCTGCTGTGGATGTGGAGCTGTGCAGCCTCCATCTTCCTGCTGCCTTTCAGCTCTGACCTCCTCTCCTGCTGTGGATGTGGAGCTGTGCAGCCTCCATCTTCCTGCTGCCCCTCAGCTCTGTCCTCTTCTCCTGCTGTAGATGTGGAGCTGTGCAGCCTCCATCTTCCTTCTGCCCCTCAGTTCTGACCTCCTCTCCTGCTGTGGATGTGGAGCTGTGCAGCCTCCATCTTCCTGCTGCCCCTCAGCTCTGTCCTCCTCTCCTGCTGTGGATGTGGAGCTGTGCAGCCTCCATCTTCCTGCTGCCCCTCAGCTCTGACCTCCTCTCCTGCTGTGGATGTGGAGCTGTGCAGCCTCCATCTTCCTGCTGCCCCTCAGCTCTGACCTCCTCTCCTGCTGTGGATGTGGAGCTGTACAGCCTCCATCTTCCTGCTGCCCCTCAGCTCTGTCCTCCTCTCCTGCTGTAGATGTGGAGCTGTGCAGCCTCCATCTTCCTTCTGCCCCTCAGCTCTGTCCTCCTCTCCTGCTGTGGATGTGGAGCTGTGCAGCCTCCATCTTCCTGCTGCCCCTCAGCTCTGTCCTCCTCTCCTGCTGTGGATGTGGAGCTGTGCAGCCTCCATCTTCCTGCTGCCCCTCAGCTCTGTCCTCCTCTCCTGCTGTAGATGTGGAGCTTTGCAGCCTCCATCTTCCTGCTGCCCCTCAGCTCTGTCCTCCTCTCCTGCTGTGGATGTAGAGCTGTGCAGCCTCCATCTTCCTGCTGCCCCTCAGCTCTGTCCTCCTCTCCTGCTGTGGATGTGGAGCTGTGCAGCCTCCATCTTCCTTCTGCCCCTCAGCTCTGTCCTCCTCTCCTGCTGTGGATGTGGAGCTGTGCAGCCTCCATCTTCCTGCTGCCCCTCAGCTCTGTCCTCCTCTCCTGCTGTGGATGTGGAGCTGTGCAGCCTCCATCTTCCTGCTGCCCCTCAGCTCTGACCTCCTCTCCTGCTGTGGATGTGGAGCTGTGCAGCCTCCATCTTCCTGCTGCCACTCAGCTCTGACCTCCTCTCCTGCTGTGGATGTGGAGCTGTGCAGCCTCCATCTTCCTGCTGCCCCTCAGCTCTGTCCTCCTCTCCTGCTGTAGATGTGGAGCTGTGCAGCCTCCATCTTCCTTCTGCCCCTCAGTTCTGACCTCCTCTCCTGCTGTGGATGTGGAGCTGTGCAGCCTCCATGTTCCTGCTGCCCCTCAGCTCTGACCTTCTCTCCTGCTGTGGATGTGGAGCTGTGCAGCCTCCATCTTCCTGCTGCCCCTCAGTTCTGTCCTCCTCTCCTGCTGTGGATGTGGAGCTGTGCAGCCTCCATCTTCCTTCTGCCCCTCAGTTCTGTCCTCCTCTCCTGCTGTGGATGTGGAGCTGTGCAGCCTCCATCTTCCTTCTGAGCCTCAGTTCTGACCTCCTCTTCTGCTGTGGATGTGGAGCTGTGCAGCCTCCATCTTCCTTCTGCCCCTCAGTTCAGACCTCCTCTCCTGCTGTGTAGGTGGAGCTGTGCAGCCTCCATCTTCCTGCTGCCCCTCAGCTCTGTCCTCCTCTCCTACTGTAGATGTGGAGCTGTGCAGCCTCCATCTTCCTTCTGCCCCTCAGTTCTGACCTCCTCTCCTGCTGTGGATGTGGAGCTGTGCAGCCTCCATCTTCCTGCTGCCCCTCAGCTCTGTCCTCCTCTCCTGCTGTGGATGTGGAGCTGTGCAGCCTCCATCTTCCTGCTGCCCCTCAGCTCTGACCTCCTCTCCTGCTGTGGATGTGGAGCTGTGCAGCCTCCATCTTCCTGCTGCCACTCAGCTCTGACCTCCTCTCCTGCTGTGGATGTGGAGCTGTGCAGCCTCCATCTTCCTGCTGCCCCTCAGCTCTGTCCTCCTCTCCTGCTGTGGATGTGGAGCTGTGCAGCCTCCATCTTCCTGCTGCCCCTCAGCTCTGACCTCCTCTCCTGCTGTGGATGTGGAGCTGTGCAGCTTCCATCTTCCTGCTGCCACTCAGCTCTGACCTCCTCTCCTGCTGTGGATGTGGAGCTGTGCAGCCTCCATCTTCCTGCTGCCCCTCAGCTCTGTCCTCCTCTCCTGCTGTAGATGTGGAGCTGTGCAGCCTCCATCTTCCTTCTGCCCCTCAGTTCTGACCTCCTCTCCTGCTGTGGATGTGGAGCTGTGCAGCCTCCATCTTCCTTCTGCCCCTCAGTTCTGACCTCCTCTCCTGCTGTGTATGTGGAGCTGTGCAGCCTCCATCTTCCTGCTGCCCCTCAGCTCTGTCCTCCTCTCCTACTGTAGATGTGGAGCTGTGCAGCCTCCATCTTCCTTTTGCCCCTCAGTTCTGACCTCCTCTCCTGCTGTGGATGTGGAGCTGTGCAGCCTCCATCTTCCTGCTGCCCCTCAGCTCTGTCCTCCTCTCCTGCTGTGGATGTGGAGCTGTGCAGCCTCCATCTTCCTGCTGCCCCTCAGCTCTGACCTCCTCTCCTGCTGTGGATGTGGAGCTGTGCAGCCTCCATCTTCCTGCTGCCACTCAGCTCTGACCTCCTCTCCTGCTGTGGATGTGGAGCTGTGCAGCCTCCATCTTCCTGCTGCCCCTCAGCTCTGTCCTCCTCTCCTGCTGTGGATGTGGAGCTGTGCAGCCTCCATCTTCCTGCTGCCCCTCAGCTCTGACCTCATCTCCTGCTGTGGATGTGGAGCTGTGCAGCTTCCATCTTCCTGCTGCCACTCAGCTCTGACCTCCTCTCCTGCTGTGGATGTGGAGCTGTGCAGCCTCCATCTTCCTGCTGCCCCTCAGCTCTGTCCTCCTCTCCTGCTGTAGATGTGGAGCTGTGCAGCCTCCATCTTTCTTCTGCCCCTCAGTTCTGACCTCCTCTCCTGCTGTGGATGTGGAGCTGTGCAGCCTCCATCTTCCTGCTGCCCCTCAGCTCTGACCTTCTCTCCTGCTGTGGATGTGGAGCTGTGCAGCCTCCATCTTCCTGCTGCCCCTCAGTTCTGTCCTCCGCTCCTGCTGTGGATGTGGAGCTGTGCAGCCTCCATCTTCCTTCTGCCCCTCAGTTCTGTCCTCCTCTCCTGCTGTGGATGTGGAGCTGTGCAGCCTCCATCTTCCTTCTGTCCCTCAGTTCTGACCTCCTCTCCTGCTGTGGATGTGGAGCTGTGCAGCCTCCATCTTCCTTCTGCCCCTCAGTTTTGACCTACTCTCATGCTGTGGATGTGGAGCTGTGCAGCCTCCATCTTCCTGCTGCCCCTCAGCTCTGACCTCTTCTCCTGCTGTGGATGTGGAGCTGTGCAGCTTCCATCTTCCTGCAGCCCCTCAGCTCTAACCTCCTCTCCTGCTGTGGATGTGGAGCTGTGCAGCCTCCATCTTCCTGCTGCCCCTCAGTTCTGACCTCCTCTCCTGCTGTGGATGTGGAGCTGTACAGCCTCCATTTTCCTGCTTCCCCTCAGCTCTAACCTCCACTCTTGCTGTGGATGTGGAGCTGTGCAGCCTCCATCTTCCTGCTGCCCCTCAGCTCTGTCCTCCTCTCCTGCTGTGGATGTGGAGCTGTGCAGCCTCCATCTTCCTGCTGCCTCTCAGCTCTGACCTCCTCTCCTGCTGTGGATGTGGAGCTGGGCAGCTTTCATCTTCCTGCTGCCCCTCAGCTCTGCCCTCCTCTCCTGCTGTGGATGTGGAGCTGTGCAGCCTCCATCTTCCTTCTGCCCCTCAGATCTGACCTCCTCTCCTGCTGTGGATGTGGAGCTGTGCAGCCTCCATCTTCCTGCTGCCTTTCAGCTCTGACCTCCTCTCCTGCTGTGGATGTAGAGCTGTGTAGCCTCCATCTTCCTGCTGCCCCTCAGCTCTGACCTCCTCTCCTGCTGTGGATGTGGAGCTGTGCAGCCTCCATCTTCCTGCTGCCCCTCAGCTCTGTCCTCCTCTCCTGCTGTGGATGTAGATCTGTGCAGCCTCCATCTTCCTGCTGCCCCTTAGCTCTGTCCTCCTCTCCTGCTGTGGATGTAGAGCTGTGCAGCCTCCATCTTCCTGCTGCCCCTCAGCTCTGTCCTCCTCTCCTGCTGTGGATGTGGAGCTGTGCAGCCTCCATCTTCCTTCTGCCCCTCAGCTCTGTCCTCCTCTCCTGCTGTGGATGTGGAGCTGTGCAGCCTCCATCTTCCTGCTGCCCCTCAGCTCTGACCTCCTCTCCTGCTGTGGATATGGAGCTGTGCAGCCTCCATCTTCCTGCTGCCCCTCAGCTCTGTCCTCCTCTCCTGCTGTGGATGTGGAGCTGTGCAGCCTCCATCTTCCTTCTGCCCCTCAGCTCTGTCCTCCTCTCCTGCTGTGGATGTGGAGCTGTGCAGCCTCCATCTTCCTGCTGCCCCTCAGCTCTGTCCTCCTCTCCTGCTGTAGATGTGGAGCTGTGCAGCCTCCATCTTCCTTCTGCCCCTCATCTCTGTCCTCCTCTCCTGCTGTGGATGTGGAGCTGTGCAGCCTCCATCTTCCTGCTGTTTCTCAGCTCTGTCCCCCTCTCCTGCTGTGGATGTGGAGCTGTGCAGCCTCCATCTTCCTGCTGCCCCTCAGCTCTGACCTCCTCTCCTGCTGTGGATGTGGAGCTGTGCAGCCTCCATCTTCCTGCTGCCCCTCAGCTCTGTCCTCCTCTCCTGCTGTAGATGTGGAGCTGTGCAGCCTCCATCTTCCTGCTGCCCCTCAGCTCTGATCTCCTCTCCTGCTGTGGATGTGGAGCTGTGCAGCCTCCATCTTCCTGCTGCCCCTCAGCTCTGACCTCCTCTCCTGCTGTGGATGTGGAGCTGTGCAGCCTCCATCTTCCTGCTGCCTTTCAGCTCTGACCTCCTCTCCTGCTGTGGATGTGGAGCTGTGCAGCCTCCATCTTCCTGCTGCCCCTCAGCTCTGTCCTCTTCTCCTGCTGTAGATGTGGAGCTGTGCAGCCTCCATCTTCCTTCTGCCCCTCAGTTCTGACCTCCTCTCCTGCTGTGGATGTGGAGCTGTGCAGCCTCCATCTTCCTGCTGCCCCTCAGCTCTGTCCTCCTCTCCTGCTGTGGATGTGGAGCTGTGCAGCCTCCATCTTCCTGCTGCCCCTCAGCTCTGACCTCCTCTCCTGCTGTGGATGTGGAGCTGTGCAGCCTCCATCTTCCTGCTGCCCCTCAGCTCTGACCTCCTCTCCTGCTGTGGATGTGGAGCTGTACAGCCTCCATCTTCCTGCTGCCCCTCAGCTCTGTCCTCCTCTCCTGCTGTAGATGTGGAGCTGTGCAGCCTCCATCTTCCTTCTGCCCCTCAGCTCTGTCCTCCTCTCCTGCTGTGGATGTGGAGCTGTGCAGCCTCCATCTTCCTGCTGCCCCTCAGCTCTGTCCTCCTCTCCTGCTGTGGATGTGGAGCTGTGCAGCCTCCATCTTCCTGCTGCCCCTCAGCTCTGTCCTCCTCTCCTGCTGTAGATGTGGAGCTTTGCAGCCTCCATCTTCCTGCTGCCCCTCAGCTCTGTCCTCCTCTCCTGCTGTGGATGTAGAGCTGTGCAGCCTCCATCTTCCTGCTGCCCCTCAGCTCTGTCCTCCTCTCCTGCTGTGGATGTGGAGCTGTGCAGCCTCCATCTTCCTTCTGCCCCTCAGCTCTGTCCTCCTCTCCTGCTGTGGATGTGGAGCTGTGCAGCCTCCATCTTCCTGCTGCCCCTCAGCTCTGTCCTCCTCTCCTGCTGTGGATGTGGAGCTGTGCAGCCTCCATCTTCCTGCTGCCCCTCAGCTCTGACCTCCTCTCCTGCTGTGGATGTGGAGCTGTGCAGCCTCCATCTTCCTGCTGCCACTCAGCTCTGACCTCCTCTCCTGCTGTGGATGTGGAGCTGTGCAGCCTCCATCTTCCTGCTGCCCCTCAGCTCTGTCCTCCTCTCCTGCTGTAGATGTGGAGCTGTGCAGCCTCCATCTTCCTTCTGCCCCTCAGTTCTGACCTCCTCTCCTGCTGTGGATGTGGAGCTGTGCAGCCTCCATGTTCCTGCTGCCCCTCAGCTCTGACCTTCTCTCCTGCTGTGGATGTGGAGCTGTGCAGCCTCCATCTTCCTGCTGCCCCTCAGTTCTGTCCTCCTCTCCTGCTGTGGATGTGGAGCTGTGCAGCCTCCATCTTCCTTCTGCCCCTCAGTTCTGTCCTCCTCTCCTGCTGTGGATGTGGAGCTGTGCAGCCTCCATCTTCCTTCTGAGCCTCAGTTCTGACCTCCTCTTCTGCTGTGGATGTGGAGCTGTGCAGCCTCCATCTTCCTTCTGCCCCTCAGTTCAGACCTCCTCTCCTGCTGTGTAGGTGGAGCTGTGCAGCCTCCATCTTCCTGCTGCCCCTCAGCTCTGTCCTCCTCTCCTACTGTAGATGTGGAGCTGTGCAGCCTCCATCTTCCTTCTGCCCCTCAGTTCTGACCTCCTCTCCTGCTGTGGATGTGGAGCTGTGCAGCCTCCATCTTCCTGCTGCCCCTCAGCTCTGTCCTCCTCTCCTGCTGTGGATGTGGAGCTGTGCAGCCTCCATCTTCCTGCTGCCCCTCAGCTCTGACCTCCTCTCCTGCTGTGGATGTGGAGCTGTGCAGCCTCCATCTTCCTGCTGCCACTCAGCTCTGACCTCCTCTCCTGCTGTGGATGTGGAGCTGTGCAGCCTCCATCTTCCTGCTGCCCCTCAGCTCTGTCCTCCTCTCCTGCTGTGGATGTGGAGCTGTGCAGCCTCCATCTTCCTGCTGCCCCTCAGCTCTGACCTCCTCTCCTGCTGTGGATGTGGAGCTGTGCAGCTTCCATCTTCCTGCTGCCACTCAGCTCTGACCTCCTCTCCTGCTGTGGATGTGGAGCTGTGCAGCCTCCATCTTCCTGCTGCCCCTCAGCTCTGTCCTCCTCTCCTGCTGTAGATGTGGAGCTGTGCAGCCTCCATCTTCCTTCTGCCCCTCAGTTCTGACCTCCTCTCCTGCTGTGGATGTGGAGCTGTGCAGCCTCCATCTTCCTTCTGCCCCTCAGTTCTGACCTCCTCTCCTGCTGTGTATGTGGAGCTGTGCAGCCTCCATCTTCCTGCTGCCCCTCAGCTCTGTCCTCCTCTCCTACTGTAGATGTGGAGCTGTGCAGCCTCCATCTTCCTTCTGCCCCTCAGTTTTGACCTCCTCTCCTGCTGTGGATGTGGAGCTGTGCAGCCTCCATCTTCCTGCTGCCCCTCAGCTCTGTCCTCCTCTCCTGCTGTGGATGTGGAGCTGTGCAGCCTCCATCTTCCTGCTGCCCCTCAGCTCTGACCTCCTCTCCTGCTGTGGATGTGGAGCTGTGCAGCCTCCATCTTCCTGCTGCCACTCAGCTCTGACCTCCTCTCCTGCTGTGGATGTGGAGCTGTGCAGCCTCCATCTTCCTGCTGCCCCTCAGCTCTGTCCTCCTCTCCTGCTGTGGATGTGGAGCTGTGCAGCCTCCATCTTCCTGCTGCCCCTCAGCTCTGACCTCATCTCCTGCTGTGGATGTGGAGCTGTGCAGCTTCCATCTTCCTGCTGCCACTCAGCTCTGACCTCCTCTCCTGCTGTGGATGTGGAGCTGTGCAGCCTCCATCTTCCTGCTGCCCCTCAGCTCTGTCCTCCTCTCCTGCTGTAGATGTGGAGCTGTGCAGCCTCCATCTTTCTTCTGCCCCTCAGTTCTGACCTCCTCTCCTGCTGTGGATGTGGAGCTGTGCAGCCTCCATCTTCCTGCTGCCCCTCAGCTCTGACCTTCTCTCCTGCTGTGGATGTGGAGCTGTGCAGCCTCCATCTTCCTGCTGCCCCTCAGTTCTGTCCTCCGCTCCTGCTGTGGATGTGGAGCTGTGCAGCCTCCATCTTCCTTCTGCCCCTCAGTTCTGTCCTCCTCTCCTGCTGTGGATGTGGAGCTGTGCAGCCTCCATCTTCCTTCTGTCCCTCAGTTCTGACCTCCTCTCCTGCTGTGGATGTGGAGCTGTGCAGCCTCCATCTTCCTTCTGCCCCTCAGTTTTGACCTACTCTCATGCTGTGGATGTGGAGCTGTGCAGCCTCCATCTTCCTGCTGCCCCTCAGCTCTGACCTCTTCTCCTGCTGTGGATGTGGAGCTGTGCAGCTTCCATCTTCCTGCAGCCCCTCAGCTCTAACCTCCTCTCCTGCTGTGGATGTGGAGCTGTGCAGCCTCCATCTTCCTGCTGCCCCTCAGTTCTGACCTCCTCTCCTGCTGTGGATGTGGAGCTGTACAGCCTCCATTTTCCTGCTTCCCCTCAGCTCTAACCTCCACTCTTGCTGTGGATGTGGAGCTGTGCAGCCTCCATCTTCCTGCTGCCCCTCAGCTCTGTCCTCCTCTCCTGCTGTGGATGTGGAGCTGTGCAGCCTCCATCTTCCTGCTGCCTCTCAGCTCTGACCTCCTCTCCTGCTGTGGATGTGGAGCTGGGCAGCTTTCATCTTCCTGCTGCCCCTCAGCTCTGCCCTCCTCTCCTGCTGTGGATGTGGAGCTGTGCAGCCTCCATCTTCCTTCTGCCCCTCAGATCTGACCTCCTCTCCTGCTGTGGATGTGGAGCTGTGCAGCCTCCATCTTCCTGCTGCCTTTCAGCTCTGACCTCCTCTCCTGCTGTGGATGTAGAGCTGTGTAGCCTCCATCTTCCTGCTGCCCCTCAGCTCTGACCTCCTCTCCTGCTGTGGATGTGGAGCTGTGCAGCCTCCATCTTCCTGCTGCCCCTCAGCTCTGTCCTCCTCTCCTGCTGTGGATGTAGATCTGTGCAGCCTCCATCTTCCTGCTGCCCCTTAGCTCTGTCCTCCTCTCCTGCTGTGGATGTAGAGCTGTGCAGCCTCCATCTTCCTGCTGCCCCTCAGCTCTGTCCTCCTCTCCTGCTGTGGATGTGGAGCTGTGCAGCCTCCATCTTCCTTCTGCCCCTCAGCTCTGTCCTCCTCTCCTGCTGTGGATGTGGAGCTGTGCAGCCTCCATCTTCCTGCTGCCCCTCAGCTCTGACCTCCTCTCCTGCTGTGGATATGGAGCTGTGCAGCCTCCATCTTCCTGCTGCCCCTCAGCTCTGTCCTCCTCTCCTGCTGTGGATGTGGAGCTGTGCAGCCTCCATCTTCCTTCTGCCCCTCAGCTCTGTCCTCCTCTCCTGCTGTGGATGTGGAGCTGTGCAGCCTCCATCTTCCTGCTGCCCCTCAGCTCTGACCTCCTCTCCTGCTGTGGATATGGAGCTGTGCAGCCTCCATCTTCCTGCTGCCCCTCAGCTCTGACCTCCTCTCCTGCTGTGGATGTGGAGCTGTGCAGCCTCCATCTTCCTGCTGCCCCTCAGCTCTGTCCTCCTCTCCTGCTGTAGATGTGGAGCTGTGCAGCCTCCATCTTCCTGCTGCCCCTCAGCTCTGTCCTCCTCTCCTGCTGTGGATGTAGAGCTGTGCAGCCTCCATCTTCCTGCTGCCCCTCAGCTCTGTCCTCCTCTCCTGCTGTGGATGTGGAGCTGTGCAGCCTCCATCTTCCTTCTGCCCCTCAGCTCTGTCCTCCTCTCCTGCTGTGGATGTGGAGCTGTGCAGCCTCCATCTTCCTGCTGCCCCTCAGCTCTGTCCTCCTCTCCTGCTGTGGATGTGGAGCTGTGCAGCCTCCATCTTCCTGCTGCCCCTCAGCTCTGACCTCCTCTCCTGCTGTGGATGTGGAGCTGTGCAGCCTCCATCTTCCTGCTGCCACTCAGCTCTGACCTCCTCTCCTGCTGTGGATGTGGAGCTATGCAGCCTCCATCTTCCTGCTGCCCCTCAGCTCTGTCCTCCTCTCCTGCTGTAGATGTGGAGCTGTGCAGCCTTTATCTTCCTTCTGCCCCTCAGTTCTGACCTCCTCTCCTGCTGTGGATGTGGAGCTGTGCAGCCTCCATGTTCCTGCTGCCCCTCAGCTCTGACCTTCTCTCCTGCTGTGGATGTGGAGCTGTGCAGCCTCCATCTTCCTGCTGCCCCTCAGTTCTGTCCTCCTCTCCTGCTGTGGATGTGGAGCTGTGCAGCCTCCATCTTCCTTCTGCCCCTCAGTTCTGTCCTCCTCTCCTGCTGTGGATGTGGAGCTGTGCAGCCTCCATCTTCCTTCTGAGCCTCAGTTCTGACCTCCTCTTCTGCTGTGGATGTGCAGCCTCCATCTTCCTTCTGCCCCTCAGTTCTGACCTCCTCTCCTGCTGTGTATGTGGAGCTGTGCAGCCTCCATCTTCCTGCTGCCCCTCAGCTCTGTCCTCCTCTCCTACTGTAGATGTGGAGCTGTGCAGCCTCCATCTTCCTTCTGCCCCTCAGTTCTGACCTCCTCTCCTGCTGTGGATGTGGAGCTGTGCAGCCTCCATCTTCCTGCTGCCCCTCAGCTCTGACCTCCTCTCCTGCTGTGGATGTGGAGCTGTGCAGCCTCCATCTTCCTTCTGCCCCTCAGTTCTGTCCTCCTCTCCTGCTGTGGATGTGGAGCTGTGCAGCCTCCATCTTCCTTCTGTCCCTCAGTTCTGACCTCCTCTCCTGCTGTGGATGTGGAGCTGTGCAGCCTCCATCTTCCTTCTGCCCCTCAGTTTTGACCTACTCTCATGCTGTGGATGTGGAGCTGTGCAGCCTCCATCTTCCTGCTGCCCCTCAGCTCTGACCTCTTCTCCTGCTGTGGATGTGGAGCTGTGCAGCTTCCATCTTCCTGCAGCCCCTCAGCTCTAACCTCCTCTCCTGCTGTGGATGTGGAGCTGTGCAGCCTCCATCTTCCTGCTGCCCCTCAGTTCTGACCTCCTCTCCTGCTGTGGATGTGGAGCTGTACAGCCTCCATTTTCCTGCTTCCCCTCAGCTCTAACCTCCACTCTTGCTGTGGATGTGGAGCTGTGCAGCCTCCATCTTCCTGCTGCCCCTCAGCTCTGTCCTCCTCTCCTGCTGTGGATGTGGAGCTGTGCAGCCTCCATCTTCCTGCTGCCTCTCAGCTCTGACCTCCTCTCCTGCTGTGGATGTGGAGCTGGGCAGCTTTCATCTTCCTGCTGCCCCTCAGCTCTGCCCTCCTCTCCTGCTGTGGATGTGGAGCTGTGCAGCCTCCATCTTCCTTCTGCCCCTCAGATCTGACCTCCTCTCCTGCTGTGGATGTGGAGCTGTGCAGCCTCCATCTTCCTGCTGCCTTTCAGCTCTGACCTCCTCTCCTGCTGTGGATGTAGAGCTGTGTAGCCTCCATCTTCCTGCTGCCCCTCAGCTCTGACCTCCTCTCCTGCTGTGGATGTGGAGCTGTGCAGCCTCCATCTTCCTGCTGCCCCTCAGCTCTGTCCTCCTCTCCTGCTGTGGATGTAGATCTGTGCAGCCTCCATCTTCCTACTGTCCCTTAGCTCTGTCCTCCTCTCCTGCTGTGGATGTAGAGCTGTGCAGCCTCCATCTTCCTGCTGCCCCTCAGCTCTGTCCTCCTCTCCTGCTGTGGATGTGGAGCTGTGCAGCCTCCATCTTCCTGCTGCCCCTCAGCTCTGTCCTCCTCTTTTGCTGTGGATGTGGAGCTGTGCAGCCTCCATCTTCCTGCTGCCCCTCAGCTCTGACCTCCTCTCCTGCTGTGGATGTGGAGCTGTGCAGCCTCCATCTTCCTGCTGCCACTCAGCTCTGACCTCCTCTCCTGCTGTGGATGTGGAGCTGTGCAGCCTCCATCTTCCTGCTGCCCCTCAGCTCTGTCCTCCTCTCCTGCTGTGGATGTGGAGCTGTGCAGCCTCCATCTTCCTGCTGCCCCTCAGCTCTGACCTCCTCTCCTGCTGTGGATGTGGAGCTGTGCAGCTTCCATCTTCCTGCTGCCACTCAGCTCTGACCTCCTCTCCTGCTGTGGATGTGGAGCTGTGCAGCCTCCATCTTCCTGCTGCCCCTCAGCTCTGTCCTCCTCTCCTGCTGTAGATGTGGAGCTGTGCAGCCTCCATCTTCCTTCTGCCCCTCAGTTCTGACCTCCTCTCCTGCTGTGGATGTGGAGCTGTGCAGCCTCCATCTTCCTTCTGCCCCTCAGTTCTGACCTCCTCTCCTGCTGTGTATGTGGAGCTGTGCAGCCTCCATCTTCCTGCTGCCCCTCAGCTCTGTCCTCCTCTCCTACTGTAGATGTGGAGCTGTGCAGCCTCCATCTTCCTTCTGCCCCTCAGTTCTGACCTCCTCTCCTGCTGTGGATGTGGAGCTGTGCAGCCTCCATCTTCCTGCTGCCCCTCAGCTCTGTCCTCCTCTCCTGCTGTGGATGTGGAGCTGTGCAGCCTCCATCTTCCTGCTGCCCCTCAGCTCTGACCTCCTCTCCTGCTGTGGATGTGGAGCTGTGCAGCCTCCATCTTCCTGCTGCCACTCAGCTCTGACCTCCTCTCCTGCTGTGGATGTGGAGCTGTGCAGCCTCCATCTTCCTGCTGCCCCTCAGCTCTGTCCTCCTCTCCTGCTGTGGATGTGGAGCTGTGCAGCCTCCATCTTCCTGCTGCCCCTCAGCTCTGACCTCATCTCCTGCTGTGGATGTGGAGCTGTGCAGCTTCCATCTTCCTGCTGCCACTCAGCTCTGACCTCCTCTCCTGCTGTGGATGTGGAGCTGTGCAGCCTCCATCTTCCTGCTGCCCCTCAGCTCTGTCCTCCTCTCCTGCTGTAGATGTGGAGCTGTGCAGCCTCCATCTTTCTTCTGCCCCTCAGTTCTGACCTCCTCTCCTGCTGTGGATGTGGAGCTGTGCAGCCTCCATCTTCCTGCTGCCCCTCAGCTCTGACCTTCTCTCCTGCTGTGGATGTGGAGCTGTGCAGCCTCCATCTTCCTGCTGCCCCTCAGTTCTGTCCTCCTCTCCTGCTGTGGATGTGGAGCTGTGCAGCCTCCATCTTCCTTCTGCCCCTCAGTTCTGTCCTCCTCTCCTGCTGTGGATGTGGAGCTGTGCAGCCTCCATCTTCCTTCTGTCCCTCAGTTCTGACCTCCTCTCCTGCTGTGGATGTGGAGCTGTGCAGCCTCCATCTTCCTTCTGCCCCTCAGTTTTGACCTACTCTCATGCTGTGGATGTGGAGCTGTGCAGCCTCCATCTTCCTGCTGCCCCTCAGCTCTGACCTCTTCTCCTGCTGTGGATGTGGAGCTGTGCAGCTTCCATTTTCCTGCAGCCCCTCAGCTCTAACCTCCTCTCCTGCTGTGGATGTGGAGCTGTGCAGCCTCCATCTTCCTGCTGCCCCTCAGTTCTGACCTCCTCTCCTGCTGTGGATGTGGAGCTGTACAGCCTCCATTTTCCTGCTTCCCCTCAGCTCTAACCTCCACTCTTGCTGTGGATGTGGAGCTGTGCAGCCTCCATCTTCCTGCTGCCCCTCAGCTCTGTCCTCCTCTCCTGCTGTGGATGTGGAGCTGTGCAGCCTCCATCTTCCTGCTGCCTCTCAGCTCTGACCTCCTCTCCTGCTGTGGATGTGGAGCTGGGCAGCTTTCATCTTCCTGCTGCCCCTCAGCTCTGCCCTCCTCTCCTGCTGTGGATGTGGAGCTGTGCAGCCTCCATCTTCCTTCTGCCCCTCAGATCTGACCTCCTCTCCTGCTGTGGATGTGGAGCTGTGCAGCCTCCATCTTCCTGCTGCCTTTCAGCTCTGACCTCCTCTCCTGCTGTGGATGTAGAGCTGTGTAGCCTCCATCTTCCTGCTGCCCCTCAGCTCTGACCTCCTCTCCTGCTGTGGATGTGGAGCTGTGCAGCCTCCATCTTCCTGCTGCCCCTCAGCTCTGTCCTCCTCTCCTGCTGTGGATGTAGATCTGTGCAGCCTCCATCTTCCTGCTGTCCCTTAGCTCTGTCCTCCTCTCCTGCTGTGGATGTAGAGCTGTGCAGCCTCCATCTTCCTGCTGCCCCTCAGCTCTGTCCTCCTCTCCTGCTGTGGATGTGGAGCTGTGCAGCCTCCATCTTCCTTCTGCCCCTCAGCTCTGTCCTCCTCTCCTGCTGTGGATGTGGAGCTGTGCAGCCTCCATCTTCCTGCTGCCCCTCAGCTCTGACCTCCTCTCCTGCTGTGGATATGGAGCTGTGCAGCCTCCATCTTCCTGCTGCCCCTCAGCTCTGTCCTCCTCTCCTGCTGTGGATGTGGAGCTGTGCAGCCTCCATCTTCCTTCTGCCCCTCAGCTCTGTCCTCCTCTCCTGCTGTGGATGTGGAGCTGTGCAGCCTCCATCTTCCTGCTGCCCCTCAGCTCTGACCTCCTCTCCTGCTGTGGATATGGAGCTGTGCAGCCTCCATCTTCCTGCTGCCCCTCAGCTCTGACCTCCTCTCCTGCTGTGGATGTGGAGCTGTGCAGACTCCATCTTCCTGCTGCTCCTCAGCTCTGACCTCCTCTCCTGCTGTGGATGTGGAGCTGTGCAGCCTCCATCTTTCTGCTGCCCCTCAGCTCCGTCCTCCTCTCCTGCTGTGGATGTGGAGCTGTGCAGTCTCCATCTTCCTGCTGCCCTCAGCTCTGACCTCCTCTCCTGCTGTGGATGTGGAGCTGTGCAGCCTCCATTTTCCTGCTGCCCTCAGCTCTGACCTCCTCTCCTGCTGTGGATGTGGAGCTGTGCAGTATCCACCTTCATGCTGCCCCTCAGCTCTGACCTCCTCTCCTGCTGTGGATGTGGAACTGTGCAGCCTCCATCTTCCTGCTGCCCCTCAGCTCTGACCTCCTCTCCTGCTGTGGATGTGGAGCTGTGCAGCCTCCATCTTCCTGCTGCCCCTCAGCTCTGTCCTCCTCTCCTGCTGTAGATGTGGAGCTGTGCAGCCTCCATCTTTCTTCTGCCCCTCAGTTCTGACCTCCTCTCCTGCTGTGGATGTGGAGCTGTGCAGCCTCCATCTTCCTGCTGCCCCTCAGCTCTGACCTTCTCTCCTGCTGTGGATGTGGAGCTGTGCAGCCTCCATCTTCCTGCTGCCCCTCAGTTCTGTCCTCCTCTCCTGCTGTGGATGTGGAGCTGTGCAGCCTCCATCTTCCTTCTGCCCCTCAGTTCTGTCCTCCTTTCCTGCTGTGGATGTGGAGCTGTGCAGCCTCCATCTTCCTTCTGTCCCTCAGTTCTGACCCCCTCTCCTGCTGTGGATGTGGAGCTGTGCAGCCTCCATCTTCCTTCTGCCCCTCAGTTCTGACCTACTCTCATGCTGTGGATGTGGAGCTGTGCAGCCTCCATCTTCCTGCTGCCCCTCAGCTCTGACCTCTTCTCCTGCTGTGGATGTGGAGCTGTGCAGCTTCCATCTTCCTGCAGCCCCTCAGCTCTAACCTCCTCTCCTGCTGTGGATGTGGAGCTGTGCAGCCTCCATCTTCCTGCTGCCCCTCAGTTCTGACCTCCTCTCCTGCTGTGGATTTGGAGCTGTACAGCCTCCATTTTCCTGCTTCCCCTCAGCTCTAACCTCCACTCTTGCTGTGGATGTGGAGCTGTGCAGCCTCCATCTTCCTGCTGCCCCTCAGCTCTGTCCTCCTCTCCTGCTGTGGATGTGGAGCTGTGCAGCCTCCATCTTCCTGCTGCCTCTCAGCTCTGACCTCCTCTCCTGCTGTGGATGTGGAGCTGTGCAGCTTTCATCTTCCTGCTGCCCCTCAGCTCTGACCTCCTCTCCTGCTGTGGATGTGGAGCTGTGCAGCCTCCATCTTCCTTCTGCCCCTCAGCTCTGACCTCCTCTCCTGCTGTGGATGTGGAGCTGTGCAGCCTCCATCTTCCTGCTGCCTTTCAGCTCTGACCTCCTCTCCTGCTGTGGATGTAGAGCTGTGTAGCCTCCATCTTCCTGCTGCCCCTCAGCTCTGACCTCCTCTCCTGCTGTGGATGTGGAGCTGTGCAGCCTCCATCTTCCTGCTGCCCCTCAGCTCTGTCCTCCTCTCCTGCTGTGGATGTAGAGCTGTGCAGCCTCCATCTTCCTGCTGCCCCTCAGCTCTGTCCTCCTCTCCTGCTGTGGATGTAGAGCTGTGCAGCCTCCATCTTCCTGCTGCCCCTCAGCTCTGTCCTCCTCTCCTGCTGTGGATGTGGAGCTGTGCAGCCTCCATCTTCCTTCTGCCCCTCAGCTCTGTCCTCCTCTCCTGCTGTGGATGTGGAGCTGTGCAGCCTCCATCTTCCTGCTGCCCCTCAACTCTGACCTCCTCTCCTGCTGTGGATGTGGAGCTGTGCAGCCTCCATCTTCCTTCTGCCCCTCAGTTCTGACCTCCTCTCCTGCTGTGGATGTGGAGCTGTGCAGCCTCCATCTTCCTGCTGCCCCTCAGCTCTGACCTCCTCTCCTGCTGTGGATGTGGAGCTGTGCAGACTCCATCTTCCTGCTGCTCCTCAGCTCTGACCTCCTCTCCTGCTGTGGATGTGGAGCTGTGCAGCCTCCATCTTTCTGCTGCCCCTCAGCTCCGTCCTCCTCTCCTGCTGTGGATGTGGAGCTGTGCAGTCTCCATCTTCCTGCTGCCCTCAGCTCTGACCTCCTCTCCTGCTGTGGATGTGGAGCTGTGCAGCCTCCATTTTCCTGCTGCCCTCAGCTCTGACCTCCTCTCCTGCTGTGGATGTGGAGCTGTGCAGTATCCACCTTCATGCTGCCCCTCAGCTCTGACCTCCTCTCCTGCTGTGGATGTGGAACTGTGCAGCCTCCATCTTCCTGCTGCCCCTCAGCTCTGACCTCCTCTCCTGCTGTGGATGTGGAGCTTTGCAGCCTCCATCTTCCTGCTACCCCTCAGCTCTGACCTCCTCTCCTGCTGTGGATTTGGAGATGTGCAGCCTCCATCTTCCTTCTGCCCCTCAGTTCTGACCTCCTCTCCTGCTGTGGATGTGGAGCTGTGCAGCCTCCATCTTCCTGCTGCCCCTCAGCTCTGACCTCCTCTCCTGCTGTGGATGTGGAGCTGTGCAGCCTCCATCTTCCTGCTGCCCCTGAGCTCTGACCTCCTCTCCTGATGTGTATGTGGAGCTGTGCAGCCTCCATCTTCCTGCTGCCCCTCAGCTCTGATTTCCTCTCCTGCTGTGGATGTGGAGCTGTGCAGCCTCCATCTTCCTGCTGCTCCTCAGCTCTGACCTCCTCTCCTGCTGTGGATGTGGAGCTGTGCAGCCTCCATCTTCCTGCTGCCCTACAGCTCTGACCTCCTCTCCTGCTGTGGATGTGGAGCTGTGCAGCCTCCATCTTCCTGCTGCCCCTCAGCTCTGTCCTCCTCTCCTGCTGTGGATGTGGAGCTGTGCAGCCTCCATCTTCCTGCTGCCCCTCAGCTCTGACCTCCTCTCCTGCTGTGGATGTGGAGCTGTGCAGCCTCCATCTTCCTGCTGCCACTCAGCTCTGACCTCCTCTCCTGCTGTGGATGTGGAGCTGTGCAGCCTCCATCTTCCTGCTGCCCCTCAGCTCTGACCTCCTCTCCTGATGTGGATGTGGAGCTGTGCAGCCTCCATTTTCCTGCTGACCCTCAGCTCTGTCCTCCTCTCCTGCTGTAGATGTGGAGCTGTGCAGCCGCTATCTTCCTTCTGCCCCTCATCTCTGTCCTCCTCTCCTGCTGTGGATGTGGAGCTGTGCAGCCTCCATCTTCCTGCTGCCCCTCAGCTCTGTCCTCCTCTCCTGCTGTGGATGTGGAGCTGTGCAGCCTCCATCTTCCTGCTGCCCCTCAGCTCTGACCTCCTCTCTTGCTGTGGATGTGGAGCTGTGCAGCCTCCATCTTCCTGCTGCCCCTCAGCTCTGTCCTCCTCTCCTGCTGTAGATGTGGAGCTGTGCAGCCTCCATCTTCCTGCTGCCCCTCAGCTCTGACCTCCTCTCCTGCTGTGGATGTGGAGCTGTGCAGCCTCCATCTTCCTACTGCCTTTCAGCTTTGACCTCCTCTCCTGCTGTGGATGTGGAGCTGTGCAGCCTCTATCTTCCTGCTGCCCCTCAGCTCTGTCCTCCTCTCCTGCTGTAGATGTGGAGCTGTGCAGCCTCCATCTTCCTGCTGCCCCTCAGCTCTGTCCTCCTCTCCTGCTGTGGATGTGGAGCTGTGCAGCCTCCATCTTCCTGCTGCCCCTCAGCTCTGACCTCCTCTCCTGCTGTGGATGTGGAGCTGTGCAGCCTCCATCTTCCTGCTGCCACTCAGCTCTGACCTCCTCTCCTGCTGTGGATGTGGAGCTGTGCAGCCTCCATCTTCCTGCTGCCCCTCAGCTCTGTCCTCCTCTCCTGCTGTAGATGTGGAGCTGTGCAGCCTCCATCTTCCTTCTGCCCCTCAGCTCTGTCCTCCTCTCCTGCTGTGGATGTGGAGCTGTGCAGCCTCCATCTTCCTGCTGCCCCTCAGCTCTGTCCTCCTCTCCTGCTGTGGATGTGGAGCTGTGCAGCCTCCATCTTCCTGCTGCCCCTCAGCTCTGTCCTCCTCTCCTGCTGTAGATGTGGAGCTGTGCAGCCTCCATCTTCCTGCTGCCCCTCAGCTCTGTCCTCCTCTCCTGCTGTGGATGTAGAGCTGTGCAGCCTCCATCTTCCTGCTGCCCCTCAGCTCTGTACTCCTCTCCTGCTGTGGATGTGGTGCTGTGCAGCCTCCATCTTCCTTCTGCCCCTCAGCTCTGTCCTCCTCTCCTGCTGTGGATGTGGAGCTGTGCAGCCTCCATCTTCCTGCTACCCCCCAGCTCTGTCCTCCTCTCCTGCTGTGGATGTGGAGCTGTGCAGCCTCCATCTTCCTGCTGCCCCTCAGCTCTGTCCTCCTCTCCTGCTGTGGATGTGGAGCTGTGCAGCCTCCATCTTCCTGCTGCCCCTCAGCTCTGACCTCCTCTCCTGCTGTGGATGTGGAGCTGTGCAGCCTCCATCTTCCTGCTGCCACTCAGCTCTGACCTCCTCTCCTGCTGTGGATGTGGAGCTGTGCAGCCTCCATCTTCCTGCTGCCCCTCAGCTCTGTCCTCCTCTCCTGCTGTAGATGTTGAGCTGTGCAGCCTCCATCTTCCTTCTGCCCCTCAGCTCTGTCCTCCTCTCCTGCTGTGGATGTGGAGCTGTGCAGCCTCCATCTTCCTGCTGCCCCTCAGCTCTGTCCTCCTCTCCTGCTGTGGATGTGGAGCTGTGCAGCCTCCATCTTCCTGCTGCCCCTCAGCTCTGACCTCCTCTCCTGCTGTGGATGTGGAGCTGTGTAGCCTCCATCTTCCTTCTGCCCCTCAGCTCTGTCCTCCTCTCCTGCTGTGGATGTTGAGCTGTGCAGCCTCCATCTTCCTTCTGCCCCTCAGCTCTGTCCTCCTCTCCTGCTGTGGATGTGGAGCTGTGCAGCCTCCATCTTCCTGCTGCCCCTCAGCTCTGTCCTCCTCTCCTGCTGTGGATGTGGAGCTGTGCAGCCTCCATCTTCCTTCTGCCCCTCAGCTCTGTCCTCCTCTCCTGCTGTGGATGTGGAGCTGTGCAGCCTCCATCTTCCTGCTGCCCCTCAGCTCTGTCCTCCTCTCCTGCTGTGGATGTGGAGCTGTGCAGCCTCCATCTTCCTGCTGCCCCTCAGCTCTGTCCTCCTCTCCTGCTGTGGATGTGGAGCTGTGCAGCCTCCATCTTCCTGCTGCCCCTCAGCTCTGACCTCCTCTCCTGCTGTGGATGTGGAGCTGTGCAGCCTCCATCTTCCTGCTGCCACTCAGCTCTGACCTCCTCTCCTGCTGTGGATGTGGAGCTGTGCAGCCTCCATCTTCCTGCTGCCCCTCAGCTCTGTCCTCCTCTCCTGCTGTAGAAGATGTTGAGCTGTGCAGCCTCCATCTTCCTTCTGCCCCTCAGCTCTGTCCTCCTCTCCTGCTGTGGATGTGAAGCTGTGCAGCCTCCATCTTCCTGCTGCCCCTCAGCTCTGTCCTCCTCTCCTGCTGTGGATGTGGAGCTGTGCAGCCTCCATCTTCCTTCTGCCCCTCAGCTCTGTCCTCCTCTCCTGCTGTGGATGTGGAGCTGTGCAGCCTCCATCTTCCTGCTGCCCCTCAGCTCTGTCCTCCTCTCTTGCTATGGATGTGGAGCTGTGCAGCCTCCATCTTCCTGCTGCCCCTCAGCTCTGACCTCCTCTCCTGCTGTTTATGTGGAGCTGTGCAGCCTCCATCTTCCTGCTGCCCCTCAGCTCTGACCTCCTCTCCTGCTGTGGATGTGGAGCTGTGCAGCCTCCATCTTCCTGCTGCCACTCAGCTCTGACCTCCTCTCCTGCTGTGGATGTGGAGCTGTGCAGCCTCCATCTTCCTGCTGCCCCTCAGCTCTGTCCTCCTCTCCTGCTGTAGATGTTGAGCTGTGCAGCCTCCATCTTCCTTCTGCCCCTCAGCTCTGTCCTCCTCTCCTGCTGTGGATGTGGAGCTGTGCAGCCTCCATCTTCCTGCTGCCCCTCAGCTCTGTCCTCCTCTCCTGCTGTGGATGTGGAGCTGTGCAGCCTCCATCTTCCTGCTGCCCCTCAGCTCTGACCTCCTCTCCTGCTGTGGATGTGGAGCTGTGCAGCCTCATCTTCCTGCTGCCACTCAGCTCTGACCTCCTCTCCTGCTGTGCATGTGGAGCTGTGCAGCCTCCATCTTCCTGCTGCCCCCCAGCTCGGTCCTCCTCTCCTGCTGTAGATGTGGAGCTGTGCAGCCTCCATCTTCCTGCTGCCCCTCAGCTCTGACCTCCTTTCCTGCTGTGGATGTGGAGCTGTGCAGCCTCATCTTCCTGCTGCCCTCAGCTCTGTCCTCCTCTCCTGCTGTGGATGTGGAGCTGTGCAGCCTCCATCTTCCTGCTGCCCCTCAGCTCTGTCCTCCTCTCCTGCTATGGATGTGGAGCTGTGCAGCCTCCATCTTCCTGCTGCCCCTCAGCTCTGTCCTCCTCTCCTGCTGTGGATGTGGAGCTGTGCAGCCTCCATCTTCCTGCTGCCCCTCAGCTCTGACCTCCTCTCCTGCTGTGGATGTGGAGCTGTGCAGCCTCCATCTTCCTGCTGCCACTCAGCTCTGACCTCCTCTCCTGCTGTGGATGTGGAGCTGTGCAGCCTCCATCTTCCTGCTGCCCCTCAGCTTTGTCCTCCTCTCCTGCTGTAGATGTGGAGCTGTGCAGCCTCCATCTTTCTTCTGCCCCTCAGTTCTGACCTCCTCTCCTGCTGTAGATGTGGAGCTGTGCAGCCTCCATCTTCCTGCTGCCCCTCAGCTCTGACCTTCTCTCCTGCTGTGGATGTGGAGCTGTGCAGCCTCCATCTTCCTGCTGCCACTCAGTTCTGTCCTCCTCTCCTGCTTTGGATGTGGAGCTGTGCAGCCTCCATCTTCCTTCTGCCCCTCAGTTCTGTCCTCCTCTCCTGCTGTGGATGTGGAGATGTGCAGCCTCCATCTTCCTTCTGTCCCTCAGTTCTGACCTCCTCTCCTCCTGTGGATGTGGAGCTGTGCAGCCTCCATCTTCCTTCTGCCCCTCAGTTCTGACCTACTCTCATGCTGTGGATGTGGAGCTTTGCAGCCTCCATCTTCCTGCTGACCCTCAGCTCTGACCTCTTCTCCTGCTGTGGATGTGGAGCTGTGCAGCTTCCATCTTCCTGCAGCCCTCAGCTCTAACCTCCTCTCCTGCTGTGGATGTGGAGCTGTACAGCCTCCATCTTCCTGCTGCCCCTCAGTTCTGACCTCCTCTCCTGCTGTGGATGTGGAGCTGTACAGCCTCCATTTTCCTGCTTCCCCTCAGCTCTAACCTCCTCTCTTGCTGTGGATGTGGAGCTGTGCAGCCTCCATCTTCCTGCTGCCCCTCAGCTCTGTCCTCCTCTCCTGCTGTGGATGTGGAGCTGTGCAGCCTCCATCTTCCTGCTGCCTCTCAGCTCTGACCTCCTCTCCTGCTGTGGATGTGGAGCTGTGCAGCCTTCATCTTCCTGCTGCCCCTCAGCTCTGACCTCCTCTCCTGCTGTGGATGTGGAGCTGTGCAGCCTCCATCTTCCTTCTGCCCCTCAGCTCTGACCTCCTCTCCTGCTGTGGATGTGGAGCTGTGCAGCCTCCATCTTCCTGCTGCCTTTCAGCTCTGACCTCCTCTCCTGCTGTGGATGTAGAGCTGTGTAGCCTCCATCTTCCTGCTGCCCCTCAGCTCTGACCTCCTCTCCTGCTGTGGATGTGGAGCTGTGCAGCCTCCATCTTCCTGCTGCCCCTCAGCTCTGTCCTCCTCTCCTGCTGTGGATGTGGAGCTGTGCAGCCTCCATCTTCCTGCTGCCCCTCAGCTCTGTCCTCCTCTCCTGCTGTGGATGTAGAGCTGTGCAGCCTCCATCTTCCTGCTGCCCCTCAGCTCTGTCCTCCTCTCCTCCTGTGGATGTGGAGCTGTGCAGCCTCCATCTTCCTTCTGCCCCTCAGTTCTGACCTACTCTCATGCTGTGGATGTGGAGCTTTGCAGCCTCCATCTTCCTGCTGACCCTCAGCTCTGACCTCTTCTCCTGCTGTGGATGTGGAGCTGTGCAGCCTCCATCTTCCTTCTGCCCCTCAGTTCTGACCTCCTCTCCTGCTGTGGATGTGGAGCTGTGCAGCCTCCATCTTCCTGCTGCCCCTCAGCTCTGACCTCCTCTCCTGCTGTGGATGTGGAGCTGTGCAGCCTCCATCTTCCTTCTGCCCCTCAGCTCTGTCCTCCTCTCCTGCTGTGGATGTGGAGCTGTGCAGCCTCCATCTTCCTGCTGCCCCTCAGCTCTGACCTCCTCTCCTGCTGTGGATGTGGATCTGTGCAGCCTCCATCTTCCTTCTGCCCCTCAGTTCTGACCTCCTCTCCTGCTGTGGATGTGGAGCTGTGCAGCCTCCATCTTCCTGCTGCCCCTCAGCTCTGACCTCCTCTCCTGCTGTGGATGTGGAGCTGTGCAGCCTCCATCTTCCTGCTGCCACTCAGCTCTGACCTCCTCTCCTGCTGTGGATGTGGAGCTGTGCAGCCTCCATCTTCCTTCTGCCCCTCAGTTCTGACCTCCTCTCCTGCTGTGGATGTGGAGCTGTGCAGCCTCCATCTTCCTGCTGCCCCTCAGCTCTGACCTCTTCTCCTGCTGTGGATGTGGAGCTGTGCAGTTTCCATCTTCCTGCTGCCCCTCAGCTCTAACCTCCTCTCCTGCTGTGGATGTGGAGCTGTGCAGCCTCCATCTTCCTGCTGCCCCTCAGTTCTGACCTCCTCTCCTGCTGTGGATGTGGAGCTGTACAGCCTCCATTTTCCTGCTTCCCCTCAGCTCTAACCTCCTCTCTTGCTGTGGATGTGGAGCTGTGCAGCCTCCATCTTCCTGCTGCCCCTCAGCTCTGTCCTCCTCTCCTGCTGTGGATGTAGAGCTGTGCAGCCTCCATCTTCCTGCTGCCCCTCAGCTCTGTCCTCCTCTTCTGCTGTGGATGTAGAGCTGTGCAGCCTCCATCTTCCTGCTGCCCCTCAGCTCTGCCCTCCTCTCCTGCTGTGGATGTAGAGCTATGCAGCCTCCATCTTCCTGCTGCCCCTCAGCTCTGTCCTCCTTTCCTGCTGTGGATGTGGAGCTGTGCAGCCTCCATCTTCCTGCTGCCCCTCAGCTCTGTCCTCCTCTCCTGCTGTGGATGTGGAGCTGTGCAGCCTCCATCTTCCTGCTGCCCCTCAGCTCTGACCTCCTCTCCTGCTGTGGATGTGGAGCTGTGCAGCCTCCATCTTCCTGCTGCCACTCAGCTCTGACCTCCTCTCCTGCTGTGGATGTGGACCTGTGCAGCCTCCATCTTCCTGCTGCCGCTCAGCTCTGTCCTCCTCTCCTGCTGTAGATGTGGAGCTGTGCAGCCTCCATCTTCCTTCTGCCCCTCAGTTCTGACCTCCTCTCCTGCTGTGGATGTGGAGCTGGGCAGCCTCCATCTTCCTGCTGCCCCTCAGCTCTGACCTCCTCTCCTGCTGTGGATGTGGAGCTGTGAAACCTCCATCTTCCTTCTGCCCCTCAATTCTGACCTCCTCTCCTGCTGTGGATGTGGAGCTGTGCAGCCTCCATCTTCCTGCTGCCCCTCAGCTCAGACCTCTTCTCCTGCTGTGGATGTGGAGCTGTGCAGCTTCCATCTTCCTGCTGCCCCTCAGCTCTAACCTCCTCTCCTGCTGTGGATGTGGAGCTGTGCAGCCTCCATCTTCCTGCTGCCCCTCAGCTCTGACCTCCTCTCCTGCTGTGGATGTGGAGCTGTGCAGACTCCATCTTCCTGCTGCCCCTCAGCTCTGACGTCCTCTCCTGCTGTGGCTGTGGAGCTGTGCAGCCTCCATCTTTCTGTTGACCCTCAGCTCTGTCCTCCTCTCCTGCTGTGGATGTGGAGCTGTGCAGTGTCCATCTTCCTGCTGCCCTCAGCTCTGACCTCCTCTCCTGCTGTGGATGTGGAGCTGTGCAGCCTCCATTTTCCTGCTGCCCTCAGCTCTGACCTCCTCTCCTGCTGTGGATGTGGAGCTGTGCAGTCTCCACCTTCCTGCTGCCCCTCAGCTCTGACCTCCTCTCCTGCTGTGGATGTGGAACTGTGCAGCCTCCACCTTCCTGCTGCCCCTCAGCTCTGACTTCCTCTCCTGCTGTGGATGTGGAGCTTTGCAGCCTCCATCTTCCTGCTGCCCCTCAGCTCTGACCTCCTCTCCTGCTGTGGATGTGGAGCTGTGCAGCCTCCATCTTCCTTCTGCCCCTCAGTTCTGACCTCCTCTCCTGCTGTGGATGTGGAGCTGTGCAGCCTCCATCTTCCTGCTGCACCTCACCTCTGACCTCCTCTCCTGCTGTGGATGTGGAGCTGTGCAGCCTCCATCTTCCTGCTGCCCCTCAGCTCTGACCTCCTCTCCTGATGTGGATGTGGAGCTGTGCAGCCTCCATCTTCCTGCTGCCCCTCAGCTCTGACCTCCTCTCCTGCTGTGGATGTGGAGCTGTGCAGCCTCCATCTTCCTGCTGCCCCTCAGCTCTGACCTCCTCTCCTGCTGTGGATGTGGAGCTGTGCAGCCTCCATCTTCCTGCTGCCCCTCAGCTCTAACCTCCTCTCCTGCTGTGGATGTGGAGCTGTGCAGCCTCCATCTTTCTGCTGCCCCTCAGCTCTGACCTCCTCTCCTGCTGTGGATGTGGAGCTGTGCAGCCTCCATCTTCCTTCTGCCCCTCAGCTCTGACCTCCTCTCCTGCTGTGGATGTGGACCTGTGCAGCCTCCATCTTCCTGCTGCCTTTCAGCTCTGACCTCCTCTCCTGCTGTGGATGTGGAGCTGTGCAGCCTTCATATTCCTGCTGCCCCTCAGTTCTGACCTCCTCTCCTGCTGTGGATGTGGAGCTGTGCAGCCTCCATCTTCCTTCTGCCCCTCAGCTCTGACCTCCTCTCCTGCTGTGGATGTGGAGCTGTGCAGCCTCCATCTTCCTGCTGCCTTTCAGCTCTGACCTCCTCTCCTGCTGTGGATGTAGAGCTGTGTAGCCTCCATCTTCCTGCTGCCCCTCAGCTCTGACCTCCTCTCCTGCTGTGGATGTGGAGCTGTGCAGCCTCCATCTTCCTGCTGCCCCTCAGCTCTGTCCTCCTCTCCTGCTGTGGATGTGGAGCTGTGCAGCCTCCATCTTCCTGCTGCCCCTCAGCTCTGTCCTCCTCTCCTTCTGTGGATGTAGAGCTGTGCAGCCTCCATCTTCCTGCTGCCCCTCAGCTCTGTCCTCCTCTCCTGCTGTGGATGTGGAGCTGTGCAGCCTCCATCTTCCTTCTGCCCCTCAGCTCTGTCCTCCTCTCCTGCTGTGGATGTGGAGCTGTGCAGCCTCCATCTTCCTGCTGCCCCTCAGCTCTGACCTCCTCTCCTGCTGTGGATGTGGAGCTGTGCAGCCTCCATCTTCCTTCTGCCCCTCAGCTCTGACCTCCTCTCCTGCTGTGGATGTGGAGCTGTGCAGCCTCCATCTTCCTTCTGCCCCTCAGTTCTGACCTCCTCTCCTGCTGTGGATGTGGAGCTGTGCAGCCTCCATCTTCCTGCTGCCCCTCAGCTCTGACCTCCTCTCCTGCTGTGGATGTGGAGCTGTGCAGCCTCCATCTTCCTTCTGCCCCTCAGTTCTGACCTCCTCTCCTGCTGTGGATGTGGAGCTGTGCAGCCTCCATCTTCCTGCTGCCCCTCAGCTCTGACCTCTTCTCCTGCTGTGGATGTGGAGCTGTGCAGCTTCCATCTTCCTGCTGCCCCGCAGCTCTAACCTCCTCTCCTGCTGTGGATGTGGAGCTGTGCAGCCTCCATCTTCCTGCTGCCCCTCAGTTCTGACTTCCTCTTCTGCTGTGGATGTGGAGCTGTACAGCCTCCATTTTCCTGCTTCCCCTCAGCTCTAACCTCCTCTCTTGCTGTGGATGTGGAGCTGTGCAGCCTCCATCTTCCTGCTGCCCCTCAGCTCTGTCCTCCTCTCTTGCTGTGGATGTGGAGCTGTGCAGCCTCCATCTTTCTGCTGCCCCTCAGCTCTGTCCTCCTCTCCTGCTGTGGATGTAGAGCTGTGCAGCCTCCATCTTCCTGCTGCCCCTCAGCTCTGTCCTCCTCTTCTGCTGTGGATGTAGAGCTGTGCAGCCTCCATCTTCCTGCTGCCCCTCAGCTCTGCCCTCCTCTCCTGCTGTGGATGTAGAGCTGTGCAGCCTCCATCTTCCTGCTGCCTTTCAGCTCTGTCCTCCTCTCCTGCTGTGGATGTGGAGCTGTGCAGCCTCCATCTTCCTGCTGCCCCTCAGCTCTGTCCTCCTCTCCTGCTGTGGATGTGGAGCTGTGCAGCCTCCATCTTCCTGCTGCCCCTCAGCTCTGTCCTCCTCTCCTGCTGTAGATGTGGAGCTGTGCAGCCTCCATCTTCCTTCTGCCCCTCAGTTCTGACCTCCTCTCCTGCTGTGGATGTGGAGCTGGGCAGCCTCCATCTTCCTGCTGCCCCTCAGCTCTGACCTCCTCTCCTGCTGTGGATGTGGAGCTGTGAAGCCTCCATCTTTCTTCTGCCCCTCAATTCTGACCTCCTCTCCTGCTGTGGATGTGGAGCTGTGCAGCCTCCATCTTCCTGCTGCCCCTCAGCTCTGACCTCTTCTCCTGCTGTGGATGTGGAGCTGTGCAGCTTCCATCTTCCTGCTGCCCCTCAGCTCTAACCTCCTCTCCTGCTGTGGATGTGGAGCTGTGCAGCCTCCATCTTCCTGCTGCCCCTCAGCTCTGACCTCCTCTCCTGCTGTGGATGTGGAGCTGTGCAGACTCCATCTTCCTGCTGCCCCTCAGCTCTGACCTCCTCTCCTGCTGTGGATGTGGAGCTGTGCAGCCTCCATCTTTCTGCTGACCCTCAGCTCTGTCCTCCTCTCCTGCTGTGGATGTGGAGCTGTGCAGTCTCCATCTTCCTGCTGCCCTCAGCTCTGACCTCCTCTCCTGCTGTGGATGTGGAGCTGTGCAGCCTCCATTTTCCTGCTGCCCTCAGCTCTGACCTCCTCTCCTGCTGTGGATGTGGAGCTGTGCAGTCTCCACCTTCCTGCTGCCCCTCAGCTCTGACCTCCTCTCCTGCTGTGGATGTGGAACTGTGCAGCCTCCACCTTCCTGCTGCCCCTCAGCTCTGACCTCCTCTCCTGCTGTGGATGTGGAGCTTTGCAGCCTCCATCTTCCTGCTGCCCCTCAGCTCTGACCTCCTCTCCTGCTGTGGATGTGGAGCTGTGCAGCCTCCATCTTCCTTCTG
This sequence comes from Anomaloglossus baeobatrachus, assembly GCF_048569485.1. NCBI lineage: Eukaryota > Metazoa > Chordata > Amphibia > Anura > Aromobatidae > Anomaloglossus > Anomaloglossus baeobatrachus. The sequence continues at coordinate 12,362,286 of NC_134353.1, forward strand.
CCCCTCAGTTCTGACCTCCTCTCCTGCTGTGGATGTGGAGCTGTGCAGCCTCCATCTTCCTGCTGCACCTCAGCTCTGACCTCCTCTCCTGCTGTGGATGTGGAGCTGTGCAGCCTCCATCTTCCTGCTGCCCCTCAGCTCTGACCTCCTCTCCTGATGTGGATGTGGAGCTGTGCAGCCTCCATCTTCCTGCTGCCCCTCAGCTCTGACCTCCTCTCCTGCTGTGGATGTGGAGCTGTGCAGCCTCCATCTTCCTGCTGCCCCTCAGCTCTGACCTCCTCTCCTGCTGTGGATGTGGAGCTGTGCAGCCTCCATCTTCCTGCTGCCCCTCAGCTCTAACCTCCTCTCCTGCTGTGGATGTGGAGCTGTGCAGCCTCCATCTTCCTGCTGCCCCTCAGCTTTGACCTCCTCTCCTGCTGTGGATGTGGAGCTGTGCAGCCTCCATCTTCCTTCTGCCCCTCAGCTCTGACCTCCTCTCCTGCTGTGGATGTGGACCTGTGCAGCCTCCATCTTCCTGCTGCCTTTCAGCTCTGACCTCCTCTCCTGCTGTGGATGTGGAGCTGTGCAGCCTCCATCTTCCTGCTGCCCCTCAGCTCTGTCCTCCTCTCCTGCTGTAGATGTGGAGCTGTGCAGCCTCCATCTTCCTTCTGCCCCTCAGTTCTGACCTCCTCTCCTGCTGTGGATGTGGAGCTGTGCAGCCTCCATCTTCCTGCTGCCCCTCAGCTCTGTCCTCCTCTCCTGCTGTGGATGTGGAGCTGTGCAGCCTCCATCTTCCTGCTGCCCCTCAGCTCTGACCTCCTCTCCTGCTGTGGATGTGGAGCTGTGCAGCCTCCATCTTCCTGCTGCCACTCAGCTCTGACCTCCTCTCCTGCTGTGGATGTGGAGCTGTGCAGCCTCCATCTTCCTGCTGCCCCTCAGCTCTGTCCTCCTCTCCTGCTGTAGATGTGGAGCTGTGCAGCCTCCATCTTCCTTCTGCCCCTCAGCTCTGTCCTCCTCTCCTGCTGTGGATGTGGAGCTGTGCAGCCTCCATCTTCCTGCTGCCCCTCAGCTCTGTCCTCCTCTCCTGCTGTGGATGTGGAGCTGTGCAGCCTCCATCTTCCTGCTGCCCCTCAGCTCTGACCTCCTCTCCTGCTGTGGATGTGGAGCTGTGCAGCCTCCATCTTCCTGCTGCCCCTCAGCTCTGTCCTCCTCTCCTGCTGTAGATATGGAGCTGTGCAGCCTCCATCTTCCTGCTGCCCCTCAGCTCTGACCTCCTCTCCTGCTGTGGATGTGGAGCTGTGAAGCCTCCATCTTCCTTCTGCCCCTCAATTCTGACCTCCTCTCCTGCTGTGGATGTGGAGCTGTGCAGCCTCCATCTTCCTGCTGCCCCTCAGCTCAGACCTCTTCTCCTGCTGTGGATGTGGAGCTGTGCAGCTTCCATCTTCCTGCTGCCCCTCAGCTCTAACCTCCTCTCCTGCTGTGGATGTGGAGCTGTGCAGCCTCCATCTTCCTGCTGCCCCTCAGCTCTGACCTCCTCTCCTGCTGTGGATGTGGAGCTGTGCAGACTCCATCTTCCTGCTGCCCCTCAGCTCTGACCTCCTCTCCTGCTGTGGCTGTGGAGCTGTGCAGCCTCCATCTTTCTGCTGACCCTCAGCTCTGTCCTCCTCTCCTGCTGTGGATGTGGAGCTGTGCAGTGTCCATCTTCCTGCTGCCCTCAGCTCTGACCTCCTCTCCTGCTGTGGATGTGGAGCTGTGCAGCCTCCATTTTCCTGCTGCCCTCAGCTCTGACCTCCTCTCCTGCTGTGGATGTGGAGCTGTGCAGTCTCCACCTTCCTGCTGCCCCTCAGCTCTGACCTCCTCTCCTGCTGTGGATGTGGAACTGTGCAGCCTCCACCTTCCTGCTGCCCCTCAGCTCTGACTTCCTCTCCTGCTGTGGATGTGGAGCTGTGCAGCCTCCATCTTCCTGCTGCCCCTCAGCTCTGTCCTCCTCTCCTGCTGTGGATGTGGAGCTGTGCAGCCTCCATCTTCCTGCTGCCCCTCAGCTCTGTCCTCCTCTCCTGCTGTAGATGTGGAGCTGTGCAGCCTCCATCTTCCTGCTGCCCCTCAGCTCTGTCCTCCTCTCCTGCTGTGGATGTAGAGCTGTGCAGCCTCCATCTTCCTGCTGCCCCTCAGCTCTGTACTCCTCTCCTGCTGTGGATGTGGTGCTGTGCAGCCTCCATCTTCCTTCTGCCCCTCAGCTCTGTCCTCCTCTCCTGCTGTGGATGTGGAGCTGTGCAGCCTCCATCTTCCTGCTACCCCCCAGCTCTGTCCTCCTCTCCTGCTGTGGATGTGGAGCTGTGCAGCCTCCATCTTCCTGCTGCCCCTCAGCTCTGTCCTCCTCTCCTGCTGTGGATGTGGAGCTGTGCAGCCTCCATCTTCCTGCTGCCCCTCAGCTCTGACCTCCTCTCCTGCTGTGGATGTGGAGCTGTGCAGCCTCCATCTTCCTGCTGCCACTCAGCTCTGACCTCCTCTCCTGCTGTGGATGTGGAGCTGTGCAGCCTCCATCTTCCTGCTGCCCCTCAGCTCTGTCCTCCTCTCCTGCTGTAGATGTTGAGCTGTGCAGCCTCCATCTTCCTTCTGCCCCTCAGCTCTGTCCTCCTCTCCTGCTGTGGATGTGGAGCTGTGCAGCCTCCATCTTCCTGCTGCCCCTCAGCTCTGTCCTCCTCTCCTGCTGTGGATGTAGAGCTGTGCAGCCTCCATCTTCCTGCTGCCCCTCAGCTCTGTACTCCTCTCCTGCTGTGGATGTAGAGCTGTGCAGCCTCCATCTTCCTGCTGCCCCTCAGCTCTGTACTCCTCTCCTGCTGTGGATGTGGTGCTGTGCAGCCTCCATCTTCCTTCTGCCCCTCAGCTCTGTCCTCCTCTCCTGCTGTGGATGTGGAGCTGTGCAGCCTCCATCTTCCTGCTACCCCCCAGCTCTGTCCTCCTCTCCTGCTGTGGATGTGGAGCTGTGCAGCCTCCATCTTCCTGCTGCCCCTCAGCTCTGTCCTCCTCTCCTGCTGTGGATGTGGAGCTGTGCAGCCTCCATCTTCCTGCTGCCCCTCAGCTCTGACCTCCTCTCCTGCTGTGGATGTGGAGCTGTGCAGCCTCCATCTTCCTGCTGCCACTCAGCTCTGACCTCCTCTCCTGCTGTGGATGTGGAGCTGTGCAGCCTCCATCTTCCTGCTGCCCCTCAGCTCTGTCCTCCTCTCCTGCTGTAGATGTTGAGCTGTGCAGCCTCCATCTTCCTTCTGCCCCTCAGCTCTGTCCTCCTCTCCTGCTGTGGATGTGGAGCTGTGCAGCCTCCATCTTCCTGCTGCCCCTCAGCTCTGTCCTCCTCTCCTGCTGTGGATGTGGAGCTGTGCAGCCTCCATCTTCCTGCTGCCCCTCAGCTCTGACCTCCTCTCCTGCTGTGGATGTGGAGCTGTGCAGCCTCCATCTTCCTTCTGCCCCTCAGCTCTGTCCTCCTCTCCTGCTGTGGATGTTGAGCGGTGCAGCCTCCATCTTCCTTCTGCCCCTCAGCTCTGTCCTCCTCTCCTGCTGTGGATGTGGAGCTGTGCAGCCTCCATCTTCCTGCTGCCCCTCAGCTCTGTCCTCCTCTCCTGCTGTGGATGTGGAGCTGTGCAGCCTCCATCTTCCTTCTGCCCCTCAGCTCTGTCCTCCTCTCCTGCTGTGGATGTGGAGCTGTGCAGCCTCCATCTTCCTGCTGCCCCTCAGCTCTGTCCTCCTCTCCTGCTGTGGATGTGGAGCTGTGCAGCCTCCATCTTCCTGCTGCCCCTCAGCTCTGTCCTCCTCTCCTGCTGTGGATGTGGAGCTGTGCAGCCTCCATCTTCCTGCTGCCCCTCAGCTCTGACCTCCTCTCCTGCTGTGGATGTGGAGCTGTGCAGCCTCCATCTTCCTGCTGCCACTCAGCTCTGACCTCCTCTCCTGCTGTGGATGTGGAGCTGTGCAGCCTCCATCTTCCTGCTGCCCCTCAGCTCTGTCCTCCTCTCCTGCTGTAGATGTTGAGCTGTGCAGCCTCCATCTTCCTTCTGCCCCTCAGCTCTGTCCTCCTCTCCTGCTGTGGATGTGAAGCTGTGCAGCCTCCATCTTCCTGCTGCCCCTCAGCTCTGTCCTCCTCTCCTGCTGTGGATGTGGAGCTGTGCAGCCTCCATCTTCCTTCTGCCCCTCAGCTCTGTCCTCCTCTCCTGCTGTGGATGTGGAGCTGTGCAGCCTCCATCTTCCTGCTGCCCCTCAGCTCTGTCCTCCTCTCTTGCTATGGATGTGGAGCTGTGCAGCCTCCATCTTCCTGCTGCCCCTCAGCTCTGACCTCCTCTCCTGCTGTTTATGTGGAGCTGTGCAGCCTCCATCTTCCTGCTGCCCCTCAGCTCTGACCTCCTCTCCTGCTGTGGATGTGGAGCTGTGCAGCCTCCATCTTCCTGCTGCCACTCAGCTCTGACCTCCTCTCCTGCTGTGGATGTGGAGCTGTGCAGCCTCCATCTTCCTGCTGCCCCTCAGCTCTGTCCTCCTCTCCTGCTGTAGATGTTGAGCTGTGCAGCCTCCATCTTCCTTCTGCCCCTCAGCTCTGTCCTCCTCTCCTGCTGTGGATGTGGAGCTGTGCAGCCTCCATCTTCCTGCTGCCCCTCAGCTCTGTCCTCCTCTCCTGCTGTGGATGTGGAGCTGTGCAGCCTCCATCTTCCTGCTGCCCCTCAGCTCTGACCTCCTCTCCTGCTGTGGATGTGGAGCTGTGCAGCCTCCATCTTCCTGCTGCCACTCAGCTCTGACCTCCTCTCCTGCTGTGCATGTGGAGCTGTGCAGCCTCCATCTTCCTGCTGCCCCCCAGCTCGGTCCTCCTCTCCTGCTGTAGATGTGGAGCTGTGCAGCCTCCATCTTCCTGCTGCCCCTCAGCTCTGACCTCCTTTCCTGCTGTGGATGTGGAGCTGTGCAGCCTCCATCTTCCTGCTGCCCCTCAGCTCTGTCCTCCTCTCCTGCTGTGGATGTGGAGCTGTGCAGCCTCCATCTTCCTGCTGCCCCTCAGCTCTGTCCTCCTCTCCTGCTATGGATGTGGAGCTGTGCAGCCTCCATCTTCCTGCTGCCCCTCAGCTCTGTCCTCCTCTCCTGCTGTGGATGTGGAGCTGTGCAGCCTCCATCTTCCTGCTGCCCCTCAGCTCTGACCTCCTCTCCTGCTGTGGATGTGGAGCTGTGCAGCCTCCATCTTCCTGCTGCCACTCAGCTCTGACCTCCTCTCCTGCTTTGGATGTGGAGCTGTGCAGCCTCCATCTTCCTGCTGCCCCTCAGCTTTGTCCTCCTCTCCTGCTGTAGATGTGGAGCTGTGCAGCCTCCATCTTTCTTCTGCCCCTCAGTTCTGACCTCCTCTCCTGCTGTAGATGTGGAGCTGTGCAGCCTCCATCTTCCTGCTGCCCCTCAGCTCTGACCTTCTCTCCTGCTGTGGATGTGGAGCTGTGCAGCCTCCATCTTCCTGCTGCCACTCAGTTCTGTCCTCCTCTCCTGCTTTGGATGTGGAGCTGTGCAGCCTCCATCTTCCTTCTGCCCCTCAGTTCTGTCCTCCTCTCCTGCTGTGGATGTGGAGATGTGCAGCCTCCATCTTCCTTCTGTCCCTCAGTTCTGACCTCCTCTCCTCCTGTGGATGTGGAGCTGTGCAGCCTCCATCTTCCTTCTGCCCCTCAGTTCTGACCTACTCTCATGCTGTGGATGTGGAGCTTTGCAGCCTCCATCTTCCTGCTGACCCTCAGCTCTGACCTCTTCTCCTGCTGTGGATGTGGAGCTGTGCAGCTTCCATCTTCCTGCAGCCCCTCAGCTCTAACCTCCTCTCCTGCTGTGGATGTGGAGCTGTACAGCCTCCATCTTCCTGCTGCCCCTCAGTTCTGACCTCCTCTCCTGCTGTGGATGTGGAGCTGTACAGCCTCCATTTTCCTGCTTCCCCTCAGCTCTAACCTCCTCTCTTGCTGTGGATGTGGAGCTGTGCAGCCTCCATCTTCCTGCTGCCCCTCAGCTCTGTCCTCCTCTCCTGCTGTGGATGTGGAGCTGTGCAGCCTCCATCTTCCTGCTGCCTCTCAGCTCTGACCTCCTCTCCTGCTGTGGATGTGGAGCTGTGCAGCCTTCATCTTCCTGCTGCCCCTCAGCTCTGACCTCCTCTCCTGCTGTGGATGTGGAGCTGTGCAGCCTCCATCTTCCTTCTGCCCCTCAGCTCTGACCTCCTCTCCTGCTGTGGATGTGGAGCTGTGCAGCCTCCATCTTCCTGCTGCCTTTCAGCTCTGACCTCCTCTCCTGCTGTGGATGTAGAGCTGTGTAGCCTCCATCTTCCTGCTGCCCCTCAGCTCTGACCTCCTCTCCTGCTGTGGATGTGGAGCTGTGCAGCCTCCATCTTCCTGCTGCCCCTCAGCTCTGTCCTCCTCTCCTGCTGTGGATGTGGAGCTGTGCAGCCTCCATCTTCCTGCTGCCCCTCAGCTCTGTCCTCCTCTCCTGCTGTGGATGTAGAGCTGTGCAGCCTCCATCTTCCTGCTGCCCCTCAGCTCTGTCCTCCTCTCCTCCTGTGGATGTGGAGCTGTGCAGCCTCCATCTTCCTTCTGCCCCTCAGTTCTGACCTACTCTCATGCTGTGGATGTGGAGCTTTGCAGCCTCCATCTTCCTGCTGACCCTCAGCTCTGACCTCTTCTCCTGCTGTGGATGTGGAGCTGTGCAGCCTCCATCTTCCTTCTGCCCCTCAGTTCTGACCTCCTCTCCTGCTGTGGATGTGGAGCTGTGCAGCCTCCATCTTCCTGCTGCCCCTCAGCTCTGACCTCCTCTCCTGCTGTGGATGTGGAGCTGTGCAGCCTCCATCTTCCTTCTGCCCCTCAGCTCTGTCCTCCTCTCCTGCTGTGGATGTGGAGCTGTGCAGCCTCCATCTTCCTGCTGCCCCTCAGCTCTGACCTCCTCTCCTGCTGTGGATGTGGATCTGTGCAGCCTCCATCTTCCTTCTGCCCCTCAGTTCTGACCTCCTCTCCTGCTGTGGATGTGGAGCTGTGCAGCCTCCATCTTCCTGCTGCCCCTCAGCTCTGACCTCCTCTCCTGCTGTGGATGTGGAGCTGTGCAGCCTCCATCTTCCTGCTGCCACTCAGCTCTGACCTCCTCTCCTGCTGTGGATGTGGAGCTGTGCAGCCTCCATCTTCCTTCTGCCCCTCAGTTCTGACCTCCTCTCCTGCTGTGGATGTGGAGCTGTGCAGCCTCCATCTTCCTGCTGCCCCTCAGCTCTGACCTCTTCTCCTGCTGTGGATGTGGAGCTGTGCAGTTTCCATCTTCCTGCTGCCCCTCAGCTCTAACCTCCTCTCCTGCTGTGGATGTGGAGCTGTGCAGCCTCCATCTTCCTGCTGCCCCTCAGTTCTGACCTCCTCTCCTGCTGTGGATGTGGAGCTGTACAGCCTCCATTTTCCTGCTTCCCCTCAGCTCTAACCTCCTCTCTTGCTGTGGATGTGGAGCTGTGCAGCCTCCATCTTCCTGCTGCCCCTCAGCTCTGTCCTCCTCTCCTGCTGTGGATGTAGAGCTGTGCAGCCTCCATCTTCCTGCTGCCCCTCAGCTCTGTCCTCCTCTTCTGCTGTGGATGTAGAGCTGTGCAGCCTCCATCTTCCTGCTGCCCCTCAGCTCTGCCCTCCTCTCCTGCTGTGGATGTAGAGCTGTGCAGCCTCCATCTTCCTGCTGCCCCTCAGCTCTGTCCTCCTTTCCTGCTGTGGATGTGGAGCTGTGCAGCCTCCATCTTCCTGCTGCCCCTCAGCTCTGTCCTCCTCTCCTGCTGTGGATGTGGAGCTGTGCAGCCTCCATCTTCCTGCTGCCCCTCAGCTCTGACCTCCTCTCCTGCTGTGGATGTGGAGCTGTGCAGCCTCCATCTTCCTGCTGCCACTCAGCTCTGACCTCCTCTCCTGCTGTGGATGTGGACCTGTGCAGCCTCCATCTTCCTGCTGCCGCTCAGCTCTGTCCTCCTCTCCTGCTGTAGATGTGGAGCTGTGCAGCCTCCATCTTCCTTCTGCCCCTCAGTTCTGACCTCCTCTCCTGCTGTGGATGTGGAGCTGGGCAGCCTCCATCTTCCTGCTGCCCCTCAGCTCTGACCTCCTCTCCTGCTGTGGATGTGGAGCTGTGAAACCTCCATCTTCCTTCTGCCCCTCAATTCTGACCTCCTCTCCTGCTGTGGATGTGGAGCTGTGCAGCCTCCATCTTCCTGCTGCCCCTCAGCTCAGACCTCTTCTCCTGCTGTGGATGTGGAGCTGTGCAGCTTCCATCTTCCTGCTGCCCCTCAGCTCTAACCTCCTCTCCTGCTGTGGATGTGGAGCTGTGCAGCCTCCATCTTCCTGCTGCCCCTCAGCTCTGACCTCCTCTCCTGCTGTGGATGTGGAGCTGTGCAGACTCCATCTTCCTGCTGCCCCTCAGCTCTGACGTCCTCTCCTGCTGTGGCTGTGGAGCTGTGCAGCCTCCATCTTTCTGCTGACCCTCAGCTCTGTCCTCCTCTCCTGCTGTGGATGTGGAGCTGTGCAGTGTCCATCTTCCTGCTGCCCTCAGCTCTGACCTCCTCTCCTGCTGTGGATGTGGAGCTGTGCAGCCTCCATTTTCCTGCTGCCCTCAGCTCTGACCTCCTCTCCTGCTGTGGATGTGGAGCTGTGCAGTCTCCACCTTCCTGCTGCCCCTCAGCTCTGACCTCCTCTCCTGCTGTGGATGTGGAACTGTGCAGCCTCCACCTTCCTGCTGCCCCTCAGCTCTGACTTCCTCTCCTGCTGTGGATGTGGAGCTTTGCAGCCTCCATCTTCCTGCTGCCCCTCAGCTCTGACCTCCTCTCCTGCTGTGGATGTGGAGCTGTGCAGCCTCCATCTTCCTTCTGCCCCTCAGTTCTGACCTCCTCTCCTGCTGTGGATGTGGAGCTGTGCAGCCTCCATCTTCCTGCTGCACCTCACCTCTGACCTCCTCTCCTGCTGTGGATGTGGAGCTGTGCAGCCTCCATCTTCCTGCTGCCCCTCAGCTCTGACCTCCTCTCCTGATGTGGATGTGGAGCTGTGCAGCCTCCATCTTCCTGCTGCCCCTCAGCTCTGACCTCCTCTCCTGCTGTGGATGTGGAGCTGTGCAGCCTCCATCTTCCTGCTGCCCCTCAGCTCTGACCTCCTCTCCTGCTGTGGATGTGGAGCTGTGCAGCCTCCATCTTCCTGCTGCCCCTCAGCTCTAACCTCCTCTCCTGCTGTGGATGTGGAGCTGTGCAGCCTCCATCTTCCTGCTGCCCCTCAGCTCTGACCTCCTCTCCTGCTGTGGATGTGGAGCTGTGCAGCCTCCATCTTCCTTCTGCCCCTCAGCTCTGACCTCCTCTCCTGCTGTGGATGTGGACCTGTGCAGCCTCCATCTTCCTGCTGCCTTTCAGCTCTGACCTCCTCTCCTGCTGTGGATGTGGAGCTGTGCAGCCTTCATATTCCTGCTGCCCCTCAGTTCTGACCTCCTCTCCTGCTGTGGATGTGGAGCTGTGCAGCCTCCATCTTCCTTCTGCCCCTCAGCTCTGACCTCCTCTCCTGCTGTGGATGTGGAGCTGTGCAGCCTCCATCTTCCTGCTGCCTTTCAGCTCTGACCTCCTCTCCTGCTGTGGATGTAGAGCTGTGTAGCCTCCATCTTCCTGCTGCCCCTCAGCTCTGACCTCCTCTCCTGCTGTGGATGTGGAGCTGTGCAGCCTCCATCTTCCTGCTGCCCCTCAGCTCTGTCCTCCTCTCCTGCTGTGGATGTGGAGCTGTGCAGCCTCCATCTTCCTGCTGCCCCTCAGCTCTGTCCTCCTCTCCTTCTGTGGATGTAGAGCTGTGCAGCCTCCATCTTCCTGCTGCCCCTCAGCTCTGTCCTCCTCTCCTGCTGTGGATGTGGAGCTGTGCAGCCTCCATCTTCCTTCTGCCCCTCAGCTCTGTCCTCCTCTCCTGCTGTGGATGTGGAGCTGTGCAGCCTCCATCTTCCTGCTGCCCCTCAGCTCTGACCTCCTCTCCTGCTGTGGATGTGGAGCTGTGCAGCCTCCATCTTCCTTCTGCCCCTCAGCTCTGACCTCCTCTCCTGCTGTGGATGTGGAGCTGTGCAGCCTCCATCTTCCTTCTGCCCCTCAGTTCTGACCTCCTCTCCTGCTGTGGATGTGGAGCTGTGCAGCCTCCATCTTCCTGCTGCCCCTCAGCTCTGACCTCCTCTCCTGCTGTGGATGTGGAGCTGTGCAGCCTCCATCTTCCTTCTGCCCCTCAGTTCTGACCTCCTCTCCTGCTGTGGATGTGGAGCTGTGCAGCCTCCATCTTCCTGCTGCCCCTCAGCTCTGACCTCTTCTCCTGCTGTGGATGTGGAGCTGTGCAGCTTCCATCTTCCTGCTGCCCCGCAGCTCTAACCTCCTCTCCTGCTGTGGATGTGGAGCTGTGCAGCCTCCATCTTCCTGCTGCCCCTCAGTTCTGACTTCCTCTTCTGCTGTGGATGTGGAGCTGTACAGCCTCCATTTTCCTGCTTCCCCTCAGCTCTAACCTCCTCTCTTGCTGTGGATGTGGAGCTGTGCAGCCTCCATCTTCCTGCTGCCCCTCAGCTCTGTCCTCCTCTCTTGCTGTGGATGTGGAGCTGTGCAGCCTCCATCTTTCTGCTGCCCCTCAGCTCTGTCCTCCTCTCCTGCTGTGGATGTAGAGCTGTGCAGCCTCCATCTTCCTGCTGCCCCTCAGCTCTGTCCTCCTCTTCTGCTGTGGATGTAGAGCTGTGCAGCCTCCATCTTCCTGCTGCCCCTCAGCTCTGCCCTCCTCTCCTGCTGTGGATGTAGAGCTGTGCAGCCTCCATCTTCCTGCTGCCTTTCAGCTCTGTCCTCCTCTCCTGCTGTGGATGTGGAGCTGTGCAGCCTCCATCTTCCTGCTGCCCCTCAGCTCTGTCCTCCTCTCCTGCTGTGGATGTGGAGCTGTGCAGCCTCCATCTTCCTGCTGCCCCTCAGCTCTGTCCTCCTCTCCTGCTGTAGATGTGGAGCTGTGCAGCCTCCATCTTCCTTCTGCCCCTCAGTTCTGACCTCCTCTCCTGCTGTGGATGTGGAGCTGGGCAGCCTCCATCTTCCTGCTGCCCCTCAGCTCTGACCTCCTCTCCTGCTGTGGATGTGGAGCTGTGAAGCCTCCATCTTTCTTCTGCCCCTCAATTCTGACCTCCTCTCCTGCTGTGGATGTGGAGCTGTGCAGCCTCCATCTTCCTGCTGCCCCTCAGCTCTGACCTCTTCTCCTGCTGTGGATGTGGAGCTGTGCAGCTTCCATCTTCCTGCTGCCCCTCAGCTCTAACCTCCTCTCCTGCTGTGGATGTGGAGCTGTGCAGCCTCCATCTTCCTGCTGCCCCTCAGCTCTGACCTCCTCTCCTGCTGTGGATGTGGAGCTGTGCAGACTCCATCTTCCTGCTGCCCCTCAGCTCTGACCTCCTCTCCTGCTGTGGATGTGGAGCTGTGCAGCCTCCATCTTTCTGCTGACCCTCAGCTCTGTCCTCCTCTCCTGCTGTGGATGTGGAGCTGTGCAGTCTCCATCTTCCTGCTGCCCTCAGCTCTGACCTCCTCTCCTGCTGTGGATGTGGAGCTGTGCAGCCTCCATTTTCCTGCTGCCCTCAGCTCTGACCTCCTCTCCTGCTGTGGATGTGGAGCTGTGCAGTCTCCACCTTCCTGCTGCCCCTCAGCTCTGACCTCCTCTCCTGCTGTGGATGTGGAACTGTGCAGCCTCCACCTTCCTGCTGCCCCTCAGCTCTGACCTCCTCTCCTGCTGTGGATGTGGAGCTTTGCAGCCTCCATCTTCCTGCTGCCCCTCAGCTCTGACCTCCTCTCCTGCTGTGGATGTGGAGCTGTGCAGCCTCCATCTTCCTTCTGCCCCTCAGTTCTGACCTCCTCTCCTGCTGTGGATGTGGAGCTGTGCAGCCTCCATCTTCCTGCTGCACCTCAGCTCTGACCTCCTCTCCTGCTGTGGATGTGGAGCTGTGCAGCCTCCATCTTCCTGCTGCCCCTCAGCTCTGACCTCCTCTCCTGATGTGGATGTGGAGCTGTGCAGCCTCCATCTTCCTGCTGCCCCTCAGCTCTGACCTCCTCTCCTGCTGTGGATGTGGAGCTGTGCAGCCTCCATCTTCCTGCTGCCCCTCAGCTCTGACCTCCTCTCCTGCTGTGGATGTGGAGCTGTGCAGCCTCCATCTTCCTGCTGCCCCTCAGCTCTAACCTCCTCTCCTGCTGTGGATGTGGAGCTGTGCAGCCTCCATCTTCCTGCTGCCCCTCAGCTTTGACCTCCTCTCCTGCTGTGGATGTGGAGCTGTGCAGCCTCCATCTTCCTTCTGCCCCTCAGCTCTGACCTCCTCTCCTGCTGTGGATGTGGACCTGTGCAGCCTCCATCTTCCTGCTGCCTTTCAGCTCTGACCTCCTCTCCTGCTGTGGATGTGGAGCTGTGCAGCCTCCATCTTCCTGCTGCCCCTCAGCTCTGTCCTCCTCTCCTGCTGTAGATGTGGAGCTGTGCAGCCTCCATCTTCCTTCTGCCCCTCAGTTCTGACCTCCTCTCCTGCTGTGGATGTGGAGCTGTGCAGCCTCCATCTTCCTGCTGCCCCTCAGCTCTGTCCTCCTCTCCTGCTGTGGATGTGGAGCTGTGCAGCCTCCATCTTCCTGCTGCCCCTCAGCTCTGACCTCCTCTCCTGCTGTGGATGTGGAGCTGTGCAGCCTCCATCTTCCTGCTGCCACTCAGCTCTGACCTCCTCTCCTGCTGTGGATGTGGAGCTGTGCAGCCTCCATCTTCCTGCTGCCCCTCAGCTCTGTCCTCCTCTCCTGCTGTAGATGTAGAGCTGTGCAGCCTCCATCTTCCTTCTGCCCCTCAGCTCTGTCCTCCTCTCCTGCTGTGGATGTGGAGCTGTGCAGCCTCCATCTTCCTGCTGCCCCTCAGCTCTGTCCTCCTCTCCTGCTGTGGATGTGGAGCTGTGCAGCCTCCATCTTCCTGCTGCCCCTCAGCTCTGACCTCCTCTCCTGCTGTGGATGTGGAGCTGTGCAGCCTCCATCTTCCTGCTGCCCCTCAGCTCTGTCCTCCTCTCCTGCTGTAGATATGGAGCTGTGCAGCCTCCATCTTCCTGCTGCCCCTCAGCTCTGACCTCCTCTCCTGCTGTGGATGTGGAGCTGTGCAGCCTCCATCTTCCTGCTGCCCCTCAGCTCTGTCCTCCTCTCCTGCTGTGGATGTAGAGCTGTGCAGCCTCCATCTTCCTGCTGCCCCTCAGCTCTGTCCTCCTCTCCTGCTGTGGATGTGGAGCTGTGCAGCCTCCATCTTCCTTCTGCCCCTCAGCTCTGTCCTCCTCTCCTGCTGTGGATGTGGAGCTGTGCAGCCTCCATCTTCCTGCTGCCCCTCAGCTCTGTCCTCCTCTCCTGCTGTGGATGTGGAGCTGTGCAGCCTCCATCTTCCTGCTGCCCCTCAGCTCTGACCTCCTCTCCTGCTGTGGATGTGGAGCTGTGCAGCCTCCATCTTTCTGCTGCCACTCAGCTCTGACCTCCTCTCCTGCTGTGGATGTGGAGCTGTGCAGCCTCCATCTTCCTGCTGCCCCTCAGCTCTGTCCTCCTCTCCTGCTGTAGATGTGGAGCTGTGCAGCCTCCATCTTCCTTCTGCCCCTCAGTTCTGACCTCCTCTCCTGCTGTGGATGTGGAGCTGTGCAGCCTCCATCTTCCTGCTGCCCCTCAGCTCTGACCTTCTCTCCTGCTGTGGATGTGGAGCTGTGCAGCCTCCATCTTCCTGCTGCCCCTCAGCTTTGACCTCCTCTCCTGCTGTGGATGTGGAGCTGTGCAGCCTCCATCTTCCTTCTGCCCCTCAGCTCTGACCTCCTCTCCTGCTGTGGATGTGGACCTGTGCAGCCTCCATCTTCCTGCTGCCTTTCAGCTCTGACCTCCTCTCCTGCTGTGGATGTGGAGCTGTGCAGCCTCCATCTTCCTGCTGCCCCTCAGCTCTGTCCTCCTCTCCTGCTGTAGATGTGGAGCTGTGCAGCCTCCATCTTCCTTCTGCCCCTCAGTTCTGACCTCCTCTCCTGCTGTGGATGTGGAGCTGTGCAGCCTCCATCTTCCTGCTGCCCCTCAGCTCTGTCCTCCTCTCCTGCTGTGGATGTGGAGCTGTGCAGCCTCCATCTTCCTGCTGCCCCTCAGCTCTGACCTCCTCTCCTGCTGTGGATGTGGAGCTGTGCAGCCTCCATCTTCCTGCTGCCACTCAGCTCTGACCTCCTCTCCTGCTGTGGATGTGGAGCTGTGCAGCCTCCATCTTCCTGCTGCCCCTCAGCTCTGTCCTCCTCTCCTGCTGTAGATGTGGAGCTGTGCAGCCTCCATCTTCCTTCTGCCCCTCAGCTCTGTCCTCCTCTCCTGCTGTGGATGTGGAGCTGTGCAGCCTCCATCTTCCTGCTGCCCCTCAGCTCTGTCCTCCTCTCCTGCTGTGGATGTGGAGCTGTGCAGCCTCCATCTTCCTGCTGCCCCTCAGCTCTGACCTCCTCTCCTGCTGTGGATGTGGAGCTGTGCAGCCTCCATCTTCCTGCTGCCCCTCAGCTCTGTCCTCCTCTCCTGCTGTAGATATGGAGCTGTGCAGCCTCCATCTTCCTGCTGCCCCTCAGCTCTGACCTCCTCTCCTGCTGTGGATGTGGAGCTGTGCAGCCTCCATCTTCCTGCTGCCCCTCAGCTCTGTCCTCCTCTCCTGCTGTGGATGTAGAGCTGTGCAGCCTCCATCTTCCTGCTGCCCCTCAGCTCTGTCCTCCTCTCCTGCTGTGGATGTGGAGCTGTGCAGCCTCCATCTTCCTTCTGCCCCTCAGCTCTGTCCTCCTCTCCTGCTGTGGATGTGGAGCTGTGCAGCCTCCATCTTCCTGCTGCCCCTCAGCTCTGTCCTCCTCTCCTGCTGTGGATGTGGAGCTGTGCAGCCTCCATCTTCCTGCTGCCCCTCAGCTCTGACCTCCTCTCCTGCTGTGGATGTGGAGCTGTGCAGCCTCCATCTTTCTGCTGCCACTCAGCTCTGACCTCCTCTCCTGCTGTGGATGTGGAGCTGTGCAGCCTCCATCTTCCTGCTGCCCCTCAGCTCTGTCCTCCTCTCCTGCTGTAGATGTGGAGCTGTGCAGCCTCCATCTTCCTTCTGCCCCTCAGTTCTGACCTCCTCTCCTGCTGTGGATGTGGAGCTGTGCAGCCTCCATCTTCCTGCTGCCCCTCAGCTCTGACCTTCTCTCCTGCTGTGGATGTGGAGCTGTGCAGCCTCCATCTTCCTGCTGCCCCTCAGTTCTGTCCTCCTCTCCTGCTGTGGATGTGGAGCTGTGCAGCCTCCATCTTCCTTCTGCCCCTCAGCCCTGACCTCCTCTCCTGCTGTGGATGTGGAGCTGTGCAGCCTCCATCTTCCTGCTGCCTATCAGCTCTGACCTCCTCTCCTGCTCTGGATGTGGAGCTGTGCAGCCTCCACCTTCCTGCTGCCCCTCAGCTCTGTCCTCCTCTCCTGCTGTAGATGTGGAGCTGTGCAGCCTCCATCTTCCTTCTGCCCCTCAGTTCTGACCTCCTCTCCTGCTGTGGATGTGGAGCTGTGCAGCCTCCATCTTCCTGCTGCCCCTCAGCTCTGTCCTCCTCTCCTGCTGTGGATGTGGAGCTGTGCAGCCTCCATCTTCCTGCTGCCCCTCAGCTCTGACCTCCTCTCCTGCTGTGGATGTGGAGCTGTGCAGCCTCCATCTTCCTGCTGCCACTCAGCTCTGACCTCCTCTCCTGCTGTGGATGTGGAGCTGTGCAGCCTCCATCTTCCTGCTGCCGCTCAGCTCTATCCTCCTCTCCTGCTGTAGATGTGGAGCTGTGCAGCCTCCATTTTCCTTCTGCCCCTCAGCTCTGTCCTCCTCTCCTGCTGTGGATGTGGAGCTGTGCAGCCTCCATCTTCCTGCTGCCCCTCAGCTCTGTCCTCCTCTCCTGCTGTGGATGTGGAGCAGTGCAGCCTCCATCTTCCTGCTGCCCCTCAGCTCTGACCTCCTCTCCTGCTGTGGATGTGGAGCTGTGCAGCCTCCATCTTCCTGCTGCCCCTCAGCTCTGTCCTCCTCTCCTGCTGTAGGTGTGGAGCTGTGCAGCCTCCATCTTCCTGCTGCCCCTCAGCTCTGACCTCCTCTCCTGCTGTGGATGTGGAGCTGTGCAGCCTTCATCTTCCTGCTGCCCCTCAGCTCTAACCTTCTCTCCTGCTGTGGATGTGGAGCTGTGCAGCCTCAATCTTCCTGCTGCCTTTCAGCTCTGACCTCCTCTCCTGCTGTGGATGTGGAGCTGTGCAGCCTCCATCTTCCTGCTGCCCCTCAGCTCTTACCTCCTCTCCTGCTGTGGATGTGGAGCTGTGCAGCCTCCATCTTCCTGCTGCCACTCAGCTCTGACCTCCTCTCCTGCTGTGGATGTGGAGCTGTGCAGCCTCCATCTTCCTGCTGCCCCTCAGCTCTGTCCTCCTCTCCTGCTGTAGATGTGGAGCTGTGCAGCCTCCATCTTCCTTCTGCCTCTCAGCTCTGTCCTCCTCTCCTGCTGTGGATGTGGAGCTGTGCAGCCTCCATCTTCCTGCTGCCCCTCAGCTCTGTCCTCCTCTCCTGCTGTGGATGTGGAGCTGTGCAGCCTCCATCTTCCTGCTGCCCCTCAGCTCTGACCTCCTCTCCTGCTGTGGATGTGGAGCTGTGCAGCCTCCATCTTCCTGCTGCCCTTCAGCTCTATCCTCCTCTCCTGCTGTAGATGTGGAGCTGTGCAGCCTCCATTTTCCTTCTGCCCCTCAGCTCTGTCCTCCTCTCCTGCTGTGGATGTGGAGCTGTGCAGCCTCCATCTTCCTGCTGCCCCTCAGCTCTGACCTCCTCTCCTGCTGTGGATGTGGAGCTGTGCAGCCTCCATCTTCCTGCTGCCCCTCAGCTCTGTCCTCCTCTCCTGCTGTGGATGTGGAGCTGTGCAGCCTCCATCTTCCTGCTGCCCCTCAGCTCTGACCTCCTCTCCTGCTGTGGATGTGGAGCTGTGCAGCCTCCATCTTCCTGCTGCCACTCAGCTCTGACCTCCTCTCCTGCTGTGGATGTGGAGCTGTGCAGCCTCCATCTTCCTGCTGCCCCTCAGCTCTATCCTCCTCTCCTGCTGTAGATGTGGAGCTGTGCAGCCTCCATTTTCCTTCTGCCCCTCAGCTCTGTCCTCCTCTCCTGCTGTGGATGTGGAGCTGTGCAGCCTCCATCTTCCTGCTGCCCCTCAGCTCTGTCCTCCCCTCCTGCTGTGGATGTGGAGCTGTGCAGCCTCCATCTTCCTGCTGCCCCTCAGCTCTGACCTCCTCTCCTGCTGTGGATGTGGAGCTGTGCAGCCTCCATCTTACTGCTGCCCCTCAGCTCTGTCCTCCTCTCCTGCTGTAGATGTGGAGCTGTGCAGCCTCCATCTTCCTGCTGCCCCTCAGCTCTGACCTCCTCTCCTGCTGTGGATGTGGAGCTGTGCAGCCTCCATCTTCCTGCTGCCCCTCAGCTCTAACCTTCTCTCCTGCTGTGGATGTGGAGCTGTGCAGCCTCCATCTTCCTGCTGCCTTTCAGCTCTGACCTCCTCTCCTGCTGTGGATGTGGAGCTGTGCAGCCTCCATCTTCCTGCTGCCCCTCAGCTCTGACCTCCTCTCCTGCTGTGGATGTGGAGCTGTGCAGCCTCCATCTTCCTGCTGCCACTCAGCTCTGACCTCCTCTCCTGCTGTGGATGTAGAGCTGTGCAGCCTCCATCTTCCTGCTGCCCCTCAGCTCTGTCCTCCTCTCCTGCTGTAGATGCGGAGCTGTGCAGCCTCCATCTTCCTTCTGCCCCTCAGCTCTGTCCTCCTCTCCTGCTCTGGATGTGGAGCTGTGCAGCCTCCATCTTCCTGCTGCCCCTCAGCTCTGACCTCCTCTCCTGCTGTGGATGTGGAGCTGTGCAGCCTCCATCTTCCTGCTGCCCTTCAGCTCTGTCCTCCTCTCCTGCTGTAGATGTGGAGCTGTGCAGCCTCCATCTTCCTGCTGCCCCTCAGCTCTGACCTCCTCTCCTGCTGTGGATGTGGAGCTGTGCAGCCTCCATCTTCCTGCTGCCCCTCAGCTCTGTCCTCTTCTCCTGCTGTGGATGTAGAGCTGTGCAGCCTCCATCTTCCTGCTGCCCCTCAGCTCTGTCCTACTCTCCTGCTGTGGATGTGGAGCTGTGCAGCCTCCATCTTCCTGCTGCCCCTCAGCTCTGACCTCCTCTCCTGCTGTGGATGTGGAGCTGTGCAGCCTCCATCTTCCTGCTGCCACTCAGCTCTGACCACCTCTCCTGCTGTGGATGTGAAGCTGTGCAGCCTCCATCTTCCTGCTGCCCCTCAGCTCTGTCCTCCTTTCCTGCTGTAGATGTGGAGCTGTGCAGCCTCCATCTTCCTTCTGCCCCTCAGTTCTGATCTCCTCTCCTCCTGTGGATGTGGAGCTGTGCAGCCTCCATCTTCCTGCTGCCCCTCAGCTCTGACCTTCTCTCCTGCTGTGGATAAGGAGCTGTGCAGCCTCCATCTTCCTGCTGCCCCTCAGTTCTGTCCTCCTCTCCTGCTGTGGATGTGGAGCTGTGCAGCCTCCATCTTCCTTCTGCCCCTCAGTTCTGTCCTCCTCTCCTGCTGTGGATGTGGAGCTGTGCAGCCTCCATCTTCCTTCTGCCCCTCAGTTCTGACCTCCTCTCCTGCTGTGGATGTGGAGCTGTGCAGCCTCCATCTTCCTTCTGCCCCTCAGTTCTGACCTCCTCTCCTGCTGTGGATGTGGAGCTGTGCAGCCTCCATCTTCCTGCTGCCCTTCAGCTCTGTCCTCCTCTCCTGCTGTAGATGTGGAGCTGTGCAGCCTCCATTTTCCTTCTGCCCCTCAGTTCTGACCTCCTCTCCTGCTGTGGATGTGGAGCTGTGCAGCCTCCATCTTCCTGCTGCCCCTCAGCTCTGACCTCCTCTCCTGCTCTGGATGTGGAGCTGTGCAGCCTCCACCTTCCTGCTGCCCCTCAGCTCTGTCCTCCTCTCCTGCTGTAGATGTGGAGCTGTGCAGCCTCCATCTTCCTTCTGCCCCTCAGTTCTGACCTCCTCTCCTGCTGTGGATGTGGAGCTGTGCAGCCTCCATCTTCCTGCTGCCCCTCAGCTCTGTCCTCCTCTCCTGCTGTGGATGTGGATCTGTGCAGCCTCCATCTTCCTGCTGCCCCTCAGCTCTGACCTCCTCTCCTGCTGTGGATGTGGAGCTGTGCAGCCTCCATCTTCCTGCTGCCACTCAGCTCTGACCTCCTCTCCTGCTGTGGATGTGGAGCTGTGCAGCCTCCATCTTCCTGCTGCCCCTCAGCTCTATCCTCCTCTCCTGCTGTAGATGTGGAGCTGTGCAGCCTCCATTTTCCTTCTGCCCCTCAGCTCTGACCTCCTCTCCTGCTCTGGATGTGGAGCTGTGCAGCCTCCACCTTCCTGCTGCCCCTCAGCTCTGTCCTCCTCTCCTGCTGTAGATGTGGAGCTGTGCAGCCTCCATCTTCCTTCTGCCCCTCAGTTCTGACCTCCTCTCCTGCTGTGGATGTGGAGCTGTGCAGCCTCCATCTTCCTGCTGCCCCTCAGCTCTGTCCTCCTCTCCTGCTGTGGATATGGAGCTGTGCAGCCTCCATCTTCCTGCTGCCCCTCAGCTCTGACCTCCTCTCCTGCTGTGGATGTGGAGCTGTGCAGCCTCCATCTTCCTGCTGCCACTCAGCTCTGACCTCCTCTCCTGCTGTGGATGTGGAGCTGTGCAGCCTCCATCTTCCTGCTGCCCCTCAGCTCTATCCTCCTCTCCTGCTGTAGATGTGGAGCTGTGCAGCCTCCATTTTCCTTCTGCCCCTCAGCTCTGTCCTCCTCTCCTGCTGTGGATGTGGAGCTGTGCAGCCTCCATCTTCCTGCTGCCCCTCAGCTCTGTCCTCCTCTCCTGCTGTGGATGTGGAGCTGTGCAGCCTCCATATTCCTGCTGCCCCTCAGCTCTGACCTCCTCTCCTGCTGTGGATGTGGAGCTGTGCAGCCTCCATCTTCCTGCTGCCCCTCAGCTCTGTCCTCCTCTCCTGCTGTAGATGTGGAGCTGTGCAGCCTCCATCTTCCTGCTGCCCCTCAGCTCTGACCTCCTCTCCTGCTGTGGATGTGGAGCTGTGCAGCCTTCATCTTCCTGCTGCCCCTCAGCTCTAACCTTCTCTCCTGCTGTGGATGTGGAGCTGTGCAGCCTCAATCTTCCTGCTGCCTTTCAGCTCTGACCTCCTCTCCTGCTGTGGATGTGGAGCTGTGCAGCCTCCATCTTCCTGCTGCCCCTCAGCTCTTACCTCCTCTCCTGCTGTGGATGTGGAGCTGTGCAGCCTCCATCTTCCTGCTGCCACTCAGCTCTGACCTCCTCTCCTGCTGTGGATGTGGAGCTGTGCAGCCTCCATCTTCCTGCTGCCCCTCAGCTCTGTCCTCCTCTCCTGCTGTAGATGTGGAGCTGTGCAGCCTCCATCTTCCTTCTGCCCCTCAGCTCTGTCCTCCTCTCCTGCTGTGGATGTGGAGCTGTGCAGCCTCCATCTTCCTGCTGCCCCTCAGCTCTGTCCTCCTCTCCTGCTGTGGATGTGGAGCTGTGCAGCCTCCATCTTCCTGCTGCCCCTCAGCTCTGACCTCCTCTCCTGCTGTGGATGTGGAGCTGTGCAGCCTCCATCTTCCTGCTGCCCTTCAGCTCTATCCTCCTCTCCTGCTGTAGATGTGGAGCTGTGCAGCCTCCATTTTCCTTCTGCCCCTCAGCTCTGTCCTCCTCTCCTGCTGTGGATGTGGAGCTGTGCAGCCTCCATCTTCCTGCTGCCCCTCAGCTCTGACCTCCTCTCCTGCTGTGGATGTGGAGCTGTGCAGCCTCCATCTTCCTGCTGCCCCTCAGCTCTGTCCTCCTCTCCTGCTGTGGATGTGGAGCTGTGCAGCCTCCATCTTCCTGCTGCCCCTCAGCTCTGACCTCCTCTCCTGCTGTGGATGTGGAGCTGTGCAGCCTCCATCTTCCTGCTGCCACTCAGCTCTGACCTCCTCTCCTGCTGTGGATGTGGAGCTGTGCAGCCTCCATCTTCCTGCTGCCCCTCAGCTCTATCCTCCTCTCCTGCTGTAGATGTGGAGCTGTGCAGCCTCCATTTTCCTTCTGCCCCTCAGCTCTGTCCTCCTCTCCTGCTGTGGATGTGGAGCTGTGCAGCCTCCATCTTCCTGCTGCCCCTCAGCTCTGTCCTCCTCTCCTGCTGTGGATGTGGAGCTGTGCAGCCTCCATCTTCCTGCTGCCCCTCAGCTCTGACCTCCTCTCCTGCTGTGGATGTGGAGCTGTGCAGCCTCCATCTTCCTGCTGCCCCTCAGCTCTGTCCTCCTCTCCTGCTGTAGATGTGGAGCTGTGCAGCCTCCATCTTCCTGCTGCCCCTCAGCTCTGACCTCCTCTCCTGCTGTGGATGTGGAGCTGTGCAGCCTCCATCTTCCTGCTGCCCCTCAGCTCTAACCTTCTCTCCTGCTGTGGATGTGGAGCTGTGCAGCCTCCATCTTCCTGCTGCCTTTCAGCTCTGACCTCCTCTCCTGCTGTGGATGTGGAGCTGTGCAGCCTCCATCTTCCTGCTGCCCCTCAGCTCTGACCTCCTCTCCTGCTGTGGATGTGGAGCTGTGCAGCCTCCATCTTCCTGCTGCCACTCAGCTCTGACCTCCTCTCCTGCTGTGGATGTGGAGCTGTGCAGCCTCCATCTTCCTGCTGCCCCTCAGCTCTGTCCTCCTCTCCTGCTGTAGATGTGGAGCTGTGCAGCCTCCATCTTCCTTCTGCCCCTCAGCTCTGTCCTCCTCTCCTGCTGTGGATGTGGAGCTGTGCAGCCTCCATCTTCCTGCTGCCCCTCAGCTCTGACCTCCTCTCCTGCTGTGGATGTGGAGCTGTGCAGCCTCCATCTTCCTGCTGCCCTTCAGCTCTGTCCTCCTCTCCTGCTGTAGATGTGGAGCTGTGCAGCCTCCATCTTCCTGCTGCCCCTCAGCTCTGACCTCCTCTCCTGCTGTGGATGTGGAGCTGTGCAGCCTCCATCTTCCTGCTGCCCCTCAGCTCTGTCCTCTTCTCCTGCTGTGGATGTAGAGCTGTGCAGCCTCCATCTTCCTGCTGCCCCTCAGCTCTGTCCTCCTCTCCTGCTGTGGATGTGGAGCTGTGCAGCCTCCATCTTCCTGCTGCCCCTCAGCTCTGACCTCCTCTCCTGCTGTGGATGTGGAGCTGTGCAGCCTCCATCTTCCTGCTGCCACTCAGCTCTGACCTCCTCTCCTGCTGTGGATGTGGAGCTGTGCAGCCTCCATCTTCCTGCTGCCCCTCAGCTCTGTCCTCCTCTCCTGCTGTAGATGTGTAGCTGTGCAGCCTCCATCTTCCTTCTGCCCCTCAGTTCTGATCTCCTCTCCTGCTGTGGATGTGGAGCTGTGCAGCCTCCATCTTCCTGCTGCCCCTCAGCTCTGACCTTCTCTCCTGCTGTGGATAAGGAGCTGTGCAGCCTCCATCTTCCTGCTGCCCCTCAGTTCTGTCCTCCTTTCCTGCTGTGGATGTGGAGCTGTGCAGCCTCCATCTTCCTTCTGCCCCTCAGTTCTGTCCTCCTCTCCTGCTGTGGATGTGGAGCTGTGCAGCCTCCATCTTCCTTCTGCCCCTCAGCTCTGTCCTCCTCTCCTGCTGTAGATGTGGAGCTGTGCAGCCTCCATCTTCCTGCTGCCCCTCAGCTCTGACCTCCTCTCCTGCTGTGGATGTGGAGCTGTGCAGCCTCCATCTTCCTGCTGCCACTCAGCTCTGACCTCCTCTCCTGCTGTGGATGTGGAGCTGTGCAGCCTCCATCTTCCTGCTGCCCCTCAGCTCAGGCCTCCTCTCCTGCTGTAGATGTGGAGCTGTGCAGCCTCCATCTTCCTGCTGCCCCTCAGCTCTGACCTCCTCTCCTGCTCTGGATGTGGAGCTGTGCAGCCTCCACCTTCCTGCTGCCCCTCAGCTCTGTCCTCCTCTCCTGCTGTAGATGTGGAGCTGTGCAGCCTCCATCTTCCTTCTGCCCCTCAGTTCTGACCTCCTCTCCTGCTGTGGATGTGGAGCTGTGCAGCCTCCATCTTCCTGCTGCCCCTCAGCTCTGTCCTCCTCTCCTGCTGTGGATATGGAGCTGTGCAGCCTCCATCTTCCTGCTGCCCCTCAGCTCTGACCTCCTCTCCTGCTGTGGATGTGGAGCTGTGCAGCCTCCATCTTCCTGCTGCCACTCAGCTCTGACCTCCTCTCCTGCTGTGGATGTGGAGCTGTGCAGCCTCCATCTTCCTGCTGCCCCTCAGCTCTATCCTCCTCTCCTGCTGTAGATGTGGAGCTGTGCAGCCTCCATTTTCCTTCTGCCCCTCAGCTCTGTCCTCCTCTCCTGCTGTGGATGTGGAGCTGTGCAGCCTCCATCTTCCTGCTGCCCCTCAGCTCTGTCCTCCTCTCCTGCTGTGGATGTGGAGCTGTGCAGCCTCCATATTCCTGCTGCCCCTCAGCTCTGACCTCCTCTCCTGCTGTGGATGTGGAGCTGTGCAGCCTCCATCTTCCTGCTGCCCCTCAGCTCTGTCCTCCTCTCCTGCTGTAGATGTGGAGCTGTGCAGCCTCCATCTTCCTGCTGCCCCTCAGCTCTGACCTCCTCTCCTGCTGTGGATGTGGAGCTGTGCAGCCTTCATCTTCCTGCTGCCCCTCAGCTCTAACCTTCTCTCCTGCTGTGGATGTGGAGCTGTGCAGCCTCAATCTTCCTGCTGCCTTTCAGCTCTGACCTCCTCTCCTGCTGTGGATGTGGAGCTGTGCAGCCTCCATCTTCCTGCTGCCCCTCAGCTCTTACCTCCTCTCCTGCTGTGGATGTGGAGCTGTGCAGCCTCCATCTTCCTGCTGCCACTCAGCTCTGACCTCCTCTCCTGCTGTGGATGTGGAGCTGTGCAGCCTCCATCTTCCTGCTGCCCCTCAGCTCTGTCCTCCTCTCCTGCTGTAGATGTGGAGCTGTGCAGCCTCCATCTTCCTTCTGCCCCTCAGCTCTGTCCTCCTCTCCTGCTGTGGATGTGGAGCTGTGCAGCCTCCATCTTCCTGCTGCCCCTCAGCTCTGTCCTCCTCTCCTGCTGTGGATGTGGAGCTGTGCAGCCTCCATCTTCCTGCTGCCCCTCAGCTCTGACCTCCTCTCCTGCTGTGGATGTGGAGCTGTGCAGCCTCCATCTTCCTGCTGCCCTTCAGCTCTATCCTCCTCTCCTGCTGTAGATGTGGAGCTGTGCAGCCTCCATTTTCCTTCTGCCCCTCAGCTCTGTCCTCCTCTCCTGCTGTGGATGTGGAGCTGTGCAGCCTCCATCTTCCTGCTGCCCCTCAGCTCTGACCTCCTCTCCTGCTGTGGATGTGGAGCTGTGCAGCCTCCATCTTCCTGCTGCCCCTCAGCTCTGTCCTCCTCTCCTGCTGTGGATGTGGAGCTGTGCAGCCTCCATCTTCCTGCTGCCCCTCAGCTCTGACCTCCTCTCCTGCTGTGGATGTGGAGCTGTGCAGCCTCCATCTTCCTGCTGCCACTCAGCTCTGACCTCCTCTCCTGCTGTGGATGTGGAGCTGTGCAGCCTCCATCTTCCTGCTGCCCCTCAGCTCTATCCTCCTCTCCTGCTGTAGATGTGGAGCTGTGCAGCCTCCATTTTCCTTCTGCCCCTCAGCTCTGTCCTCCTCTCCTGCTGTGGATGTGGAGCTGTGCAGCCTCCATCTTCCTGCTGCCCCTCAGCTCTGTCCTCCTCTCCTGCTGTGGATGTGGAGCTGTGCAGCCTCCATCTTCCTGCTGCCCCTCAGCTCTGACCTCCTCTCCTGCTGTGGATGTGGAGCTGTGCAGCCTCCATCTTCCTGCTGCCCCTCAGCTCTGTCCTCCTCTCCTGCTGTAGATGTGGAGCTGTGCAGCCTCCATCTTCCTGCTGCCCCTCAGCTCTGACCTCCTCTCCTGCTGTGGATGTGGAGCTGTGCAGCCTCCATCTTCCTGCTGCCCCTCAGCTCTAACCTTCTCTCCTGCTGTGGATGTGGAGCTGTGCAGCCTCCATCTTCCTGCTGCCTTTCAGCTCTGACCTCCTCTCCTGCTGTGGATGTGGAGCTGTGCAGCCTCCATCTTCCTGCTGCCCCTCAGCTCTGACCTCCTCTCCTGCTGTGGATGTGGAGCTGTGCAGCCTCCATCTTCCTGCTGCCACTCAGCTCTGACCTCCTCTCCTGCTTAGGATGTGGAGCTGTGCAGCCTCCATCTTCCTGCTGCCCCTCAGCTCTGTCCTCCTCTCCTGCTGTAGATGTGGAGCTGTGCAGCCTCCATCTTCCTTCTGCCCCTCAGCTCTGTCCTCCTCTCCTGCTGTGGATGTGGAGCTGTGCAGCCTCCATCTTCCTGCTGCCCCTCAGCTCTGACCTCCTCTCCTGCTGTGGATGTGGAGCTGTGCAGCCTCCATCTTCCTGCTGCCCTTCAGCTCTGTCCTCCTCTCCTGCTGTAGATGTGGAGCTGTGCAGCCTCCATCTTCCTGCTGCCCCTCAGCTCTGACCTCCTCTCCTTCTGTGGATGTGGAGCTGTGCAGCCTCCATCTTCCTGCTGCCCCTCAGCTCTGTCCTCTTCTCCTGCTGTGGATGTAGAGCTGTGCAGCCTCCATCTTCCTGCTGCCCCTCAGCTCTGTCCTCCTCTCCTGCTGTGGATGTGGAGCTGTGCAGCCTCCATCTTCCTGCTGCCCCTCAGCTCTGACCTCCTCTCCTGCTGTGGATGTGGAGCTGTGCAGCCTCCATCTTCCTGCTGCCACTCAGCTCTGACCTCCTCTCCTGCTGTGGATGTGGAGCTGTGCAGCCTCCATCTTCCTGCTGCCCCTCAGCTCTGTCCTCCTCTCCTGCTGTAGATGTGGAGCTGTGCAGCCTCCATCTTCCTTCTGCCCCTCAGTTCTGATCTCCTCTCCTGCTGTGGATGTGGAGCTGTGCAGCCTCCATCTTCCTGCTGCCCCTCAGCTCTGACCTTCTCTCCTGCTGTGGATAAGGAGCTGTGCAGCCTCCATCTTCCTGCTGCCCCTCAGTTCTGTCCTCCTCTCCTGCTGTGGATGTGGAGCTGTGCAGCCTCCATCTTCCTTCTGCCCCTCAGTTCTGTCCTCCTCTCCTGCTGTGGATGTGGAGCTGTGCAGCCTCCATCTTCCTTCTGCCCCTCAGCTCTGTCCTCCTCTCCTGCTGTAGATGTGGAGCTGTGCAGCCTCCATCTTCCTGCTGCCCCTCAGCTCTGACCTCCTCTCCTGCTGTGGATGTGGAGCTGTGCAGCCTCCATCTTC
Source organism: Anomaloglossus baeobatrachus (assembly GCF_048569485.1). NCBI lineage: Eukaryota > Metazoa > Chordata > Amphibia > Anura > Aromobatidae > Anomaloglossus > Anomaloglossus baeobatrachus. The sequence continues at coordinate 12,388,469 of NC_134353.1, forward strand.
CTGCTGCCACTCAGCTCTGACCTCCTCTCCTGCTGTGGATGTGGAGCTGTGCAGCCTCCATCTTCCTGCTGCCCCTCAGCTCAGGCCTCCTCTCCTGCTGTAGATGTGGAGCTGTGCAGCCTCCATCTTCCTGCTGCCCCTCAGCTCTGACCTCCTCTCCTGCTGTGGATGTGGAGCTGTGCAGCCTCCATTTTCCTGCTGCCTCTCAGCTCTGTCCTCCTCTCCTGCTGTGGATGTGGAGCTGTGCAGCCTCCATCTTCCTGCTGCCCCTCAGCTCTGTCCTCCTCTCCTGCTGTGGATGTGGAGCTGTGCAGCCTCCATCTTCCTGCTGCCCCTAAGCTCTGACCTCCTCTCCTGCTGTGGATGTGGAGCTGTGCAGCCTCCATCTTCCTGCTGCCACTCAGCTCTGACCTCCTCTCCTGCTGTGGATGTGGAGCTGTGCAGCCTCCATCTTCCTGCTGCCCCTCAGCTCTGTCCTCCTTTCCTGCTGTAGATGTGGAGTTGTGCAGCCTCCATCTTCCTTCTGCCCCTCAGTTCTGACCTCCTCTCCTGCTGTGGATGTGGAGCTGTGCAGCCTCCATCTTCCTGCTGCCCCTCAGCTCTTACCTTCTCTCCTGCTGTGGATGTGGAGCTGTGCAGCCTCCATCTTCCTGCTGCCACTCAGCTCTGACCTCCTCTCCTGCTGTGGATGTGGAGCTGTGCAGCCTCCATCTTCCTGCTGCCCCTCAGCTCTGTCCTCCTTTCCTGCTGTAGATGTGGAGTTGTGCAGCCTCCATCTTCCTTCTGCCCCTCAGTTCTGACCTCCTCTCCTGCTGTGGATGTGGAGCTGTGCAGCCTCCATCTTCCTGCTGCCCCTCAGCTCTTACCTTCTCTCCTGCTGTGGATGTGGAGCTGTGCAGCCTCCATCTTCCTGCTGCCCCTCAGTTCTGTCCTCCTCTCCTGCTGTGGATGTGGAGCTGTGCAGCCTCCATCTTCCTTCTGCCCCTCAGCTCTGACCTCCTCTCCTGCTGTGGATGTGGAGCTGTGCAGCCTCCATCTTCCTGCTGCCACTCAGCTCTGACCTCCTCTCCTGCTGTGGATGTGGAGCTGTGCAGCCTCCATCTTCCTTCTGCCCCTCAGCTCTGTCCTCCTCTCCTGCTGTAGATGTGGAGCTGTGCAGCCTCCACCTTCCTTCTGCCCCTCAGTTCTGACCTCCTCTCCTGCTGTGGATGTGGAGCTGTGCAGCCTCCATCATCCTGCTGCCCCTCAGCTCTGACCTTCTCTCCTGCTGTGGATGTGGAGCTGTGCAGCCTCCATCTTCCTGCTGCCCCTCAGTTCTGTCCTCCTCTCCTGCTGTGAATGTGGAGCTGTGCAGCCTCCATCTTCCTTCTGCCCCTCAGTTCTGTCCTCCTCTTCTGCTGTGGATGTGGAGCTGTGCAGCCTCCATCTTCCTTCTGTCCCTCAGTTCTGACCTCCTCTCCTGCTGTGGATGTGGAGCTGTGCAGCCTCCATCTTCCTTCTGCCCCTCAGTTCTGACCTACTCTCATGCTGTGGATGTGGAGCTGTGCAGCCTCCATCTTCCTGCTGCACCTCAGTTCTGTCCTCCTCTCCTGCTGTGAATGTGGAGCTGTGCAGCCTCCATCTTCCTTCTGCCCCTCAGCTCTGTCCTCCTCTCCTGCTGTGGATGTGGAGCTGTGCAGCCTCCATCTTTTTTCTGTCCCTTAGTTCTGACCTCCTCTCCTGCTGTGGATGTGGAGCTGTGCAGCCTCCATCTTCCTTCTGCCCCTCAGTTCTGACCTACTCTCATGCTGTGGATGTGGAGCTGTGCAGCCTCCATCTTCCTGCTGCCCCTCAGCTCTGACCCCTTCTCCTGCTGTGGATGTGGAGCTGTGCAGCTTCCATCTTCCTGCAGCCCCTCAGCTCTAACCTCCTCTCCTGCTGTGGATGTGGAGCTGTGCAGCCTCCATCTTCCTGCTGCCCCTCA